>NW_026889782.1:18195000-18417500 GCF_033153115.1 Saccostrea echinata | reverse complement strand
AATACAAGTTTTACATTGAAATATATAGGAAAAATCTTTAAAAATCTTCTTCTCAAGAACCACTGGGCCAGAAAAGCTGAAACTTATGTGGAAGCATCCTCAAGTAGTGTACACTCTAAATTGTTCAAATCATGACCCAGGGGTAGGGCGGGGCCACAATAGGGGGAATCCCAAGTTTTACATTGAAATATATAGGAAAAATCTTTAAAAATCTTCTCAAGAACCACTGGACCAGAAAAACTGAAACATGTGGAAGCATCCTGGGGTAGTGTAGATTCTAAATTGTTCAAATCATGGCCCCTTGGGGTAGGGTGGGGCCACAATAGGTATTTCAAGGGGGGAGTCTGGTAATGAACAGCATGGCCAAAGTTACTCAGGTGAGCAATGTGGCCCATGGGCCTCTTGTTTACTTTATAAGGCTGAAATTGAAAGATTATATTCCAAAGACACTGTTCCATGCTCACATTTAATATTGGAGTTGTTTTAGATGATTAATAATTGCTTCAAATACCGTACAAACGCTTTGACGTTTGCATGTACATAAAAACAATTTGATGATATTGAGGAGTTAAAAAATAATTGCGCACCTTGTATACTGATGTTTAAAACTATGTACATGTATATCACGTGAAAAAAACCCACTCTCAATTGTTTATCGACACAATGGCACCTACGTCTATTCGAACAATAGTTTATGCCGATGTATTACAAGTTGATATTAGGCTTCATAAAGCAAATTTTGTAAATGTGAGCATAGAAATGAAAGATTATGCATCATTTTCAATATTCCTTTTATAAATATCAAAAAAGAATTGAAAATGAGTTTCCAAGGGACTATTAAAGTTGCTCTTTATTTTCAACACAACTGAGATCGTAGTGATACTTGTAGACCATAATGCATTGCGACTCATTCAACAGTCTGTAAAGTAAACATACAGCTAATTTACATGCAAATTTATGCCGACGTCAGAAAATCTAGTGGTCTCGACCTGTTTAATCACGATGCAAAACTTTCACTATTTGTTATACGTATACGCTACCGATTGCAATTACATACTCCCGGGTAACTATACTGATCAATCAGATTAAAATCAGCAGTTAGTATGGTGTCCGGATAGGGCCATTGCAAAACCTCATCAGCACGTTCAAAAAAACACGCCATCGCGCTAACACACAAGACGCCATTACGCTAACACAATTATACACAACACGCCGCCGCGCTTACGCAGCTTTACACAACACGCTGTCACACAACTCGCTAACACAACTTTGTGATAGCACGACGGCGAGTTGTGTGTTAGCGCGATGGCGTGCTGTGCGGCGTGTTGTTCAATGGTGTGTTAGCGCGATGGCGTGTTGTGTGTTAGCGTGACAACGTGTTGTGTGTTAGTGCGATGGCTTTTTTTTCTGAACGCGCTGTTGAGCTTTTGGAAATGGCCCTATCCGGACACCATAAGTTAGTTTGGTTACGTTTACTTCGTACTATGTTGTACGTCATAAACGTAGCCAAACATCAGATTGCTATATTTATAGAAATAACTTCTGATTAAACACACAGGAAGCTCAGGTTTCTTTGTTCATGTTTATTTACTTCATTTTTTCAGTCTATAATATCAAACTGGATAAAAATGGAAAACTTGGGATAAACTAAGAAATTCTTCCTCATTGCCTCATCCTTTACAGATCAGCCGGGATTACAAGTATATGTATGTGTATTGAGGAAGCTGAAAAGTTGAATCTACTGCTACAACAAAAATAAAACGGGGCGAGTATGTAAAATATTTGCCAGAACATCGCAAGATATAAGCAAAACGTGCTATTGAATATAAAACCTCCATTTTACTATTTCTTAAATGTTAATGAAAGTACAATCAGAAGTATCCGAAAACTATGCCTAAGCTCTATAATTTTGGTAAAATATGTGTTTATCACTCTAGAAATCAACGGAAAAGATTTTTAAAACACCCCCTTTCCTTTTTACAGTGATTATGAGTCATTATGAAACAAATTCATACCAAACCTCTGGTTGTTTCACCGGGGGGGGGGGGGGGGGGGGGGTATGTTTACAGATAAAAAAGATTTTTTTTCATTTTACATGAGTTAACCATAGTGAAAAAAAATGAAGGATCATTTATCCATATCCATGAGTACTTTAAAATCTGAGAATTATTTTAAAATCTGGTGATGTTTTAAAACCTGATTACAATGGATATAGTCGCCCGCGTGGCGCAGTGGTTACAGCGTCTGCTCTAGAGTCGCGGATAAGGAGTTTAATTCTTAAGTCGCGGGATCGAATCCTACTGTGGGACGTGGAGCCCGGTCCTTCGGATGAGACCGTAAAAACCGAGGTCCCTTGTCGCAGTAGGTGCTGGAACGAAAAAGATCCCTCTGACACTGCTCAATGGTCCTGAGTGCAGGGGCGTAGCTTCCATTGTGGCAATGAGGCAACTGCCTCAATAGATTTTTCACCACCACCACCCCTTCCCATAATCAGCAATACATTGCAGATAATACGTAAAATTAATAGCGTTTCCTTTAACATTTAAAGCAGTTCTATAATGTTGAATTGAAGTTTTAAATAAATAAAAGCAAAGTTTAATAACATGCGCTTTCACCTTTAAATGTTTCAAAAGTTTTAGGAAACATGTTTATTAACTCTTTTACATTCTTTTGCAATATGTAGTATCATGCTGAAGTCTTAAATAAAGAAACCAGTACAGCAAATAAAATTTCAGTGCATTTTAAAACCTCCAACTCCATTTCTGTCGGAGTGCCCCCCTTCCCATGACACCACCCGGAACCTGCTGGGGGCTTAAGGCGGCCCCAGACCTCTTGCTGCTACTTGTATGATTTTGCCTAACTAGAATTTAAAGTCAAGCCACGCCCTGCCTGAGTGCCGCGTATAAGACAAAATTTTGCCTAACTAGAATTTAAAGTCAAGCCACGCCCTGCCTGAGTGCCGCGTATAAGACAAAATTTGCAGCTCTACACCGGCAATTGGTGGCGTCTCCATATGAGGAAAAAATTTTCGAGAGGGACATTAAACAACAAACAAACAAAGAATGGATATACATCTTCTACCCCCTTATAAAAAGAGTTGTAATTAAGAGCAATTAACAATTTGACACTGGTATTAATAGTAAAAATTATTTACTTGTGAACTCTTGTTTGCAATAAAAAAAATTAATGGCAATTTTTATTGAACAGAGGGGTTTAAAATGTAGGCTAGAATCAAGAGTTAGTTTGCGTAGTTCTTTGCCATACTCTCCCCATGGCCGTCTTTTAAAACTGAATGATGAACTAGTGATATTGTATGTTGACTTCCAGTACATAGCAGGGTGAGTAAATTCTCAGATACAGATCGCTGGAACCAGGCAAGTAATTTTATTCAATTGTAAAACTCTACTGAAAGTAAATGGGGGCCCATTTGATGTCAAAAACGCCTGGGCATTGTTTCTTCTAAAACACATGGGTTTTCCAAAAGAGAAAAAAAGGATTTAAAGCGAGAAATTTTCTCGCATGGTTCCGAGGACATCAGACCCACATTTAAGTAACGAATTAGAGACAATGTTCAGCAATGTCCCTCCTCCTCCCCCTTCGACCAACGTTTTATAGATTTCAATTTTTGTAACGTTGATATTTGTAATTTTAATATGTTCCATAGTGTTGAATATAGTATACCCATGTTTTGTGAGGAAGTCCTCTTCTCAAAATTGCTATTTTTGTAACCATGGCAACACTGTTCATTGAAATAAAAATACTAAAAAAAGGATTGCACATCTTAGTACACTCTACATGTGTACCAAATTTTACTGAAGTCAAGCAAAAACTGTAGGAGGGAAAGCGATTTGAAAATTGCTTACGACAATCGGACAGTTGTAAAGCCAAAGTCTTACGGATGACGGACATTGTGCAATTGTATAAACTCTTTCTATCAAATAAAATTGACCAGAATAACTAAAAACTAATTGAATGCATGCTTTGTTTCAATAATATCACCAAATCCTCTGTTATGGAAACATAATTTGTAAACTTGTTTGTATTTCTGGGATGAAAAATGGAGAAAAACACACTGTTTTGGCAATTATGGGTCTCATTCGTTGCTATGGCAACCGCGATCGTCATTTTACTCTGCATAATTAAATACTTCAAGATTCTACCTTTCAGAAAATATATAGGTTGCTTTATGTAAAAGTGACTAGAAAATTTTTAGGCAGTTTTGCAGAAAAAAATGCAAAATCTCTGGCCGTTAAAGGGTTAAACTATAGATTCACTTTGAGATCTTTTAAAAAAAAGAAGAAATTATGTCGTCATAAATATTATAGTATATTTAAAGAGAAGGCTTGGAATCTTTGTTAGCAATAAAAAAAAATGAATTATATTTTGCCAAGTATGATCTGTATACAAGCATTGTCTTTTTTTTTCATAGACTCACAAATAAAATTTAGGATGTTTCCCTTTCATATTATTATGGGACTGACCATTTGATCCGGGGGGGGGGGGGGGGGGGCTTTTAGAATTTGGAATGAAACAATTTCCCTTGAATATTTTGCATATAGGCTACATGTGATTAATAATCTCTTCTCCAATGGGAATTATGGGGAGTTTTCTAGGTGAAAAAAAGAGTATTTAAAAAAACTGTCTCTCAGAAATAAATATTCCATCCCGCATGGGTATTAAAATAAATAATTAATCTGACTCAAGAAAATCACCACCACGCCCTATCCCCTGGGAATTTTGTTTTCAAAGGTTATAGTTTAATAAATAGAATAAATAACGCGTTTAATGACTAACTGAAATTTTGAATTAATTATAAGTCTAGGATTGGGAATTCTTAATGATCTTGAGGCCAGAATATATACACGTAAATTAGTTGATGAATATTTATCTGATTAGAAAAAAATCAGAAAACGTTTAATATGTCTATTTTTGTAAAAAAAAAAAAAAAAAAATTTACTTCCAATCCTTGCGTCGAAAGCAAAAATTTAAAGAAAAAATGAGTACTACAAGTGGATCATATGGCCTATGGACATTATTTTTTTTAAAGAAGGCAAATAGTTTATGTTTTGAAACAGTGCACTTCACTGGCGGATATAGAGCGGGCAGCCCCCCCCCCCCTTTTGAGTCCAAAATATACATGATTTAATAAATCATTTTTTTTTTGGTGTGGCCATGGGCCCTACCCCGACCCCAATCTGGGGAAGACTTTCAAATAGAAACTCCTTGTCAAGCTAAAAGTTATCATACAGACGTTAATCATGTTATCCCCTCATATGCCTCCGCTTCCGGTTCCTACGGCCATAAAATAGATAAACTCCATATGTACCTTTACATGGAACAATTTTCCCAATAACTGAATGTTCCGAAAATAAAAATTCATTTATAGCGTTTAAAACTTCTTTATATTCAGGTTAACGTATTGCTAAAATGTAAATGATGTATTAAAGTACTTTGAACTTCGAATTAAGTTACATGCACAAACCCAAAATAAGAGACAGATTTCCTGATAACATTATTTCCCCCTACAAATATTTGTAACAAGCGTGTGTGTGTCGTTTGCTCCCCCCCCCCCCCGCTTTTCGGCTTAATCTACTTCTGAACACTTTTTTGAAACTACTTGTCACACGTATGACATTTTCTTGATTTTTCTGCACTTGAAATCATAAAAGAAAAGAAAAAGAATAAAGAAAAAGTGCTAATCTTAAATTCGTCTCTCAGCAAAAAAGAGAATGTATGTAACTTAGTCTCTCGTTTTTCGTTTTTGGATATTCGATTCCTGGTAATTAATTTAAACTTTAAAAAAAGTAATGGTAATAAACGTAAGAGTTATCTTAATATTATTTATATCCCAAATCGTATAGATTGTAAAGAAAACATGCATTTATTTTGTCGAATAACCTCTTTTCTAGGCGAAGACCAAAGTTTCCCTTGCAAAACGTTTCCATGAAATAGTGTTGAATTTATAATTAAAATACTTTTTATATCTACTACTCATTCTCTCCACTGAATGAGACATTTATAAGTAGTAATTTTAAACAGCTGGAAAAAAAACAATATGTTCATTGATATGTTAAAAACGTTAATATTTTTCATACTCTTTTACATTATGAAATTTTACCTTTGCCAAATTACGCGGATTTTTTTTATGACTGTGACGTAATACTAGCAAGGGAGCTGACGTCATTAACTCAGAATATGAAATGTCCCTGTGTTCGTTATTTTGCAATTTAAAAAATCTTTACAATCAAAAATTATCCTTAGGATGTTGCTTATCATTAAAAGAATATTCAATGCATTCTGGTACTTGTAAGCAAAAGTTCTGGCGTATCAACTGCACAAATTTGACACAGTTCTGGCAGTAAGAGGGTTAATCATTACGAAAATGCTTAAATGAATTTCGGAACGATTTTACTTTACCGGTCCCCAGAAAAACGCGCTAAAATATAGTGTCTCCGTAGGCGACTTCAGTATATATGAGATCGCGTGAGCGATCGAAAAAAATTATAAGTATGAGGTTTTTAGCCTTTTTGACCCCAAAATCGAATTCTACGGTTAAAAGTTTAGTTTAAAACTTCGTTTTTAAACGAAGTTTTTAACCAAGTTTTCTGAAAAAAAGTGATTAATATTGTTTATTCAGTGAAAAGGAGACGAAAAATAATTGTCAACGAAGCGCGTGCGGCGCATGCATAGTGCCGTTTCTTTCGTACTTAGCCATTTTTTCATGTAAACAAACCAAAGAGATGTCGTGAAAGCTGAATTTAGATCTTGCAAAAAATACAGATGTGCAACTGAATTTCTTAATTTATCTAAAAAAAAAAAAACAAACAAGAAACTAACCCTTATCCCTCGGATGGTATGCGAGGACTAACCCAAATCTCCCGGGCGGATGCTAGACTATCCCATTTGCGAGGACTAACCCTAATCTCTCGGATGGATGCGAGACTAACCCTAATCAGTAGAAAACTTGTGCAAGGACTAACCCTTATCTCTCAGGTGGGTGCAAGACTAACCCTTACCAGTCAAAAAATGTGCAAGACTAACCCTTATCAGTTGAGTGACGTAAATCTTACGTCATAGTGCAATGAGCGCGCGGTGGATCTTGCGGATCTGGGGACCGGTAAAGTAAAGTCTACCCTAAACCATTGCCAGTATTTAAATCTAATCAATAAAACGCAAAGAAAATAATGTATTTCAAACAATTTTATCATTTTAATTTGTTGCGGTGAAGCTACACAGTGACAAGGAAAGTAAAGAATTCCGCTTACACGGTAAGCGTATTCCTAATTAACCTCAAAAGTACAAGGGCATAGGCTAGTCTGCTTAAGCTGAAACATGGAATATCAATTGCTTACGTCATGTATATTTTAAAGTGTTGGGAACTGATCCTGGTCTGCATAACGTTATCTTTATTCATAACAAAATTAAAGCGGAATATGGATTCAATTATTAGCTTTTGTACGCATTTCCGACAAAATTACCAGTACTCCCAATACATCACAGCCTGTGACCTGTTTTACAAAAGAACTTACGATAAGACTAAAAACTTCAGTTGATTGTAAAATCTTACAAATCTTGTGTTTCTGTTAAAGATTGTTTGGATAAAATATCTTTTTAGGTCTTTTCAAAAGATCAACACCATTTTCAAAGCAATGGAAAATGGAAAGTTATTTGCATAATAACATTTTGATCTTAGTCGTAAGTTCTTTTGTAAAATGGGGCCCTGGCTCTCGGCACTTTTCGGGTAAACGATGTTAACATCTCTTATTGCGTATCATTTTTTATCTTCAGAAACATGCATATGCCATTTTCTCATTCAGCTTAACAATTCTATTTATATTTTTGTGTTCAAAATTTTTTTTCTTCAAAAACGTCTGCATTAGGAGAAGAAAACAATTGTTGTGGCCTTCAACCCGTCATTTCGATATATCGACAGCGTATTACAATATTTATTTTCATTCCTATGTCGCGGACTCCATATAGTCCAGTGAGCTTGAAATAAAAGATACCACACAGTCTGGCACATCTGTTTCATATTTGGATATTTCACTTGACAAAAACATGAATGGTAACCTAACAACAAAGCTTTAGGTAAATGTGATGACTTCAATTTTTCAAACTTCAACTTCCCTTACAATACATGCTCTTACATGCGATGTAACTGGTACTGAGTACGGCACAACTTATCCATAATGGATATCTATATTACCTTTCCTTTATGTATACAGTTACTTTGTTACAAAGAGTTAGAAAAAAATAAAATAAAGCATATAAAGAAGGTACCAAGATTGCATTTTCCATTTGCGTCCTTAACATAACTGAGTAACATTTTCTAGATTCCTTTCAGCCACCCAACCCACCACTCCTATACGCTCCACACTCTATATTCTAATTGTTTTATATAGAAAATAAGTTTTTTTAATCAAATTAATAAACAAGAGGCCCATGAGCCACAAAGCTCACCTGAGTAACTATGGCCCTTATGTTCTTTTATCAGCAGATTTCCCCCCATATATATATGTAAAATTAAGATATTATGCCCTGCTCTACCCTAGCCCCATCCTACCCTCAGGTGCTATGATATGAACAAACTTGAATCAGAAAATGCTTCCATATAATTATATGACTTACCATGACTTTGGTGTTCCAAAAAAGATTTTTAAAGATTTTCATATTTTTTCATAGGTAAAACGTCTTTGGCCCTTTTGACTCCATCCCACCCTGGAGGTCATGATTTGAACAAATCAGGATCTACACTACATGCAGATCCTTCGGTAGAAATATAACTAATCATGACTTTGCTGTTCCTGCATGAGAAAAAGAATTTTAAAGATTTTTCCTATGTATTCCTATGAAACTTGTGGCCCTACCCTACCCCAATGAGTTATGATTTGGACACTACCCAGGTAGATTTCCATATCAATATGATTATTCATGATTTTTCTGTTCTTGAAAAGAAGACTCTTTCTTTCTATTTATACCCATGTTTAACTTCGATCACCCAGAGTGAACCCACCATATTACGGGTTCATGATTTAAACAAATCTGAATCTGCATTACCTATGAATGCTTCCATATAAATATGACTGTTCATAGCTTTGCTGTTCTTGAAAATAAGATATCTAACTTTTTTCCCGTTTTATAGCCATTTAAAACTTTGACAGCCTATCGTGGTCCAACCTATACCACGGGTCATGATTTGGACAAAATTGAGTCTACACTACTTGAGGATGCTTTCAACTAAATAGGTCTTTTCTGTTAATGAGAAGAAAAAAAAATTTAAGGATATTTCCTACGTATTCCTATGTAAAACTTTGATCGTTCATAGTAGCCGTTGTCAGGAAGTTTTCACATAAGTTTCATCTTTTCTGACCCAGTAGAAATTTTAAATAACCCAACCATATTTTCAGTATTTCTTAATTATCTCCCTTTGGAAGAGGATGTGGCCCCTTTATTTGAGCAATATTAAATATGTGTTACCCATGAACACTTTGTGCAAAGTATGGTTAAAATTGTCCCAGTGGCTCTGGAGAAAAAGATGAAAATGTGAAATGTTTATGACAATAAAAACAACGACGACGAGAACAATAGACAACGAACAAATTTTGATCAGAAAAATTCACAGGAGCCTTTGATTCAGGTGAGCTTACAACACATTTTAATAAGAGAGATCTTAAGAAATATGCAGGCTCTCTAAAGGTCAAGGGTTCTGGGTCCACCCTTGGCCCATGACAGACTTCATTCAGTATTCTACTGGCTGACTGCAGAGGCAAATTTTGAGGAAGTTAAAATCTCTTGATTGTTAGCTCTACTGATGAGAGACAAGAAGAACTTGTACGATAGTTAGGTGTCCGTTCGTGTGTCTGTCTGTCTGTCAGTCCGTCTGTAAACAATTTTTCAAAACGCTACTCCTACAGATTTAGTCTGATTTCAATATAAATTGCCACAGAAGTAGACTACACCAAGATACATAATTCTATGTAGTTTTTGATTTAGATGAACGGTGTTGCCATGGTTTCTAAAAATAGAAATTTCTGGGAAGTACTTTCAAAACGCTACTCCTTTTACAGTTTTTTTTTTCTGATTTCTATATAACTTAGCACACAATGCAAGTAGACTACACGAAGACGCATCATTCTGTGAATCATTTTTTGATTTATATGAACGATGTTGCCAAGGTTACTAAAAATAGAACTTTATGAAAAACATTCAGAACGCTATTATTCCTACAGTTTTGATCTCATTTCAATGTAACTTGGCACACAAGTAGACTAGACTATGATACATAATTCTGTTAATCGATTTTTGATTGATTGATTGCCATGGTTACTAAAAATAGGAATTTCTGTGAAACTCTTTCAAAATCCTACTCCTCCTATAGCTTTGGTGTGATTTATGTATAACTTGACACACAAGTAGACTACATTAAGATACGTAATTCTATATATCGGTTTTTGATTTCGATGAACGGTGTTGCCATCGTTACTAAGAATAGAAATTTCCTTGAAATACTTTGAAAATGCTACCCTTCCTACAGTTTTGATCTGATTTAAGTATAACTTGGCACACAAGTAGACTACACTAAGATGCAAAATTGTCTCTATATTGCTTTTTGATTTTGTTGAATTATGTTGCCATGGTTACTAAAATCAAAATTTGTGTAAAATTCTTTTAAAAGACTAATCCTCCTACAGTTTAGTCTGATTGCAGTGAATCTTGCCACAAATAGAGACTACATGTAGGATCATTATTCTACGCATTGCTGTTGCAAAGCTTCAAGTCAAAGTGCTACTTTTATCTTCCATTGTTATAAGTACAAACCAGTAGAGCTTTTTCTTATCTCATCACATTAACCTTTTCGGTGACAAAACAATATATATATTACACGCGCAACGAGATGTTAACTGATTTCTGTTTATGCATTATATCACCTTTATATGCGCGTCCCGATCCGATAATTGCTTCTCAATGAGAGATTGATTGTATATTGTTTTACGTCCCATTCGAGAATTTTTCACTCATATAGAGACGTCACCATATACCGGTGAAGGGCTTCAAATTTTGACCTTTACTCGGCACTCAGGGCCATTGAGCAGTGAGGGATCTTTATCGTGCCAACGCCTGCCGTGACACGGGGCCTCGGTTTATAAGGTCTCATCCGAAAGACCCGCAACTTTCACTCCAAAGTGCCGAGCGCATGGCGAAGGAACAGTTGCTACCTATTTTCTATCGACTTAGGTCTGTCGCGGCCGAGATTCGAACTCACGACCTCCCGATCACGGTCTCAATGAGAGAAGAGAGCCCGTAGAATATTTATGAAGTTTGTCAGTGGACCAACTGTAACGAGTGGGCCGTTGTGACTTTACCTAAATATTATTATACCAAACATTTACTATATTTGACAATAGTACTAATTTTGTATTTTTACTCTAATTCAATTAAAGAAACAAGCAGTTAATAAGAATATATGCAATTATTTTATTATTTCAAATAATGTTTTTTTTATCGCACACAATAAGAAATCCCAAGGAATGCATGAATGTAGAGTTAAAAAAAAACAACTTAAAACTCAGAATTTTACCTTGTTTATATCCTTGCACTAGTAAAATTTATCGATGACCTAAATTCTGCATGTACATGTACTAAAATCACGTGACTGCTATATCGCTTGACCAGTCTAAATATAAAATCTAATCGTCCTCATTATATAGTTAATAGACCGCCATAATTACATTTCTCCGAGATAAGTGAAGTTATGTAAGAATCGCCGTCCTGATTAAGAATGTATAATCACAAAAAATTGCTGATTTCTTTCTATTGCGCACTTGCACCTTAACTGTACTGCGTTACGTACCACAGCCCTTATTTGGATCAGGTGGGGATCAAGTATCTATTCTCAACCATTCTTTTGCAAAAAAGACACAATGACTGAAAAGTAATAAAAATAACATTCTTATCAGTTTACAATAATTCAAGATTATCTTAATATTACGCCTTCCCTTTTTTTTTTGGTAATACATACCAAAACAATTTCAAATAATTTTTCACTCACACTTCCCTTGATATCTTCAGGGAATGTTTTCTTTTCTTGATCAAAAATCTCCCAGAATAGGTACTTAGTTAGAGATGAAAGACAAGATTTCTTAAAAAAAGATGTGTTGTTTACTTTGATTAAAGCTTGGGCTGTTGTTTTGAAGAACATAAATATAGTAAAACATGCTTACAACGAAGTGCCAGTGATGGGCAATTTTACTTCGTTATAAACAAAATTTGCCATATCCGTTCTGTTCACAATATAAATGTAATTTAAAGCCACGAGGAATGAAAATTAGTTTGCTGTAAGCGTTTATTCAATATAAGCGTGTTTTCTGTACATTAAGAAATTACAAACCTGGGATCATTCCCAAAGATAAGCTTCATTCTCCCTAACAGCCACTTTTTCAACGAGATAAGGAAAAATACAATATGTTATTAATTATTGTTTGTTTGTTGTTAAACGTCCCTCTCGAGAATTTTTCACTCATGGAGACGCCACCACTTGCCGGTGGAGAGCTGCAAATTTCCTATACCCGGCACTCAGGGCCATTGAGCAGTGAGGGATCTTTTACGTGCCATCACCTCCTGCGACACGGAACCTCGGTTTATATGGTCTCATCCGAAGGACCGGTCTCCACGTCCCACAGTGGGATTCGAACCCGCGACGTTAGGATCAACTCCTTACTCTGCGACTCTAGAGCAAACGCCCTAACCATTGCGCCACGCGGGCGACTGTTATTAATTATAAAAAAAAAAGTTCAATATTTCGTGTACATTTTAAATTTTGATAAACATTTGTGCTTCCTTTTGAATCAAATATTCGATATTACTTAAGAAAATACGCTCTTAAGCCCTAGGATTCCAAAGCAACAGAACAGATATTTTATCAATCTTCTTTTATAAAATACAGTTCATGGACAACCTAACTTAATTTCATTGTAATAGGTGACCGATCATGGTTTTTCTGTTTTTAAGAGGATTTTAAGATTTTACCTTTGTATACCAATGTTAATCTTTGTCTGCCAATAGTGTCCCCGCCCAACCTGCGGGTGTCACGAAATGAACTAAACTTGTATCTACAAAACCTGAGGATGCTTTCTTTTCATGGCATCTGATCCCACATCTGATGTCTTAGAGGTCCGTGTTTGCTCTGCTCCTATTTTATAATGTTTAATGGACTTTTGAGCTCGAATACTGTTCGTTATCTTCACATATTTCATTAATAATGACTGATCACCGCTTTGCTGTTCTCAAAAAGATTTCAAAAATGTTTCCTATAAATTTTGAAATTATTTTGACGTGTACAGATAAAGATCCAAGCACATTAAGACTGGTTACTGAATACTTTAAGTCAAAATTTCAGCGTTTTACATTTTCGAGAATTTAACTTGAACAGATTAATAATACAAAATGTATTAGAAAATTTAGAATATCAACAGAAAACCACCTATAATCTGTCAAAAAAAAATATGCGGTTTTCTGACTCGATTAAATACCCTTTTTACAGAAAAAAAAAGATAATTAAGTCTACCTTTTAAACAAGTCAAAAACTAAAATATGTAACAGTTATTATTATTTTTTAAATTAATCCGAAAACAGGTGTTTATCCATTAATCCTCATCAAAATTTGATCATTTCGTTTTGATATAAATTACAGTAATTTATAGATAAAAATATAGCTTCATTACAAAAAAACAAACAAACAATCCATTTTTTTTTTAAATTCAATTAATTCTGCACAGTATTATAAGAATTTCCTTTCCAGAGCCCCTATTTGATTTGATGCGGTTGTCACTTTGATTAATTAGCCTATGCAATTAATTCAGTTTTATAACACATTATTTCCACATTGTATACGTGGCAGTCGACATGATCAGTCATTTGTTATAAAATCTGGCTTGAGAAACTCGTAAATGACTGACTGTTTGAAAATTTGGGAGAAGACAGTTGCTCATGGTTTGGAAAAAAGACAAGCCAGCCTAAAATAAGGGGTGGGGGGGGGGGGGTTAGTTGCTACTCGAAATCAGAATTATGTTGTTTCAGGGATAATAGTAATTACTGTATATAAGTTATGAATTAAGGTTAATGAATCAATAGTAAAGTAATACAAGCGAAACACATGTCGTCCATCTGATTACAATGTTGCAGTGTTCAGAACGACCAATATATCTAAAGGTAAGAGGGGGGGGGGGTATTGAAAGAATTACCTTAATCTGTAAAGTCCTGCTATTAATAAATCTTTGACAACTTAATCTTGACGGTATGAGAGAACCTATGCAACAATTCGTTTTTAACCATTTTTCTAAGAAGGCTATGAAACAAGTAGAAAAAACATCTGATTTTGCCCAAATCATTATACCCCCGCTCCGAAGGAAAGATTGGTATACATATAAGCTTTCACTTCATTTTGGAAGTCCAATGATCAGGAAAAAGAATTTATACTACCATGTTAAAAGGTATTTATAGCATGATTGTTCGTTCTATTAAATACAGCCTTAAATATTTTCTCTGATTATTTATTAATGACTCAGAAAAAAAAGTGGAAAAAAAGAGAAAATAAACAGAAGAAATATGAAAAGAAGAGTAATTCATTATGAAATGTAAATGGAATAAAATATACAACAAAAAGGTTGAAATTTTATTATTTTTTCTGGGTAAGCAGAAATTTTTCTTTAGCGAGGAAAAATGTCAAATACACTAGCCCCATTATATGGTGTCTCAGAAAAGTTTTTGTGAAGACTGAAGTAAAGGAGTTTTACCAGTTTATAAAGCAGAAATTATTATTTTTCATTTATGATAAGAAATATTTAGACTGTTTTATGTTAAATCGAACCGAATCGAAACGAGAAGTCTCTGATGAGACTGTAGCTCTACTGGTCTGTATGTATAACAAAGTAGAACTTGGATTTGCTACATGCATTAATAAATAGAATTATGTATCTTAATGTAGTCTACTTCTGTGCCAAGTCAGGGTTCGAAATTCACTATATACAACTCGCAAAACGCGAGTTAGAATTCCCAAATTGCGAGTTAAAAATTAGGTAACTCGCAAAAACTTGTGAGTTGATTTTTTTTTGCATTGAAACTGTAGCAAAATTATATTATATGACAGAACACAATACTTTTGATTTAAATCAGTAATTTAAATAAAAGTCACACTGTAGTTGTATTTTGTGTATTGTACAGTAGTTACTTTTTCTTTAAGTTACATGTATTTAATTTATATAAATTTAACTTTGTATGAAAATTGCGAAAAGTCTTATAAAATTGCGAGTTCACTTTGTTGGTACTCGCAATTATTTGCGAGCTGTAATTTTAGGGAGTTTCTAAGCCTGCAAGTTATATTGAAATCAAACGAAAACTGTAGGAGGAGTAGCGTTTTGAAAGTATTTCACAAAAATTTCTATTTTTATCAACCACATCAAAAACCGAAATGCATATTATGTATCGTAGTGTATTCTAATTGTGTGCCAAATTAGATTGAAATCAGACCAAAACTGTAGGAGGAGTAACGTTTTAAAAGGGATTTCACAGAAATTTCTTTTTTTTAGTAACCATGGCACCACTGTTCATTGAAATTAAAAACCGATGCATTACATTATGTATCTCAGTAGAGTCTTCTTGTATGCAAAATTATATTAAAAGCAGAATTAAAAGCAGACTAAAACTGTAGCAGGAGAAGCGTTTTAAAGAAATTTCACAGAAATTTCTATTTTTAGTAACCATGGCAACACCGTTCATCGAAATCAAAAACTGATGCACTAAATTATGTATGATAGTGCAGTCTACTTGTGTGCCAAGTTATTTTCAAATCGGACCAAAACTGTAGGAGTAGCGTTTTAAAGGAATTTCACAAAAATTTCTATTTTTATAACCATGGCAACACCGTTCACTGAAATCAAAAACCGATGCACTAAATTATGTATCTTATTGAGACTACTTGTGTGGCAAGTTATAATGAAATCAGACTAAAACTGTAGGAGGAGTAGCGTTTTAAATGAATTTCACAGAAATTTCTATTTTTAGTAACCATGGCAACAACGTTCATCGAAATCAAAAACCGATGCACTAAATTTTGTATCTTGGTGTAGTCTACTCGTGTGCCAAGTTATATTGAAATCAGACCAAAACTGAAGGAGGAGTAGCATTTTGAAAAATTGTTTACAGACAGACGGACGGCCGACGGACACTTTACTATCGCATAAGCTCTTCTGGTCTCTGACCAGTAGAGCTAAAAAACCGAACGGTACCATTCTGAACCGAAACCGAATTGATTGAACCCTGAAACGTCCTAGCCCTAACTCTTTTTGTTTAGGCATACCATTTGGTGGGATTCATTTTTTGACGAATCCGATTTCAACTCCCTGTCTGTCCGTACCATACATAACAAATTTTCGTCGCACCTTTCTCAGCAACTACTTATTGTAGATGCTTGAAATTTTAGCATACTCTTTGTTTAGGCATGCCATATGGTGGGATGGATTAATTTTTCTACGGATCTGATGTCAACTTCCTATATATTTGTGCGTCTGTCTGTACAATATGTAACAAATTTTTATGTAACAAACTAATCATTGCAGATGGACGAAATTTTAGCACTCTCTTTGTTTAGGCATGCCATATGGTGTGATTCACTTATGTATGAATGTGATGTCAACTTCCTGTTTGTCCTTGTGTCTGTCCGTAATTGAACTTGTGTATATTCGCATCAGAGTGTATATACACATCAGAGCGGGGGTATTACTAGTGAGCATTGGCTCACAGACTTCTTGTTTTTCTTTATTTATTTATGCACATTGTTTACCAGTCAACGGTGCCGTGCAGAATGCAATCTTGAAACCTTAAGCATTACCATTTGAAAAAAAATCCTCATAAAAACTACAGAATTCAATTTTTCATACGTTTAATGCTCACATATAATAAATCATATAAGAAAGGTTTGCAGAATATTCACTAGTGTAGAGTCGGCACAGATTAAGAACTTTCAGGTTATACCTGGAATGTCTTGAAAGAGTATCAACAATTGCAATAATGCATGGTTACTATGAGAAATAAGAACAAATAAAAAAGTTCAGAATATTTTAAAGAATGTCCTCGGAAATTTGTTTAGGTATGGTACTTTTTCTCGTCGAGTCAGGCTATTGACAATTCATTTTTCGGACCTTTTTCTTTTCAAGCAATTATGAACGTTGAAACTTAGAATTTGTAGTCGTGTATTGATCAGTTACAATCACTGTGCTTTCAGACGAGGCATCTTAAACTGTCATAATTGTTTTTATTCATCAATTCAAGAATGCACGATAAAGCAAGTTTTTTAAGCTAACATACTTGTTTAAATTGGGCTTGTGTGCATCACTCTAACAGACTTTTTATAGCATATTCGTATGCCTGATTTTCTTCGCTTGGTCGTTATCTAACACTCTTGAAAACATTTCCTTTAAAAATTATTTTATATATCAGAATAGAACTAATAATACCTGAAGAAATAATAAACTAATTTTGTTTTCTTATGCTAGAACTAGGGCTTCTATCTTTTCAAAGTACAGCATAAATGTTAATCATCTGAATTTCCTTAATTAAGATCTTTTAATTGTTCAGAGGCAAAGGTCATTTGTTATATTTTACCGTTTGCTACCGTTTCTTAACCATCATAAGTAATCTTTAATGTTTTTTTTTTTAATTTTGCACCTCCGTCTACAGTCACTAACGTCATGGGGAGTCCGCATATGGTAATTAGTAGACGGTTCATCAAACTTATATCTTATACAAAAAGCCTCAGTTCAATGACAGCTTGATATGTATAAAACATAGAAGCGACTGCTAAAATCATTTTAAAATAACAGCGAAATATTTTATACTAGTATTTAAAATGTAATGATATTTAATTCTTACATGAAAGTCACGAATATACATCATAATTATGTTCCCCAAACGAAGTTTGGGAACATATTGTTTTTACTCTGTTTCTTATTAGGGTCTTCCGACCTTCCTTCGGAAGACCCTTCTGTTATTCTACTGTTTCTTATTATTATTTTATTTTTTTTTTCCCGCCGATTTTCAGCAGGCGATTTCTCGGAGACCTTTCGTCCAATTGCTATGAAACTTTCAGGGTGGATACAATGTGTTATTGCCTAAAAACGGTTTTTTCAAATTTTTAATATGTACCTCCATTCATGAGTTATTGCCCTTTAATCGATATTTGGAGGGTCTCTTGTCCAGTAGAAATCTCCGTAACGACATACGATATTTGCATGAAAATTGGAGAACTTGTAACTAATACATTGTAGATTTGCAGAACATTAAAACTGTAGGCTAATTTTATTACGTTTGGAAGCTATGTGACGGCAAATTTTAAGAATTATTTTTCCATGAAATTTTGCTGCTTTTTGTTTAATAACTTTTAAACTGATAAAAATTTGGTAAGACATATAGAATAAAAGTTGTGTGTAATTACGAGAGCTTTCAGATAACATCAAGAAAAAGGGGCTGGCCCCTATATTTAGGGGACAGCAGGTCATAAAAGTATTTTTTGGATAACTAAAAATATTAAAATATTATGAAAAAGTTTGAATGACATAATTTCTAACATATGAAATCTTGTCATCTGGTATAAAGAAAAACAAGCTCCGTGCTATATTTTATTATATTTTATAAAATAATTATTTGAGAATCGTACAGGAACAAGTTGTCTACAAACCAGCCACGCCTTTTTGGGGCGTCGTAGCACATGCTTGTACGGTTTTAGATAGTTGTTGTGTTTTAAATAAATTGTTTTGATTCGATTTCTCTGTTTTCTTTTATTTAAATCGTTTATAAATGCAAGTTATTTACACAAATAAAGGTAAATCAACATGTACTAATGCATCCGTATAGAAAAAGTCTAAATCTGGGCATCTTGTTCGTAACCTGGATGTAAACAATCACGAGCGGCATTGTGGGAAGGAAGATACTAAAGACCTGATATACGAAAAACGCGAATTGATCTGATGCTTTGTTAGTAAATATTTCAAAAAAGTGTAGTTTAGTATAGCATAATGCTTCATAATCAATAATTTTTAAAAATAAATCATGTATTACATTTAATCTGATTATTTTATTTTTTAAAATATCATCAGGTCGAATATCAGGTCTTTAGTATATCAAGTCTTTAGTACGTCCCCGGAAGTAGCCTTGCAAGTCGGAATTACAGACAGAAGAGTGAGAAGTGAAGTTGACAGTTGTACATTTTCTCAACGTATACGAGCCGTATGTAGACATGCATATTTAATCCACATCTACGAAGCACATAAAATCCTTGGTTGCGTACAGGGAGCATTAGTCTTAAAGGGATATATTTATTCTTGCGCAAATTGTTTACGAGGAAATTCTGACGATCACATTAACAGCGATGAACATGCAGTCTGTGTCGGAGTTTTCAGTGATAAATGTAGCGAGTGACAAAAAGTTCACGGTGACTTTTTAATATATGTGATTGGCGTGGACCTTGGAAATGAAGGTTAGAATTTTTCTTATCTAAAATTTAACAGCTGCTTACAGCACTGATGTTTACATGTATATGCCAGCAAATGTATAAATGTACGCACAAACACTGATGTATGTTATCTATTTTATGGTTCAGACTCTGTCTGTTAGCACTGACATGACATTGTCAAATCCCCATTGCTTTACCTTATATTTAAATACATGTGAGCATGTAATTTCACCAAGACTTATTTTTTTGATTGAAACAAAAAATTGCAAAAATTCATCAATACACTATCTAACATACTACATATATTAACATGATAGTTATTGTTATATATTCTTCAACAAGTATGAATAGCTGTGAGAACTAGGGCCTTACTGTGGAATCATTTAAATTCGTGGGGGTCAATGTTCGTGGGCAAGCAAAATTTTATTGGTTCGTGGGGATGTAATTTCGTGGGCAGCTCGTTGATTTGTTAGATTTAATTAATCAGTACGTTGACAAAAAAAATGTTCGTGGGGATGTAAATCCGTGGGTAAGGGTGACCCACGAAATCCACGAACATTGATCCCCCACGAACAATCATGATTCCACAGTAATTAATATTGTAATTTGTTATACCTTTAAAAATTTGTTCCTACATAAATCTATACCAGCTGTATACTTAAAATGTCTAACATATCCAATGTTTTAATGAGCAGTCATAAAAAAATCGATGTTGAACCGCGAAGTGAGATATTGAACCTGTCGATGAGATCATTGGACCGCTAACATCACACAATGGGCGGGATTAGTTAAATCTCATTTCTCATTTGCATTCGTTGGTGTTCGACAGTAACGGAATTGACCGAGTTTTACCTCAGTGCTGGTAAAAGAAATTTACATCACAAGCCAGCACAAAATACATGTATGTCAAACAAAAAAAGAAAATAAAAGGTATAACGAAACATTTATTGACTGTGTTCTCGCAGGGCTCTCAGTTCTGTATAACTGGTGCCGTTGAACGGCCCCATTCCCAATGCAAAATAGGTACCTTTTTCCCAAAAGAAAGGTGTAAATTTCCCAATTTTCTATAACAAAATATATATTGAAAAATCAATCGATGAAACTTAATCACCAATTGAAAAACAAACACAAGTGAAAGTGAAACAAACTTGGTGGCCGGGGATAGTTTCGTACTAAAGACCCAGTCAAATTTCTTTAAAAACTGAGATATCCCCTGTTTGATGTGATATTTTATGTAGAAAAATGATTAGAATAATTATGGGACACATTTGCAGTGTAGCAGAGTGCTTGCTGAAAAAAATGATGTGCAACATGTAGGTGTCACTATGACGCTTATCATATACAGTGTTGTAAATGCGAAACTAAGACATGTGGTCAGTTGCAGAGGAAATTCAGCTGAAAAGCAGTAGGCCTTAGAAGAAGGTGTGTATCTCAGTGGGAAGATGAATGGCCCCCTATCAATTGGCCAATTTTCATTACAGCATGCATTGATTTACAGACTACTGGGTGTTTTATCCTGCTCGCTCGGGCCTGGGAGTGTGTTGTATGGGTGCGACTGAGGCCCAAATCTTGGAAAAACAAGCCAAAATGTGGGGAGTTTCCAGGTGCATTTTTGGTACATGTGCACTCTAATAGGCAGATAACATGTAATTTGTGGACATAATTTGTGAGCCATGGGCATGTGAAGTGTAAATAATTAGCCCCTGGAAAACAGTGTCCCCATGTTCATGTTTTTTATGGATCGCAATCATATGTGTACCCCCTCGGCACATGTTTGGCATTACAAAAAACTATCCTCTGCCCCCTAGTTCTATGTACGACTGTATTAGTTCATGCCACATATATTCGTAAACTGGTTCGGGGAGCCAGGTGATTGTTATTAAGGATTTAGGAAACAATGAGCCATTAATGCAAAGTATTATGTAAAGAAAATTGACAAGAAAACATCATCTAGGTGCCAAAATATAGACATTTTATTTAAACAACAATAAGCTGCGCCTAGCACCACGCCCACCAGTCAGTCTCACACCGAATCTGAAAACCACAATGACCATGTGATCGAGGAAATTCTAGAGGGTGTGACTAGCGAATGTCAATCAGAAAGACAAATAACCGCAGTTTCAACACTCAAAGTTAGAAATGAGCAAAGCCAATGTACTTCCAAAAGTAGACTACCCATGTTTGTTCTGTTTAACAGTTTATTCAGAACCAGAATTAAATTGATGATGAAATACTAGAAAAGCAAAATTTTGTCAGTTTTTAGCTCACCTGAGCCGAAGGCTCAAGTGAGCTTTTCTGATCAAAATTTGTCCGTTGTCTGTCGGCGTCGGCGGCGTCGTTGTTGTCGTAAACTTTTCACATTTTCATCTTCTTCTCCAGAACTACTGGGCCAATTTCAATCAAACTTGGCACAAAGTATCCTTGGGTGAAGGGGTTTCAAGTTTGTTCAAATGAAGGGCCACGCCCTCCTCCAAGGGGAGATAATTACGAAATAGCAAAAAATTAATGGCATTATTGAAAAATCTTCTTCTCAAGAACCAGTGGGCCAGGAAAGATGAAACTCATGTGGAATTATTTTCAGGTAGTGTAGATTCAAGTTTGTTCAAATCATGACCCCCGGGGATAGGGTGGGGCCACAATGGACGATCAAAGTTTTACATAGGAATATATAGGAAAAATCTTCAAAAATCTTCTTCTCAAGAACAGCAAAGCTATGATTGGTCATATTTATATGGAAGCATCCTCAGGTGGTGTAGATTCAAGTTTGTTCAAATCATGACCCCCGGGGGTAGGGTGGGGCCACAATGGACGATCAATGTTTAACATAGGTGTACATAGGAAAAATCTTCAAAAATCTTCTTCTCAAGAACAGCAAAGCTATGATTGGTCATATTTATTTGGAAGCATCCTCATATAGTGTAGATTCAAGTTTGTACAAATCTTGACCCCCGGGGATAGGGTGGGTCCACAATGGACGATCAAAGTTTTACATAGGAATATATAGGAAAAATCTTCAAAAATCTTCTTCTCAAGAACAGCAAAGCTATGATTGGTCATATTTATATGGAAGCATCCTCAGGTGGTGTAGATTCAAGTTTGTTCAAATCATGACCCCCGGGGGTAGGGTGGGGCCACAATGGACAATCAGTTTAACATACATGTAGGTGTACATAGGAAAAATCTTCAAAAATCTTCTTCTCAAGAACAGCAAAGCTATGATTGGTCATATTTATATGGAAGCATCCTCAGGTGGTGTAGATTCAAGTTTGTTTAAATCATGACCCCCGGGGGTTGGGTGGGGCCACATTGGATGATCAAAGTTTTACATAGTAATATATAGGAAAAATCTTCAAAAATCTTCTTCTCAAGAACAGCAAAGCTATGATTGGTCATATTTATATGGAAGCATCCTCAAGTGGTGTAGATTCAAGTTTGTTCAAATCATGACCCCCGGGGGTAGGGCGGGGCCACAATGAACGATCAAAGTTTTACATAGGAATATATAGGAAAAATCTTTAAAAATCTCAAGAACAGCAGAGCCACGGTTTGTCATATTTATATGGAAGCATCTTCATATAGTGTAGATTCAAGTTTGTTCAAATCATGACCCCCCCCCCCCCCCCACTCCCTTTTTAGGGATAGGTTGGGACCACTTATGCATTTAAGCTTTTCAATACTAAACTGATTTTTCCTTTTTTCCTAGCCACAGTGCTCAGGTGAGCGATGTGGCCCTTGGGCCTCTTGTTTCATAAATGTTGGTTTTCCCAACTTTCCCAAAAATGATGGTTATTTTCCCAATTTGAACGGCCCCTGCCCCTGTCCCAAAAAGTGGTGTGAGAGCCCTGTCTTGGGGTAAAATGCAATTTGTTGACCCCTTAATTGAATCAAACTGTTTTCCTTCGGCCTAATGGCCTCAAGCAAACAGTTTGGTTCTTGGGTTCGACAAAACATGTGTTGCCCTCGAACCCAGTTAATAAATGTGTATTATTATTGGAAAATCTAAAAATGTCACTCAGTTAAATTGCAAAAGAAATTTGGGAATATTTTTATGCATAAAAGTTTGAATTATTTCTGTGATAAGACTGCAGGATTGGTTTGTGTTTTGTTTATTGCCCCTTCAAAATTTTTTTAGTCATATTATTATGCCACCACTTGCTGGTGGAGGCCTGCAAATACAGACCTGTACTTGACACTTTTGGCCTTTGGGAAGTGAGGGATCTTTTTCGTGCCAGCACTTTCTGTGATACAGAACCTCGGTTTATACAGTTTCATCCGAGGAACATATCTCCACATCCAGCTTTGGGATTTGAACCTGCGACGTAAAGATCAGCTTCTTACTGAGACTTTGATTGATTGTATGTTGTTTTACATCTTACTTGAGAATTTTCCACTCATATAGAGACATTACCACATACTGGTGAAGGACTTCAAATATAGACCTAAATACTTGGCACTCAGGCCATTGAGCAGTGAGGGTTCTTTATTGTCACAACATCTACTGTGATGTTTTTAAGGTCTCATCTTAAAAACCTTTGACTTTTACTTCTAATGCTGGGCGTTTGGTGAAGGAACCTTCACTACCTATATGTTTATGTCTTAGGTTTGACGCAGCAAATGAGAATCAAGCCCTAGCCTCCTGATTACAAAATGAATGCCCTACAACTAGGCTACCATTACAGATACAAGTATTTTCAGAAAAATCCTTACAGAAAACCCATTTACCTTTAGTTAATCAAATGTAATTGATTGAGATAATGAACTACATTATATACCATGTAAAACATTGTGTAGTAAAAAATTAGTTCTTGAAATTAGAAAATAGAATTTTTTATGACTGGGGTATGTAAACTAAGAGTGGTATTTGGGTTATACAGTAAAAACTGCGAACAGACTTATAATGAATTGAAGCGAATAGTGAAGTGATTTTCATTCCCTGTGGTTTTAAAACATACTGAAAACTAAACTGAAAAATGAATACATTTATAATGAATCAAAATTATGCGTCCCTGGCACTTATAAGCATGTTTTACTGTAATGACAAAATAATGGGGATTTGTTTTCACAGTGGCTGTATATTATGAATAATTTAACTAGTCGATTGCAACTTTTCAGTTTTAAACTAATCTTGTTTAAGCAGATGCTTGTCTGTCTCCATAAACTCCAATGAGCAGGAGTTTATGGAGACAGACAAGCATCTACTTGAATGAGACTAGTTTTAAACATGCTATCTACATGATCTAAGTGGTATTTTTTTTGAAAAATATGTATACTGGTATATTATTTAGAAAGTACATATTATACAAAAAATACCGACTAACCGGTTATGAAAATCATAACTTGTCAACCCATACTAAACCGGTTACTATATTTCTGACTGATTAGATGGTTACCCAGTTGACCATTGCCATCCCTAATAAATTTTTTACATGTACAAGTAATCTGCATTTCCTTTATGTGAAATCATGAAAAAAAACCTCCTAATTAATCCCTATATATTATTTTATTACATCCTCAAAATTGACTGCATGTAAACATCTATTTAATAGAGTACTTTTTATAAATAATATGTGGAAAATGTGACAGTATCTTTGAACTCTCATAGTTTCATTAGGGATGTCAATAAATATTCGAGTACTCTACTATCATTCGATCATATTGACTATTGACTAAAATTTGTTTAGTTGGTTATTCCTAAAAAATTTGCTACTCTTTAATGCAATGTAAAAAAAATTGGATCTGCTCAGTTGATTTATTAACATATAAGTGTTCAAACTCAGGGAAAGGCTTAACCTGTCTTTGTTAATTGTTCAAAGGAATTTTTTTGTTCGACAAACATGCATTGGCATACTTTAAAAGATGTCAGATCCAAATTGTAAAGTTTGAACCTGCAATTTTGTAAGATCTCATATAATGTAACTACCAATTTATGAAGAATAATAAAACAGCTGATACATATTTATAAATACATGTAAATTGGGGGACAGTTCTGAGCATAATTTAAGGTGTTTCTTTCTGATATTAATATCAATCATTATAAAATTGTATTGATTGTTTGCAAAAATCTCATAAAATTTTGTTTTTATAAATTTTTTAATTTTTCGAGAATTTGTTGTATAATGGTTATAACGTAGATTAAATATTGTACAGGCTAGCAGTCTCTTAAAGACAAATAGGAAAATGACATGAAAAATTAATTTAAATTTCAACAAGTACTCGACTTTCATTCGACTAAAGCCTCTGACGGTTCGACTAAGCTGTCCGAGTAAAATTAACATCCCTATTTATCATTTATAAGTTGCACATTTTTTTTTTAAATTTTAAATGAGAAATTTCAATTTCTTTTGGATAGGTGTGACTGCCATCTGATAACTGAAATTTGATACCAAGCATGACCATATTTGCCAGAAGAGCATCTGCTGGGAGATGACAAAGAATAAGCAGCATATTGAAATTTAAACAGTCACACAAGGATAAAAGTCCTTCCATCTAGGATTATGGACACATCAGGCCTTAATACATTAAGAACTTGTAATATATATGTATTTTTACAAAATAATTTAGAGAGAACTGCTATTTTGGCATATACAACATAAAGTGTTAACATATGTGCATGTTTCAAATGACTTCAGTGCTAAGGGCATGTACATGAATGAGGGTTGTTAGAAAAGTTTGCGGACACATTGATATACAGAAAAATTACTGTGCACTTTGAAAAATGACATTTTTCTGATTAAATTCTTAAATTTTGTTTATCTGTTTATTAGTATGTAAAAAATCAGGTTTATTTACTAAAATTTTGAAAATATACAACGACTTTTACTGTGCAGTCATAGGATTCATGGAGCAATCATTTGATGTTTTTTTTAGCTCACCTGAGCTGAAAGCTCAAGTAAGCTTTTCTGATCACATTTTGTCCGTAGTCCGTCTGTCCGTCCATCTGTAAACTTTTCACATTTTCGACTTCTTCTCCAGAACCACTGGGCCAATTTGAACCAAACTTGCCACAAAGCATCCTTGGTTGAAGAGGGTTCAAGTTTGTTCAAATGAAGGGCCATGCCCTCTTCCAAGGGGAGATAATTAAGAATAAGTGAAAATTTGGTGTCTTCTTTTAAAAATCTTCTTCTCAAGAACCATTGGGCCAGTAAAGTCGAAACTTATGGGAAACCTTCATTACATAGTGTAGATTCAAGTTTGTTCAAATCATGACCCCCGGAGGTAGGGTGGGGCCACAATGAGGGATCAAAGTTTTACATAGGAATACATAGGAAAATTCTTTAAAAATCTTCTTCTCAAGAACAACAAAGCCACATTTAGTCATATTGATATGAAATCATCCTCAGGTAGTGTAGATTCAAGTTTGTTCAAATCATGACCCCCGAGGGTAGGGTGGGGCCACAATGGGGGATCAAAGTTTTACATAGGAATATATAGGAAAATTCTTTAAAAATCTTCTTCTCAAGAACAACAAAGCCACAATTAGTCATATTGATATGGAATCATCCTCAGGTAGTGTGGATTCAAGTTTGTTCAAATCATGACCCCCGGGAGTAGGGTGGGTCCACAATGGGGGATCAAAGTTTTACATAGGAATATACATTGGAAAATTCTTTAAAAATCTTCTTCTCAAGAACAACAAAGCCACATTAGTCATATTGATATGGAATCATCCTTGGGTAGTGTAGATTCAAGTTTGTTCAAATCATGACCCCTGGGGGTAGGGTGGGTCCACAATGGGGGATGAAAGTTTTACATAGGAATATACATTGGAAAATTCTTTAAAAATCTTCTTCTCAAGAACAACAAAGCCACAATTAGTCATATTGATATGGAATCATCCTCAGGTAATGGAGATTCAAGTTTGTTCAAATCATGACCCCCGAGGGTAGGGTGGGGCCACAATGGGGGATCAAAGTTTTACATAGGAATATTTTGGAAAATTCTTTAAAATCTTCTTCTCAAGAACAACAAAGCCACAATTAGTCATATTGATATGGAATCATCCTTAGGTAGTGTAGATTCAAGTTTGTCGAAATTAAGACCCCCGGGGGTAGGGTGGGTCCACTATGGGGGATCAAAGTTTTACATAGGAATATATAGGAAAAATCTTTTAAAATCTTTCCAAGAACAGGAAAGCCATGATTAGTCATTTTGATATTGCAGCATCCCCAAGTATTGTAGATTCAAGTTTGTTCAAGGCATCCTCCAGTAGTAGGGTGGGGCCATAATCAGGGATCAAAGTTTAACAAAAGAATATATTGGAAATATCTTAAAAAATCTTCTTCTCAAGAGCAACAAAGCCATAATTAGTCATATTGATATGGAAGCATCCTTAGGTAGTGTAGATTCAAGTTTCTTCAAATCATGACCCCTGGGGGTAGGGTGGGGCCACAATGGGGGATGAAAGTTTTACATAAGAATATACATAGGAAAATTCTTTAAAAATCTTCTTCTCAAGAACAACAAAGCCACAAATAGTCATATTGATATGGAATCATCCTCAGGTAATGGAGATTCAAGTTTGTTCAAATCATGACCCCCGAGGGTAGGGTGGGGCCACATTTAAGGATGAAAGTTTTACATAGGAATACAAAGGAAAATTCTTTAAAAATCTTCTTCTCAAGAACAACAAAGCCATAATTAGTCATATTGATATGAAATCATCCTCAGGTAGTGTAGATTTAAGTTTGTTCAAATCATGACCCCCAGGGATAGGGTGGGTCCACAATGGGGGATCAAAGTTTTACATAGGAATATATATGGGAAAAATCTTTTAAAATCTTTCCAAGAACAGGAAAGCCATGATTAGTCATTTTGATATTGCAGCATCCCCAAGTAGATTCAAGTTTGTTCAAATCATGACCCCCCCCCCTCCCTACCCCCCAGAGTAGAATGGCAGACATCTTTAAAATTCCGTTTCAAGAACAGCAAAACCACGATTAGTTATATGAATATAGAAGCATCCTCAGAAAGTTTAGATTCAATTTCATTCAAAACATGGCAACTGGGGATAGGTTATGCCTAGAACAGTTGATCAAAGCTTTACATATGAATATATAGAAGAAATCTGCTGACAAAGAACAGCAGGGCCATATTGACTCAGGTGAGCGTTGTGGCCCATGGGCCTCTTGTTTATGTTTAACATAAACAAGAGGCCCATGGGCCACAACAGTTAGGTGATCTGACAACCTGATTCCAAACCTGTTAAGCTTTTCATAGCTATAAATACCTTTCAGTTCTATCATTTACATGTCTTTTCCCTACTTCAAAATTGAATAACTATAGCAAGTCATGTTACTTTTTTCTATTGTTGTGTATCAAATATTAGTAATATCTTAAAATCTATGTTTACGCAGTAATGCAATAGGTATGGAAACTATGCAAAATCCATAGGTGCAACATCCATGCAATAAACGGTGTACTGGGATATCGCATGGACTGGGGCATCAAAAATTTTAATCCTTCCATTAACAAAGCTACTACCATTTGAACACTTTTGTCCTAGATATGTATAAGAAATCCCTGAAGCATCGTAAAACATTTTAGTTTCTTTTGGGTATTTTCCTGTCTGAAGAAATAATTTTTTAATAGCTTGATGCTCTCCAAGACTTTCAATGACATTGCAATTCTCGACTTTGTTTTTTTGCTTTGATCATCTATAATTAGTGATGAAACAGCCATAACCCCTCTAATTTAATTCAAAATTTTTTTGACCTCTCATGAATATGGTAGAGACAAGTAAAATATCATTAATTATACCCCGCTCCAAAGGAGAGGGGGATATACTGTTTTACCCTTGTGTGTCTGTATGTCTGTCTGTCCGTAACAAATTTTTCATCAGTTTTCTCAGCAACTACTCATCGCAGATGCTTGAAATTTTAGCACACACTTTGCTGAGGTATGCCATATGGTGGGATTCATTTTTGTACGAATCCCGTTTCAACTTCCTGTTTATCCGTGTGTCTTTCCATACCATACATAACAAATTTTCATTGTAGTTTTCTCAGCAACTATTGATTGCAGATGCTTGAAATTTTAGCACACTCTTTGTTTTGGCCTACAATATGATGGGATTTATTTTTCTACGAATATTGTACAACTTCCTGTTTATCTGTGCGTCTGTCAGTACCATACATAACAAATTTTGGTCGCAGTTTTCTCAGCAACTACTGATTGCAGATGCTTGAAATTTTAGCATGCTCTTTGTTAAGGCCTACAATATGGTGGGATCCATTTTTGTATGAATCTGATGTCAACTTCCTGTTTATCCGTGTGTCTATCTGTACCATACATAACAAATTTTCATTGTAGTTTTCTCAGCAACTATTGATTGCAGATGCTTGAAATTTTAGCACGCTCTTAGTTTTGGCCTGCAATGTGGTGGGATTCATTTTTGTACGAATCTGATGTTAACTTCTTGTTCATCCTTGTGTCTTTCCATAACTGAACTTGTGTACATTCACATCAAAGTGGCTCACAGACTTCTTGTTTTTTTTGCACTACAACAGTGCAATTTTTTATTTCAAGAAATTGGTCTGATTTCAACATAACTTTGATTACAAATAGATATCTGTAAGATACATCATTCTTTTTATCTTTCTAGCTTTTGTGAGCCAAAGGCTCAAAGAGCTAATGCTATGGCCATTTGTGCGGTGTACATAAACTTTTTAGAATATGAGCCATAACTCAAGAACCCCTTGGCCAATTATTGTCAAATTTGTCACAGGGTATCCTTGGCCCAAGGGCTCCCGTTTATAGTAAACTTAGGGTTGTGACCCTTTAACAAGGGGAGATAATTAGGAAAATAAAACCAAAAGTACTTGTTGCTAAAAAATCGTCTTCTCAAGAACCACCGGGCAGATTATCACCAAACTTCCACAAAAGGATGAGGATATATTGTAGATTTATATTTGCATGGGGAATCACCCTGAAACAAAGGGCATGGTCTCAAGGTCACTTCAAAGTTGACCAAAAATTACATTTTATTAAAATGTTGATATTTTGCTTACTATAAGGACTAGGATCATCAAATCTTGTCAGTTGATGCATCTAAGGACCTCATATCATGTTGACTCAAAAGTAGGTCATGGTTACCTACTTTGTAAATTTTACGGCCATTCTTTTTCAAAATGATTTAGAGGCATATTTTGAAATGTTTTCCTAAAAAGGAAGAAATAAAAATGAGAAGAAATAAGACATTGTTAAGGAAACTAATCGACAGGAAAATAGCTAAGGGTGTTAAAAAGAAAATTTTAGTGAGAATTCAAAGACTTGCACCAATATTATTATCACAATGATCACGCAGCTATGTTAAGGCTTCCCGAAGCTTTAAAATGCGCTCAAAACATAATATGTCATTGCAAGGACGGTTTTGGTTTTAATTTATAAGTATTGATCTTTAGTACTTCCAATTTATATAGAGGGTTTCCTCTTATATATATATTAACATATATGTTATGATATCATATGACTGTTGATCACGTGACGGTCATTTAAAATTTTTTGAAGTGTTTCATATAAATCGCTTCGGCGCAGCTGATTAACACAATAATTATTAATATATTGTTATATAAATAAACTCATCGTATCCTTGTTTACCCGAAATGTGCTTGGGAAAAGTCACAGTATTACTTGGGTACAAAATATTTCGTGAGGAAATCAACTTACCTACAAATTTGAGGGTATTTCCACACAATGTCGTAATCTGTATTGAAACAAAGCCAACACACATTTTTCCCAAGCAAGATTCAGTTAGAGAACAACCTCTTCTTACAGATTTTCACAAAAATTCTCAGATTAATCCTCATTAATCAACTGCGCCAGACTCTTTTTTACACACAAAATAAATTCATTCTCCAACCACGGGTATAAAACAGAGTACATTTCAAAAGTATATTTTTCCTTAGCATTTTGAACATGCTGAATTTCAATCAAGGGTAGGTGAGCGGTGTATTTTTAAAATATTCGGACATATATGACTTAAAAAACCTTTAACGACCCGTGAATTTTGCAATAGGTATCTAGCATTTTCACATGCAGTTTGAAATAAAGTGTAAAGTTCATGACACTCTCCCCGTCATAACACCTCAAGTTGGCAGTGACTTGACGTCATTTTCCATTATGACGTCATATTTTGATAGTTCAGTAAAGTGAAGGCACAGAGTGCACTGTGATATTCTACAGGAAGCCTTAACCTACCTGCGCAGATATTTGTCTGATAATGGCAAAGGAGATTGTGTTAGTTCCGAAAGAAAAATATCAGAAGTTATTGGAAAATCACGGGAGGAATTTGAATAATCGGATTGAGCCAAATAATTTAAATATGGATAATGACACGGTAAAGCAGAGAAAAGTCGGTGAACTGCATGACATTTATGTGAAAATAGAAAATAAAAAGGTAAATTCCGACATTGAATACTTAGATTTACATTCTAATCAGAGCAAAGGAGCAAATAACATAAGAACAGAACAGATCAGAGCCCTGTTAAAAGAAATTTTTTTCTGATTTAGAACAGAAGGTACAGACTGACACTGATTATAAGGATTTGCATAATAATCTGAGCGTAAAGGAGAAAAATATTAAAACCAATATTTCTGATGATGACTCAGCCAAAGTGGCTATACATAAGAATACCGCAGACATCATCAAGAGAAAGGAGAAGATATCTTCGAAGAAGAAAAACACCTAGAAAATAATGGTTAAAAAATAACTGAATGGATGATGGATGGGCATGATAAAAAAAAAATATCAATGTGAGGATTGCAAGAAAAGTTATAAACGGAAGTCAGACTTAACCAGACGCATAAGGTCAAAACGGGAGAAAATCGTTTGTCCCATCTGTGATCACCATTTCAACAGAAAAGATAATTTTAAAACTCACTACAGAAGCTTTCATGAGTCAACAGCCGACCTTCAAATAGGAGGTAATTCTCACCCCTCATTGTCCAAGACGGTGCAACAGCCATCATCTCCATGAATTGAATGAAGAAAAATAAAACTACAACTTCTGAAAAAATCATTAGAAAAACAAAAGTGGTAATAACGAGCATAAGCAATCAACAAGCAATCAATGGATCAATCAAAATAAAGCCAAAATACAAAGAGAAATTCGATTTGCTTGTGTTTTATTCAAATATTGAGGCGAAATTAAGAGACTTTATAGTCTCTCATTCACCAGACAGGAAAGGGTTAAAATGGTATCTTGTCACAAGAGTAGAATTTATCCAAGAAAAGGAAGGTCAGACTGAAAAAGCCATGCCGCATTTTTGCAGCACCACATACCGCCATTTGTCCACAGAGGACTTTAGTATGCATAATCTCCACGAGGCTTACCAAAAATGTTTACTTCGAGAGGAATTTAATATGAAAGGGTCTGACTGGATACTATCGAAAATAATTTATTTAGAATTGTGTTATGTCGTATATTCCCCCAAAGGTGGTATTTACATCAAAGAACCCGAGGAGTTAAGGAAGAGCAGATCCCTAGTGAACATCAAAAATAAGGATTAGAAGTTAAACCCATTTACATTGGTATGACAATATTAAACCTTTCCAAATTATTCATGCACCAGTTCCATTACGAATTCATTAAGAAAAAATATCGAGAGACTGTCAAATTGCTGATGACTGATACCGATTCACTGTTTTTCAGGTAAATCAAGTTTTATTCTTTTAATTTTATCCGAATACCAAAATGTTGAAGTGAAAATTCACTTCAATTGACATTTATTCTGCAGGTTCGATGATCTGTAGAAAAGAAATAAACCAACATAGATGTTTTCGAACTATCCAAGAGAGCACTTCTTATTCAATGAGAAAAACTAAAAGGTGGTTGGCAAAATGAAAAGTGAAACTGGAGGTAAGTTTTTCTCTCTTTTTCTCTCAATTGTAAAATAAATTTGTTTCAGCAATACAAAAAATATGTTTTGCATTTTATACTCAACAGGAGTTCCTATCATAAGATGTATGGGTTTAAGACCAAAAATGTATACATTTACTATCAACGATGGTAGACAAAGCGAAGTGAAAAAGGCCAAAGGGATCTCTAAATCCGTGGTCATCAGAAACTTTGTTTATCAGAATTATGTGGACTGTCTATACAACCGCGAACTGGAAAGACATACTATGAACTCTATACGAAGTGACAACCATGACTTATACCTAAAAGCCATCAACAAAATTTCTTTCTCTTATCTGATGATAAACGATACTGGTTGGCACCATATGATGTTGAAGGTTACATGTACCCCTATGGACATTATGTTCCAACAATAACAAGCATTCTGAGAGTATTGCATTAGCAATACTAGTCCCCTACCGGCAAGTGTAATCTGGTTCCAGTTAAGAATTGAAAATGCCATAATTCCGTCAAAAATTAATGAAGCGGGACGAAATGCAAACTTGATCTATAACTAATCAAGGTAAAGCCACATACCAAAAATCAGCTCAATATCTACAAGCGTTTAGAAGAAAATTGCGGAAAACCCGTAAAAATTGAAAAGGCCGTAATTCCGTCAAAAATCAATGAAGCGGAACGAAATGCAAACTTGATCTGTAACTCATCAAGATACACTCACATACCAAAAATCAGCTCAATATCTGCAAGCGTTTAGGAAAAAGGTGCGGAAAACCAAGTGGGACAGACTGACAGACAGACAGAGGGACAGACAGACAGACAGACGGACAGACAGACAGACAGACGGACGGACAGACTCAGAGGAAACCTATAGTCCCCTCCGGTTTCACCGGTAGGGGACTAAATATCTTTTATGTATTCATTTAGTGCTCAAAGTAATTGAATGAAAAGAAATGCACTTGTACTCATGCATGATTTAATTTCCAAATAAATATCTTTCTAAAAAAATAATCTTTTTATATTTTAACACTCCAATAGGCTCCGTGAAATTTGTTTACATAATTTCTTCTTAAAATTAAATAAATTGTTGACTTTCTATTAAGTTTTACAAAGAAAAAAAAAGATATTTCATTGAATTAAAAAATATTTTAAGTGTTCATTTTCCTCAGTAAATATAATCTTGGTTAATTGAATATACAATGGTTAGATTTCCACCACCTTATCAGCAGAACAACTGTCCCAAGGATCATGAGGAGTTTTGAAATTTTTAAGGAGACATCTTTGCTGATCGTAACCATTCATATGGCGAGAATTTCGTCCTTGTCTGTATCATTATCCTTTAAAACCGACTCTCCGCGCGGCGGCTTGGGTCCTCTTCAGTGGAAGTAAACGATTCTATTAAATTAATGAAAAACATTGTAATTTTCTGCAAAGCACAATTATGTACTGTCCTTGTAAAGAATATGAATTTTAGTTTTATATCCTTTTAACTAAATGTAATTTAACAAGCATTCTGAGAGTATTGCATTAGCAATACTAGTCCCCTACCGGCAAGTGTAATCTGGTTCCGTTCCCGTTAAGAATTGAAAATGCCATAATTCCGTCAAAAATTAATGAAGCGGGACGAAATGCAAACTTGATCTATAACTAATCAAGGTAAAGCCACGTACCAAAAATCAGCTCAATATCTACAAGCGTTTAGAAGAAAATTGCGGAAAACCCTGAAAAATTGAAAAGGCCGTAATTCCGTCAAAAATCAATGAAGCGGAACGAAATGCAAACTTGATCTGTAACTCATCAAGATACACTCACATACCAAAAATCAGCTCAATATCTGCAAGCGTTTAGGAAAAAAGTGCGGAAAACCAAGTGGGACAGACTGACAGACAGACAGAGGGACAGACAGAGGGACAGACAGACGGACGGACAGATTCAGAGGAAACCTATAGTCCCCTCCGGTTTCACCGGTAGGGGACTAATAATATGAATATTAGCTAAATAAACGTTACAAATGTTTATACATGTATTTAACCCCCCCCCCTTCCCCTTTAACTTTGCGTCAACTGAGGACGATACTAACCAAAGGTGGACTTGGAGGTGCCGATAAATTCCTCGTAAGGTCTATAGCGGCTTTAAGTTCTTCCGACATATTTAGAGTTGTCATTAGTACGTCGTCTGGTAGGGAAACCTGTTTTTCTCTGGTACTGTCTAGCAAAATGCATTTTTTTAGTCAATAGTTTTACTGCATTCTAGAATCTTCAATTTATCGTAAATTATATAAAGGTATAAATATATGCAAAACGACAATAAAAGTATACCTTGTAGATGTATGTAAACTCTTCTATATATGGAAATATGAGAACTGCATTCCATAGTGCCCCCTCCTATAAATATCATTTCCTCTAATATTGAACATTGGTGTTTCACCATCACCACTGATCTCACTATCGAAGCGGATTTCAGAAGTCATATCAGACTGGTGGTCTTTTTAATATCTTATGAAAGATGTGATTCTCTGTTTCTTTTTTCTTATTCATATAGTCCACCATTCAATTATGACATTTATTGTATTAAAAAATCATGACTATAGATCAGACTTCCCACCCCACAAGTAATCAATCAATCAAAAAAAAAAGAGAGAGAGAACATCTTTTGTCTATTGACGTTAATGAACGTTCAAAATCTATATTTACTATTTTTTTAATCACGATTTTCCCATATATATGTTAAATTATTATACATTTATTCAAAACCATACGTACATTTAAAAAACCATGACTATAGATGAAACTTCCCACCCCGCAAGTAATCCATCAACAACAAAAAAGAGAACATCTTTGGTCTATTGACGTTAATGAACTTTCAAAATCTTTATTTATTGGTTTTTATCACGATTTCCTTATATATATGTAAAATTATTATACATATATACAAAACCATACTCGCTTTTCCTCCTTTATATCTAAGCTTCATGACTCGAAATCATCCCCACATAAAGTAATCCATCAAATAAGAAAAAAACATCTTTTGTCTAGCTAAGTTACCGATATTTTAAGGAACTCCAATCCTCAGCAATGTTTGGTAACTCGCGCGTAACATCCGGAAAAAGTTTATTCGTATCATGAATTCCGGCATTTACAATTTTTGGAACTCTTCTTTCAAAAAAGAATTATAAAAAAGTTGTCATAGCATGTAAACAAATGGAAATGGAGGGAAATCGTATACGAGAAAGAAATAAGAAAGGTCGATTCAAGAAAGCCTCAGCTACTGCTACTAAAAGTATTAGTACGTGTACCGACGAAAACAACAACGATCCTGACTTCAGCGATGTCAACAATGAAGATCCACTGGTACAGGTGGATGAAAACGATGACAATAAAGAGACATTTGACCTTTTTCAAGGCAGAAGAGTTGTTGAATTCTCTGTTCTGGTGGATCATTTGCAAAGAGGGTGCTATCTATGTCATGCATCTCTGGATCTTGTTGACTGTGAGAAAGAGAGAACGTTATGGACTAGCTAGCTTACTGTATGTAAGATGCAGGAAATGCAACGAACTGACGATCATTCCTACTGGTAAACGACACAATATAGGTCAAAATGGCCAAGGTCCTTTTGATATCAACACCAAACTCGCTGTTGGTAAGTATTTTTATAAAAGATTAAACGTATGTGTATTTTGCAAATTATCTGTAAAATATATTTTCTCAGCTGGTCATAGCTACATATAGGAACATATAGTATACAAGAATTTTGTAACATACAACACTGTACAAGTACCAGCACTCATTATATAATATAGAAAAGAAAAAGAGAATTTACCCTCGGCTCAGTGGTCGAGCATCAAAAATAGGATGTGAAAGACATGCTTACATATGTACTACAATATATTTTTAGTACAATAGAGCAGTAAGTGCATTGCAATAGAGCAATAAGCACATGCATGGCTTGAATACATGTATAATCTTTTTTCTTAGCTTTAACCTATGCTGGCATTGGAGAAGCTGTGGTTTCAAAGATCTTTTCGACGCTCAATATACCAATTCTTACTCCAAGAAATTTGAAGAAGAGAGAGCGAGAGACTGTCCCTGCTCTAGAGACACTGGCAAGAAATTCTTGTGATGAAGCCTTACAACTGGAGGCACATAAATCAAGGTTTATATTATTATATAGTAACACAGTTTTGAGTATTATTTCATTACATCATCGCAAGGCACAGATTTTATGTTCATTCTTCCACATATAGAAAATAGAATGGACACAAAACATGTGCCTTGCGACAGTGAGTTCATTCAGGGGTATGTCAAACACCCTTTACTCATTTGATGATTGAATGCAAGTAATATATAATATATATAAATAATATATAAATGCATTTATATAAGGTATGTAAAACATATGGACAATTTATTATTGGTAAAAGGGGAAAAAATTATCCTACAGAACTCTTGTTTACAATAAAAATTATAAAATTTTTATAAATTTCAAGTCAAATGTTGACACATGATATGAATTTATTTTCAGTGAAAGTGGATTGGTGCTTTCTTATGATGCTGGATGGCAAAAGCGAGGAAGTGGTGGAAACTACAATAGTCTCTCAGGTAATTATCTTGGCAATGCATGCAATATATTTTCAGTAAAAAAAGGACTTGACGTCTGAAAACTTCATTTGTAAAAATATGTCTAATTTTGAGTGTGCATATTGAACTAAAAATATTCATTCTTTCAGTGACATATAACATTTACATACTGATTGTTTTTATAAGTGTTTTACATAATTCTTAGGACATGCATCAATGATTGGCAGCAAAACTGGCAAAGTAGTAGGGTATGGTGTCATGTCCAAAACATGCCGGACCTGTGATTCCAACAAAAAGAGAACCTGTGAAAAAGATCATGACTGCAGGAAGAATTGGTCTGGAAGTTCAAAGTCAATGGAACCAGCAATGGCAGCCAACATCATAAGAAATATTGAAAGTAAGGGACATAAAGTCAGAACTTTGGTTATGGATGATGACACCAGTACTATTTGCAAAATAAGATCAGAAGTAAATTTAGAGATAGAGAAGTGCAGTGATAAGAACCACACTTTCAAGAACTTCACAAACCATCTGTTTACACTACAGAAAGAAAAATACAAGAGAATCCTGAGTACCAAAGTTATAAACCATATAAAGAAATGTTTTTCATATGCTGTTTCATCCAACAGAGAAGATCCACAGTCGCTTCGATCTAACTTGATTGCCATACCTCACCATTTATTTGGTGATCATTCTCAGTGCACATGGTGTCGTTATCTGCAGAACAGAGATTCATATGTTCCTAGGAATCTACCCTATGGGAAATACCTCTCGGATAAAGAACTCCACCATGATCTTGTGAAATTATTCACATTGTATGCAGAACAATCTGACAAAGTTTCTTCATTGGAGAGCACACAAAACAATGAGAGCTTCAATCAAATTGTTGCAAGAAAAAATCCTAAGAACAACTTCTACTCTGGTTCAGAGAGTAGCAGAGTTGCTGCAGCTACCTGTGAAAAAAATATAGGACCACATTATGTGACTCAGGTATTCTTTCTTTTTTAGAACTACCTGGAATGCATATACATATATGTTTTGTGCACCTATCTTTATGCTATTTATTTCCTGTTATTTTATAGAAAAATGATGAATTGAGTTTGTCGCCTGGGTCCTTCACAGTGAAACATGCTGACCGAAAAATGTGGAAAAGGCACAGCAATGCGGAGAAGTATTGCACTAAGGAGTTCAAGAGAAGGAGAGTACAACTGAAGAAATCTGCCTCTGCTGCTGCATCTTCATCAGAGACAAGAGAAGGGGTGACATACAGAAGTGGTGTGCTTTCTACTACCAGTAGTATTCCAGATAGTGACATGGAAACCATACCACCACCTCCAGAACATCTGCAACAAAATCCACTACCTCCCTGTCAGTACAGCAGGGTTTATTTTGATCTGGAAACGACAGGTCTAGGTGTATGGAAAATATCACATACTTTTGTAAAGATTTGTCACATATTTTTTTCTGAAATGCCCATGGTATTACCTTATATCACATGTATGTACACACAATTTTTCAGGATTATCAGCTGACATCGTTCAACTGGCAGCAAGGTGTGGAGAGACTGAATTCAACCAGTATGTTCTTCCAACAGTAATCCAATGGCATCAAAGATCACAGGACTGACTTATGATGGTACATTGCTGTACAAGAATGGTGCTGCTTTACCAGCTGTTTCTGTAGAGATGTGCCTTTCATCATTCTTTGATTGGCTGAATACTTCTGGTTTGAAACATCCAGTGTTGTTCGCTCACAATGCCAGGAAGTTTGACAGCCTTATTTTTGGTAGATCTGTACTGGATAGTGGGAAAGAGGAACAAGGAAGAATAATTTGTGGGTTTTGTGACACCTTACCAATGCTGAAAGAACATGCATCTGGACCCCATCTGAACTTTTCTTTGGAGACTCTGGTAAAGGATATTCTTGGGTGTTCTTTTAGTGCACATGATGCAGTTGAAGACTTTAGATACATTCAGAAAGTTGTAGAGCATCATAATACTGACTCATTTTACCTTCAGTATAGTTTTACTATGATGTACATTCTCGATATCATAAAGCAGATGAAAACTTCAAAAAAAAATCTACAAACTCTTATGCCATTAGTTGAAAATCATATTATTTCTGAAAGCATGTGTAAGAAGATATCTTTTTCAGGACTAGCTATCAAACATCTTCAAATGGCACATCAAAGAAAAGGCTATGATGGGATACGAAGCTTATTTACAGAGACTTTTCAGGGAAAGCCACGAATAACTAAACGCTCATCTATTATTACTGCTGTGTCCAAATTCATTGAAGAGAGATAACTCTTGATCCTGAAAATTTATGTCAATATGATTTCTCTCCTTAGCTTTTATACTTGACTGGATGCAATGCTATTTATTTTTATTTTTATGATTCTTTCATCCCAGTGGATATTATTTTATGCAGCAAACAAGTCAAAATACATTATATCAAATACAATCTGCTGAAACATAGATAATTCTTTTTGTTTTCTGTTATTTACTGTATATGAAATGATCAATTATCTCATAAGATCACCTGGATACACTGGTAATTAATTATCAATTGTTTATCATAATAACAAGTACTGCAGAAAAGTTGAATAATACTGGTGAAAAATACATCTTCATTTTTTTGCACCTGAGGTACGGAGTACCTTAATATCTTTATTTATGGATAAATTATGGTTCACCATGCATTTCATAATTATTATAATATCAATGCACTGAAAGGCAGGCGGACAGAAACTCCTAATTAAGATAAATGTAGATAATCAATTTTTAAATTTTGAAATGTGTCAGCAATCAATGATATAAAGTATGTCGAACTTTAATTTTACAAACTATATGAAAATATGGCTGACTATCAGGAGTGTGAGGAATTTCAAATTTGTCCGTATGATAAATCTCATGTTATACAGACAAAGAGGTTCTCCTACCACCTTCTAAAGTGTGGGAAAAATAGAAATATTTCGAAAAAATCCAAAGCATGCGAGTATGATTATACTCACAAAATTTTACGAAGTGAGGGGAATAATATTTGCACGAGCTGTGCAGATAAATTAGATTCTGAAAAGTTGCAACAAAATGATTGCAAGAAAGGAAACACTTTTCTATCTAAGTATGAAGAAGTGAAATAGATGGAGAGAACTAGGATGAAGAGCTTGAAACTTTTATTGCAAAGAAATATTGTGCTCCGATTCCAGAAATAAAATTGTTTCAATAAAAGGGTGAGTAAATATTTTTTTATAATACAGATTTTGTATGCTAATTGTGTCGGGAGCGGTATTACCAAAATTGCACTCCGCAATTTCATGAACGCCATTCCATGAATTCGAAGCGGTAAAAGATGAGCATGAGGCAGTTGTTATTCAGCTTATTGTTATTTGTCTGGTTTGATGGTGTCCAGGGACACTACTATTAGATGTTTGTAGCAATGCAATTTGGAACTGGATGGGAGAGGGTCTGTACAAGGGGTGTATGGCAGATGATGTGCATGTCATTCGGTTTAACATTTCGAGGAGAGTGGCGTCATGGACCTGCGTTGTACTTCAATTAATGTTTTATACTTTGATGAAATGCCTCTGACATGTGACAACAAATTATATATATCCCAAAGCAAAATTACAGTCTACTTAAATAATGTTGGATGTGTAAGTATCCCCCTACCAATTACTATGTTGTTTAGTGTGTCAATTATACTGAATATGTACCTGGAGTGCTATGCCATGATATAAAAAAAACAAAACCTTGAGGCAGCAGTTAAATCTGGAGTATATTCTCAAACTTTTCCTGTTAATTTAAATGAATCAAATGTATATATGGTGTTCATAAATCTGGAGTATATTCTCAAGCATTTCCTGTTAATTTGAATGAATCAAATGTATATATGGTGTTGATCTCTCTCTCTCTCTCTTTCAAGCTCTACCTGTTACCTCCTACCAATTACTATGTTGTTTAGTGTGTCAATTATATATGTACCTGCTCGCACATACTCAGTCTTGAATGTGTCTTCACATGATTCTTTATATGTTAGTTGCATTTCCAAAACAGAGTCCAAGAAGTGTAAACTTTTAACCAGACCGTCGCATACATTTAAAGAGAAGATACGATTATTGTTGTTCATTTGAACTCTTTGCAAGAACTATAACTTGGTCACCTGTATGTTTATCCACCATTATCACAAGGAATTATTAGTCTATAGAGCTCGCTATCAGGCAATTTTATACTTCTTACAGGAAATAACAACTGAGGTCTCAGTGAAAACAGTTGCCACCTCTGAGAGTCATGACATGACGAAAACACCCTTTGAGACATTTGTTAATTCTGAGGTATATTCTCAAACTTTTGTTCCTGTTTAAATGAAATAAAGAGCTAAATCCACGAAGGGGCTAAATCGGCCTATTTTTTCAGGAAAATTAAACTAAGGGGAAGAAGAAAATTAACAATAGAAATATTATCCTTGGGTATAAAACTTTTATAGTTTATGCCAATTTTTTTTTATTTGATGACGTCATATTTGTACAGAAAACGTCTAAACACGTGCACTTCGATAGTTTTTATCAAAATAAAGCATTTTTTTCGTCTTTGGTTCAAATTTTTGCTGTGGCCACACCCTTCGAACAAAATAAAATTTATACCATTGAAAAGAGGATTAAAATATGAATAAATAAAGTACATTTTTATTTTGTTCGAGGGGTGTGGCCACATCGAAATCAATAGTTTTCGTTCGATTCAAATATCTTAGCACCGACTCACACAGTGAAAATAGCGGGGATTACCCTACATTAATAGAAAAGAAAAAGATTCTATATTGTTTTTGTAAATATTAAAAAGTTTCGAAATGCGAATGTTATATTTATTATAAGTTATTTTGTGTTGTGGTGCAAAAAAGTACGAAAAACTCTCGCTAAGTATGACTGCATGTAGATGCAATCATGTCGACATTTTGTGTACTACGCGCCTCAGTCCTGACCCAAGACTTTTCCTTCAAGTAGCTGATCTATATTTAACTAATTATTATGCTGAAATGTTTAAAAAAAAAAATGTGTACTCTTTTCCTCTGACAGCCTATTTATTTATGCCTTGAATTTGTTTTCCAACTCCCGGCTCCTCGTCGCCAAGGTCACTATGTAATCAAAGGGAGATCACCCGAGAAACATGTAGGCTACATCTTTATTTTCTCCTGAGTGGCCGTGTCGGAATAGCGTAGAATATTAAACAAATTACATCGGATGCAACTACCAAGACGTATTTATAATGATTGTTTTGCCACCTTACAAAACATAAATGTCGTGAAGTCTGGGCTGCAACGACAGCATACAAATGGTTAATGTTACGCAATAGAGTCTATTATAATTACATGTATTATTATCATAACCCATACCCAACATGCGTTTCATAAATCGCCAGTGGTATTTTAAGACAAAAGATTAATTAATATTTATAAGTGAAAACCTTTACTGATCAGAGATCTCTTAACATAAATTATGTTACGAAGTACTGAACCTAGAAAATTCGAGTTGACAAATCAAATAAACAATAGATTGATTTTACAGATCGCGTGTAATTTTTGTGATAGGCCTCTATAAGAAAAATGCCCTATATTGTATAAACGAATAACTTACTACCAAGGCAGTGACAACTCTTTATGGTTTTAAGTAATTTCGGTATCGCATGCATGCTGTGACTAGCCAACACATGAAAAAAAAATGTCAAAGGGAGGCTATTTGTTATCTCTTTCTATTTTGAGTTACTCCACTTAAATGTAACAGGCCAATGGGAGAGAGGGCAACCAGATTTGCAAGCATGTTTATACATGTACATGTAGTAGTGTAAATTCATAAAGGTGGGATTAGAGCATTGATATAAAATAAGAAGCAAAAAAAAAAAACTTATTGCATTTACAAAAAAAAAAGACAGGGGTTATTGGGGGGAGGGGGTTTCGGGATTCCCACCCTCACTCATTAAATACGTGGGACAGTTCGACCAATTACTGCTGCCATTTAAACAAGAAAGAAGTAAAGTGAATAAATAACAATGCCAATTATGTTAGTCATTGTATATATAGTATAAAAAAATGAATTCAATAGCAGTTTTCAATTTTTTTTCAATCTCCTTGATAAAAAATTTAATTTAAAAACGATTGGTTTTTCGTGACTCGGTCATTGCATAAATTTATTATAGATCCCAGGCCCGTAGGTAGCAATTTCAGTTTAGGGGGGGGGGGAGGGATACATTTTCAGATGGGTGCACTATCAACTGCTAAAATTCCTTGACAAGCAAAAAAAAAGGGGGGGGGGGATCAGACGTTTTTATTGACGGGGCACAAGCATATAGTAGCTTTGTTTTATATAGTATTCTATATATAGGCAAAATAATTTGGGGGGGGGGGGGGGCGGGGGCATGGCCACCTCCCGGTTCCTACGGCAATGTATCCTGAATGTATTATTATTATTATCGGATATTACTGCTCATTTTGCCTGTGTATCATATTTGTTTTTGAAAGGATGTCTATATAGAATATAACTTCATACATCGGGCATTTGAACATGGTATTTTTTTTTTTTGGGGGGGGGGGGGGAGGTATGGTAATATGTCGCTCGGCATGTGGTCTATAATTTTTTTTTCCGATCGATGGTCTGTAATGATAGCCATTTACTACTGCCAGTAGCTGTTTTTCGTATATTTTTGTTTAATTACAAAGAGTAACGATCCGAAAACGTCCATATGCAATATGTATACGATATTATGATTATTTTATCGTCTTCTGTACTCATTATCGCCTATCTATTTGTAGTTGTGTTAGAAATTGCACATGGAGAAACGAAACGTTATCTTAAGTAATCATATGAAAATTATGCGTAAAATGTTAAAACTGGTTTTGAACTATACGAAAGTCTTAATGTTGTTATCTTTCAATTTAATTTTCACTTCTCACCAGATAATCATTACTTTATGATTTTATTAAAAGGGTTTATAATAGGTACTCCCCAACATGGTAGTGTGTAAGATACATGTATGATAATATGATAAGAAAACGATTAGTAAGCAATAATTAATTCGATCATATTTGTCATCTGAAATCTCTTTTCATATCTACTGTGGGTATGTAAAACGTTTCTCTTTGATGATTTAACATGTTTATCATCATTAGTGAGCTTTATTTCGATGAAGTAATTTACATAGAGTAAAGTGGTATACTGCCATTTCCGTTTATCTTGTTTGTTTTTTTTAACTTCAGGTTCCGTTTTGAAATTCAAATACTTTGGAAATCTTGTGTTTTCGTTGGACTCTTAATTTGTTGCGGCCGATTTGATGCTTTGCATCACTTTTGTTTAAAAGTCTGTAGTGGCTTCTTTCCTGACAATCTCTGGTGCGCAGGATTGCCGTCAAACGTCACTATTTTACGTGTATTACATGTATGAACGACAAGTTCATTTCAAATGTCCGGGAAATGTCATAAATTTCGGAAGTGCAACGAAATTCTCAAAATGACAATAAAATAGATGGTAACTTCAAACGTATTCATTTTTAATGGACCTTTTCATTTTAATTTTATGTTTTCGTTATTAAAGAGTACTTGTGTATTTTCTGAAAAAAGTCTATTTTTTGTTTGTACGCCGTATGACCATACAATAACACATTTAAGAATGATAAAATCCTTATCCATGTCTACTATAGTATATATATTACTACATTAATTCAGTTTTACTCAAATATGATGGATTAACACTTGTGTTTGTTTTCAGCTTAACTTGTCTCTTATTATCATTTAAAACGTGTTACATGTATCAACGATTATACCAGACAAACGTATATAACAAATATTTGGCATTTCTTTAGAGTACAAATAGCTTTAATTAAAAAATAAACCTAAAGTTTTCAGAACCTCTTGAAAAATTCAAAGTTTAAATTTTCCCAAAATTTTAAAGAAGAGCCTATATTGGTTATTTTTATTCCGTTAACGTACAGATGTTACTTTCTTATACAAAATGTCAACGTCACGACGTTAAAGTATGTAACGTCAACGTTATGACGTGATACTATTAATAAGGAAAACAATACCAAATTTAAACGACTGAAAAAAGAAAACCAAAAGAGATATTGTTAAAAAATAAATTGTTTTACAACATACAAATCTTAGAGTTTTATGTGAGAAAGTTTCATTTATTTTGATAACTGGGCCGATTTAGCCCCTTCGTGGATTTAGCTCTTTACTGTATTTGTTACAGGAAATTAAAACTGAAGCAACATCCACTTCCAAGACTCATACCATGGCATCTCCCACTACCATAGATAAATCTTTGGTAGCACATTTTCAAATATTCTTCTTGTAGCTTCATGAAAGTAATCTGTATCAGTGAAAGATTGTAGTATTTGTCTCGGTTTTAATCCCCCATATGGATTATATGCTAATATATACCTCAAGTTTGTTTAATAAAGTATTCTACATCATTAATGAGCATGAAAAAAGCATTCTGACATAAGAAGGCATAAAAAATTGCCCCCCCCCCCCCCATAAGTGGAGTTTGCTTGGTCTGCATTTTGTAGTTAGTGGGTTGTCATACTAAGCATATTTGCATTTTTAGCCTACATCTTTCTCCACGGAGACGACTGACACAGTGAACAACCTACTGAGAGAGAGGCACTGAATGAGGTAAATTTAACTACAACTGATAGCAGAACTTGTCATCAAACAGTGATATTTCATCCTGTCTTTTTGTTTCAATGGAAGTTTTTTTCCCCTTACATTTTTTAGGATACTGGCAGTAGTGGAACCACACTTACCATTCTCATAAGTAAATATTCATGAATTAAATAATAACATTTCTGAGTTTAAATTTTAATGTTTTACCTAACAAATTTACACAGTAATTTAAATGCATTCCTGTCTATTTTCTTCAAAATCAAAATTTCTAGTTCTATGTAGAAATATATGACATTATGAAACAAATTTATAATTATATAAAATACTTTGTCAAAAACTTATTTCATTTATTAAAAGAAAACAAGAAAGTAAATGTAGAAAGAAGAGAAATTAATTTAGCACAAGAATCTAACAGGAGAGTGTTGCCGCAAAGACTTAAGAAAAAGCCTATAGTTAAATCTTCAATATTGTCTGCATTTAAGCTGTGTTGCCTTCTTTTATACTGACATAACCAACATATGATGCAAATTACAATGAAAATCAAAGTAGCTATTATACCAGCTGAAAGAGAAAAACAATATATAAGCAGTATGATTAAATGATTGTGTAATTTTAAAGCTATATCTTTTAAACTTCTGTATCAAAGTTAGGCCAAATAAAAAAATATGTGTGGTTCCGGTTACCCGACCTTCCCTATTTTATACCCCCGGCCCTAAACTTTTTTTTGGCAATTTTCATATTTTTTCCGGAATTTCCCCCGATTTCCATCAATGGCTCCAGTTTAAGTTTTAGTTTCAGCAATGACGGCCTCCTTGCAAAACAAAGTGCAAATTTTTAATAGTGTTAAACCCAAAGCAAGCTAGCATGTAGGTGTCCCCTACCAATATTGACTAGTATATTATCACACCACATCATTTTTTATTTAAAAAAAAAAAAAAAAAAAAAAAAAAAATCCCTACCTACCTACCCTAATTTTTTTGGAAGTGTAACCGGAACCACACATATTTTTTTGTTTGGCCTTACTGAATTTTGATAATAGATTTTCACTTCAAATTAGAGGTGTTATATAATTATCTGTACAACACAGACAGACAATTTAGAATAGTTGCAAGAATGAAGACTATAAATTTGTTTATCATGCTAATTATAGTAAATCCAGTTTCCATATTTACATTTAGATTGCGAAATCGCTTATTTGGATTTGATGAAGATGAAAGTGAAAGTGAGTTAATGTCTCAATTACAAAGTTAGAGTCACACTTACTTGTACACTCATACTGTATAAGTTTTTTAATAGTTTGTTTATATTGTATTTACAAACATAATATTGACACTTTTAGTTTGTGTTATTATGAAGTTAAATGACACATATTTCTACCTCTGACAAGATGATATAAACCTCATTGAAAATATTTTACCATTTGTAGATAAAGTGTGCTGCTATGTCTGGCAATGTTTAAAATCATTTCACAATGTGTTTTTTTTTAATTTGTCTAAGATGGCGTTTTGTTTGAAATAGTTTTTACAGTGACATCTTTTTTACTTGACAAGGATGGCTTTTTGATGATGTATATATTTATATATTTGCATGTCTTTGATGTGAATATTGCTTCTTTTTTACATTACAAAAGATATAACCGAAACAATATGCATAAAAAAGTGTTTTGTATATTTCAGGGATTTTGATGGTTTATATTTTTTAAAAGGTGCAATCAATATTCCATTGATGTATATTTTTGATTGTTAATGATTCTCTTTTAGTTTTTGTTGTTGTTTTTATTTATTTATTTTTTTTTTGGGGGGGGGGGGGGTCTTGATATTTTTATATTTAAATATGAAGTATAAAACTCATTATTCATTTTATGTAAATGTTTTAATTATTGTTGATTTGTTTTAAACTTCACCAATAATTGTCCTCAATATTTCAATCCTTTATGTACACTGTAATTTTAATGATTGATTTTTTTTTTGGGGGGGGGGGGGTGTTATACTGTTGATGTTCAATAAATGATTAAGAACATTAACCTTTTAACTTTTTTTGCATGTAGATGAGATTTAAATTGAAGCCTTCTGTTAATTAAATACTTCCTAGGAGTCTGCCACATCTTTGTAATTTGTGGAATCATTGAACTATAACAAATGATTTTGCATTTATTACTCTGAAAGCGTCAGCACTCCATGAATTTATAGAATGAATACTTGTCCTCTATATAATGTAATCATTTGAGGCGTTTGACTGATTTATGTATTTCGTAATATAGTAGAAACCAGTTGTGCTTTCTGGAGCATTAACATATTGGAGGAATCCTTCAGTTGATATTATGGTAAAGATCCTGATAAACCTTCTAGTTCAAATACATATTGGGAGATACTTCTTCTTAAGCCTTTTGTTGATTTTAAAGAACAAGCCTTTTAGCTCATTTACATATTATAAAGATGCCAGATCTTGAACCGTCTATAAGAGCATATAGCAAAAGGAGCAGATTTCTTTAAGCCTTTATTATTCCGTGCCTTTTAACTTATTTACATATTTTGTATATACTGTATAGTGAACTGGGTGGAGATTAAGTGTATCTGTTTAGTAAACTAAGAAGGTTCAAGATCTGCTTATTTATAATAAATACGTAAATGATCTAAAAGCCTTGGTGGAGCTACGTAGTTTGAGCCTTTTACCTCATCTAAATAATTAGTAGAATTATATAGCAAATGTCGTGTGGCTTAATGTGTGCTTGGTGGAGCTACGTAGTTTGAGCCTTTTACCTAATCTTCATAATTAGTAGAGTTATATAGCAAATGGGATAGCTTAATGTGTTTTACAATCAGCATACTTCTACTACTTAAATAGTAAAATATCTCTAATTTAAAAAAAATGATTGAAATTTTATTTTCGTAGAAGATAAAACTCCTTTTCAAAACCTTTCAAACCAAGAAAATTTCTTGACAACCAAAAAAAAGGGGAGAAACTTAAATCCATTTTTCAGGAGTGAGAGAACCTATTTCATGATGGTGGTTGTGTTATTTTTTTTTATTTGCTTCAGTATATACTTTTAAAAAATCTGCAAATTCCAGGTACGCCCCCCCCCCTTTCTAGATTCATGATATGTATGTAGCATGATATGTTAACCTATATTTGGTATGTAAAAATGTGATTTAGGTTTCCATGTCATTTCAAAAAATCTTTAAACGTTTAGAATGTTTTATTGGAATTGTTCAATTACAATTTTTATTGCACACCAACAGTCTATTGAATTATTACGATTTAATTCAGTTCTTAACTGTGTCACTGTAACATTTCTGTCATCACGTATATTATTTAGTCGTTATTTAAATGGATATGCCAGTTTGTGGTGCAACTCATAATAAGCTATAGTGTTTTAATTGCTATAACGATACTGGCTGTCTACCGTATGACAGGGCGATTGGTGGTTGAACGTGTCCAAATAAGATTACACGTATGCACCAGGGTTTGACCATGTGATATAAAAATGCAAAAAGCCGTGCAACTTTCGCGCCATTCTATTTCTAGAAACTGATGCATAGATGGGTCGAGGTGGCGCAATGGTGTTTATTAATGGTGTGTTATTTCAGTTATTTTGCTGCGAGGATATATTTATTCAATGAAATATATGGAGATAACGAACAGTCTTCAAGCTGAAAAGTCCATTTAACAATACAAATTTTGGAGCAGAGCAAACACGGACCTCCAAAACATGAGAAGTGGGGTAAGGTACCATGGAGGAGTGAGCATCCCCTGCCGATCGGTCACAACCGCCGTGTGCTCATTGTCATGATCGGGAAATAACAGAAAAATCCGTCGACAATTCAGTGCAAATAATGGTCTAACAATTAGTATGAAAAACGTCAGTCAGTATTTGACTCAATGCTTAATGACAAATTTTATTTGCTGACAATGTCATTGTATCGACCATGACGACTTTAAACGAGACTGCTGATATTCTTGCGGACAACACCCTATCATTCGGGATAGGAATAACAATAAATGTATTGGTGAGTATATTTAATTATTACCAGGGTTTTCCTTATCTTAGGGCTTAAGAACCAGCTGCCGGCCAAATTGACCATTTCAATTGATAAAAATGTCGCTTAGAAATTAAAAAAAAAAAAATTCTAGATAGGTCTACAGAAATTTTGTTCTTAAACCTCAATCACTACCCTGTCACGATTGATTGAAGGGAAAACAGTGTCTGTTATACCTCCTCTCTGTTTAACGACGAATCAAAGCCGCCGTGGGGAAGACTAACCACGTGACTAAAACGGACCATTAGAAAAGCGTGAAATGTTACTATGGAAGGTGAATTTGTAATTGACTAAAAAATATAACTAAAAGGAAGGAGGGGCTACCCATTTGAGAGCGATTCACAGGTTATAATAAACTTTTTCGAAACAATTTCTTCACATATCACGTCAGCCTAATGTAGTTCTTTCATCCAAACCCCATGCTATCAGATTTCTTTGCGACGTCATTTAGTTGCGAGTCCGTATTCAAAAGAAAAAGAACCGTTCACGTAGCTCAGTCGGTAGAGCGCTCGCTCCGTGATCGGGAGGTTATGAGTTCGAATCTCGGCCGCGACTGACTTAAGTCTATAAAAAAAAGTGGGTAGCAACTGTTCCTTCGCCATGCGCTTGGCACTTTGAAGTGAAAGTTGCGGGTCCTTCGGATGAGACCTTAAAAACCGAGGCCCCGTGTCGCGACAGGCGTTGGCACGAAAAAGATCCTTCACTGCTCAATAGCCCGGAGTGCCGAGTAAAGGTCAAAATTTGAAGCCCTTCAATCTTGACCTTTACTCGACACTTACGGCCATCCAAAATGCGATGTTCTTGTAAAAGACACGTCTCTACACCACCACAAACACCTGCACCACCACCAAGAAATTGCATTGCTGTCTACAAGTTGATTTCCCTAATCCATTTTTTCCAAAAACGTAAGACACAAATGTAATGAGAATGAACTTACTACACACTCCCCCTTCACAGACTTCCCGAGGACCATGGCTTTTTCTACCCCATACACATAATGCAACACTTTTTTATTCTATGCTTTTCGTCATAATTTCTAATTGATTTTGACAACAAATGTGAAAATTTCTACAGTTTGTAGAATTTTATATGAACATTTTTTTTTTCAAATTTGAAACAAGAAAGAAGTTTTCTTGTACAACGAGAAAGACCTTTGCGGGGGGGGGGGGGGTAAAAAGCGTTAAAAACAGTCTTCCTGAGTAGTTTTTTTTTCTTCCCGTGCAAAATGCTGACACCGTTGCTGGAAGAAATAATAAGTACAACAAAAAAGACTACATATTGCGATCCCATTTTTTTCAGGATCCAGGATTTTTTTTTTGGGGGGGGGGGGGGGGGGGTTCACCACAGTCAAAAAAAAATTCCAACTCGGAAATTTTTTGACAAGCAAAAATAAAAACCTAAATTCCCTTCCCATTATTAAACCTAGAAAATATCTTGACAAAAGCAAAAATCAAAACAAAACCAAAAAAAAAAAAACAAAAACAAAAACAAAACAAAACGTAAAATCCATTTCCCAAACGTGAAAAAACCTATTCAGTGCTGATGATGGTGGGATCTACGTTTCCTAAGGGGGAGGGGGTCCAAAGTCAGTTTTTATTTGCTACAGTATATACTTTTATTTGTTTATTGTTTAACGTCCCTCTCGAGAATTTTTCACTCATATGGAGACGCCACCACTTGCCGGTGGAGAGCTACAAATTTTGACCTATAATCGGCACTTAGGGCCATTGAGCAGTGAGGGATCTTTTTCGTGCCAGCACCTACTGCGACACGGGACCTCAGTTTATACGGTCTCATCCGAAGGACCAGTCTCCACGTCCCACAGTGGGATTCGGACCCGCGACGTAAGGATCAACTCCTTACGCAGCTCAGTTAAGGCGTACTTCAAAGAAATCAACAGAATATAAACGTGCGTAAATACATACCTTTTTAAACTGAATTTATTTTTGTAAAGGTACTATATTATCTTATGACTTTAACATTCTTTGAAATAACATTGTATACGCCGCTCTGTACTGAATTTGGTTTGGTCACGTTCTATGATAGTCACGTGATAAATGCATGTAATGTGTACTGTATGTAGGTCACAAACAAATTTCAATATCGCAAGGGCATAACCTAGTTAAAATTAAAAATTAAAGTAATAGTTTGTTTCTACATAACTTAAAGCTGCTGCTTTGAATATAATTCGCATTTTATTAGTTTAAATTTCAAGTTATCTGGCTAATGTTGAAAAATGTGTGACCTTTACCAAGTATTTTATGTATTAATTAAATCATGCTACCGATTTCAGGAAAGCAGCAGCACTTTTCAAGTTAAGGAATACTTCCGTTATGTGTATTCAAAAAATGGTCAAGATCTATTAAGTGTATGCCCTTGCGAAAAGGCGATTTAATGAGGCACCTCGGCGTGAAACATGCACACCCTGTAGACAAAAACACGGTAGAATTAATTGAATACATTCTCTCGATATTTTTCAAATAATGGCACTAAATAAACGTTTCAGATTTGTATTAATGGTCTACCTAATATTTGCAAATAATATTCTGTTTAATAATAAAATGCATTTTTCACTGTGAAAAAATTACTTGATCCGCCTCTCACTGCACATAAAATGCGTCAAACTTTACCATGATGACGTCATGTCGACAAGTGTATTGCGATCAGTGACTTGTTTATATCTTGCTGTGTGGGATATGACTAGCGACAAAAATGAATGCAGTGGTAAGTTTTTATGTAGTTCATTACTCTTATGCAGTTTAGATTCGCAAATTATTTCATTTTCTGTTATTGTGAGGAATTGCTATATTTGTGTGATGTCACAGTAAACTTTTCCAGTATAAATTAGGCCCCGCCCCCTTTATGCAGCCTGAACAGAGCTGCGTACTCCGCGACTCTAGAGCGAACGCTCTAACCACTGCGCCACGCGGGCGACCAGTATATTCTTAATAACTCTGCAAATTTCAAAGGGGGGGAGGGCTTAGGAAAAGCTTGGGAAGCTAATAAATTCATTCCTTATAATTTAATTTTCCATCATAACGTGTAAAAAATAAAACAATTTCTCCTTTATTAAATATGCCTTCAAATTGTGCATATTTTAAATGTAATGTCAAGCGGATTGATACAATTTTGATGTAATTCATTGTGACGTAGGCAACGCAGGTTATACGATTTAGACTATTTTTTTATCCAATCAAATGACGCGTTTCAATAAAAAAAAAATTATCATTTATATTAAACCTCTAAGTAACGGCTATTTATTTATTTGTTTGTTTTGCATTCCGGAATTATCCCCCCCCCCCCCCAACTATTCAAGTTTATAGGTACCTTCAATTTTAATATTTTTTGAACATCTAGAATAATGCTGAAAATTTCTAGGAAAAAAAATTGTCATCCTACCTTCCGACCCAATTTTATTTTCCTGATTCGGGAAAGCCTGATGGCAAACATCTTTAAAATGGCAAAATTCTGTTTTTAATTTCTTGTATGTTTTATGTCTGGATAAAACGCATGTGCAACATGTCAGTTTGTAGTGTACAATCAAATCGAGAAACAAGATGTGTTTGTGAAACACTGATGCCCCCGTATGGCAACTCATATCAGAGGCAGGGTTCTCCACATTTGAAAATTTAACCATGGAGGAAACTGCGCGAAGGCGAAAACACGAGTAATGATGTGACCGAAAACACGAATGCGTGTTAGACTTCCTAACCTTCGTTAATCAATGAACTTATAATTACTGCAACACAAAAAGTTGAAACAATTAATTTAAAAAATATGAATAAGAATAAACATGATAAAAAAGTTTAATATGTATCTTTCTTTACAAATGTGTAACAAAATCCCAAGACTGTAGGAACAATTTGAAGGAATTCCAAAAAGAAAAAAATTGATAGAGTAACCATGGCAACATTAAAAATTAATATATACAGAATTGATGTTGCCTGTTGTATGAAACGTTTTATTTAAATATGAATAAAACTAATGAATGTGTAGCATTTTTTAAAAGTTAACAGACTCACAAACACCGACATCCTCTCATTTAATGACTCAGCTTTTTTACTGAATGGTCTATGAAAACTTACTGATGGCATGCATGGTAAAAGTAACTAAATATAACCAGGGGCATAAATTTGATATAACTTGTAATTTTGCTTTCTCTTTTTTGTTTTTCTTTTAATCCTAAACGTTCTTTTTTTCTACATATTGTATTTTCGCCGATTTTCCTCTTTTGTTTACTTCTCCACGTGCTCCAGTGCTAAAAATAGATCCACGCGACGTTTCATCAGAACGGGAGGTAACTCTAAAAGTGATACTACCATTGGCACTGATGTACATTTTATCAGAAAGAAAGCACATGGAATTGATTAAATACAAAGAATATAAAATGTTGATCATGTTGATAGGGTCATTGTTTTTTTTTCTTTGCACAGAAACTTGAATCGGACGCTTGCCGATTTTCATGTTGTTACTGCTCATTTCTATGTCATCTGTTAAATTTGTTATCGTATTGAGCTAATTGAGAACACGTTGGAATTCCTCGAAATTACAAGTGTACAGGATAAATAACTATGAAGATATTGATTATCAGCTGATTGACTCTCCATTGTCACGCTTCACAGCATAATCGCCGATCAACGACCGTGTTTGATTAGCATTGTCCGCTTTCCCTCGAGGCATGCCAGGTGCACTGGCAGTCGTTGTATAAACACAATTAACTACTTAAGTCATTAAAAAGTAGGTGTCAACACTAAAATGCAATAAAAATTTAATCATGGCGGTCAACGATTTTAACCATGGCGCACATAAATTTAACCATGGCGGGCCGCCGTGGTAAAACCTCTTGTGGAGAACCCTGCAAAGGTTAAACTTTCTCAAATGCAAATCAAATATGTTGGTACCCAAAGTAAGGTCTTGTGTCGAGGAGTATACCTTTGAAATATGAAAACCCTAGCAGAAACTATTGAATAGATATCGAAAAGGTTAAAGTTTTTCAAAAGTAAGTCAAACATCAAGGTCAAGTTCAAATGGTCAAAATTAGTGGTCCTTCTAACAAGAAATACACGTGAAATATGAAAGCCCTGGCTCCAATCATTCAAAAGTTATGGCCAAAGTTAAAGTCTTTCAAAAGAAGGTCAAACTCCAAGGTGGAAGGTCAAAGCTGTTGGTATCCAAAGAAAGGTCTTGTCACAATGATTACATATGTGAAGTATCAAAGCCCTAGCACAAATCGTTTAAAAGTTATGGCCAAGGTTAAAGTTTAGCAAAAGTAGGTCAAACTCCAGGTCAAACGGTCAAAGTTGTTAGTATTCAAAGGAAGGTCCTGTCACAGCGATTACACATGTGAAGAGTAAAAGCCCTAGCACCAGCCGTTCAAAAGTTATGGCCAAGGTTTAAGTTTTGCAAAAGTAGGTCACAATCCAAAGGTCAAACGATCAAAGGTGTTGGTATCCAACAGACGACCTTGTCACAAGGATTACATATGTGAAGGATGAAAGCACTTTCACTAACCGTTCAAAAGTTATAGCCAATAATAAAGTTTTTCAAAAGTAGGTCAAATTCCAAGGTCAAGGTCAAAGTATTGTGGTATCCACAGGAAGGACTTATCACTAGGTATATACATGAGAAATATGAAAGCCCTAGCACCAACGGCTCAAAAGTTATGGCAAAGGTTAACTATTTTTTTAAAGTAGGTCAAACTCCAAGGTCAAAGGGTCAAAGTTGGTGGTATCTGAAGGAAGTTCTTGTCACAAGGTATGCGCACGTGAAGTTTAAAAATCCTAGCAGCCACTTTCCAAAAGTTATGGCCAAGGTTAAAGTCTGAAAAAAAAATTGCAAATGTGAGTCAAACTCCAAGGTCAAGGTCAAATTTTATGGTACCCAAAGAAAGGTCTTGTCACAAGGAATACACATGTGAAATATGAAAGCCATAGCTCCTACCAATCAAAAGTTATGGGCAAGGTTAAACTTTTTGCGGACAGACAGACAGATAGACAGACGGACGGACAGGGCAAAAACTATATGCCCCCGAATCTACGATTACGGGGGCATAAAAAGGACCAACAACTATATGCGTGGTCAAGCACCGATTTACGACCAAAGAACTTTCAGTAAGGTACATACAGGGGCACACTTCAGCAATGTTTGAATATATTTCCTTGCGTAAGATGGACACTAGAAGTATTTCACATTTTCCCCTAAGCCTTGATCGAGTATTGAAGCAGACAAGCATCAGCTGATCGACTCATGGAGCACGTTGACCTCGTGTGTAAATCAAGTATTCGGAAAATTGAATGACGATTTATTTTAAGCTTTTTAAATTAAAAAAGAATTACAGGATAACTGTTCATGGAATCAATTATCAATATTGAAGTGATGTAATGCTGAATACTTCTCCCTAATCCTTGATTTATTAATATCTTTCAATTAGCCCACTTCTCTGAATTGTGAATTATTTATTACAATATTTTTTTTCTTAAAAATAATATTTAAAAAGTTAAAAATTTCTAACATTCATTCACACTCGTTTAGTGCAGAACTCTTAAAGGTTAATTTCAACTTCTGATTTCAAAATCAGCAAAAAAACACATGCCAATTTTTCTTCACAACAACAAACTGATATGTCTCGGTAAGTCATAGTGTAGTACATGTAGCTATGATTTCCGGTGCATAATGCATTTACACAAATTGATGGATAAAGCGGTGCTATATTTTAACATGCGATTATATATTTTATATATATATATATATATATATATATATATATATATATATATATATATATATATATATATATATTTGCAGTTTTGCAAAGGTAATCCTTGCAAGAATAAAAGACTAAAATGCAGTCACTTTGTGGGAGAAAAAGAACAATGAAAACATCCACAAGGAAAATAAAATCATTTCAAATTCTACTGCTTATCTAGTTCCTTTTGGCACCCTATAATGCATATTCCTGCTTCAGTCCTTCAAAAGAAAATTAAAATAAAATCTTCAAAAATATGTGGCCTAATTTAAGTATCACCAAGAAAACAACAACAGTGGAGAGTAAACAAAGTTTGTAAATAGTTTCTTCCTTCGAAATTGGGAACAATTATCTCAACATACGTAAATTGACCATACGCTTCAAAACTGCTAGTCAGGCATGTATGAAAATGAAACATCTGCATAACATGTTCCGTGTGGGATTGAGAGACGGGAATAATTATCTTTATGTACCAAAATGACTTGAAAACTGTTACAAACATCAAATGAACAAAAACATCTTAAAAAAATCAAAAAATGTAACAAAAACTATATCATCAGTATAACAAAACCACTATTTGAGAAAAATTTAACAGGTTAAAATTTCATTGATGCAATTGCTCCTACTCTGAGTTTGAACCCAAAATTGACGTGGAAAAAAGGACGCAGAATACACAAAAAGGAGATGTCTCTAAGACAAGTGGCGAACTTCAACGTTGATGTAACCGAAGTACACAAGGAGGCTAGGCGGGTGAAAGCCCTCCTACCCAGCGATTTCTTAATTTAATTTAAACAATATTTTATTATGTATAATCATAAAAGGATTGGACAGCAGGCACTGCTTTAATAACTCCTCTCCATATTTCTTTTCGGATCTGTGGATAGCCCTCGGGCAGACTACAAGAAGATTATCCATCCTAATGCCTGGAGAGGTAAGACTGCCATGATTGATTGATTGAATCCCGTTCGAGAATTTTTCACTTACATAGAAACGTCACCATATACCAGTGAAAGGCTCCAAATTTAGACCTTTACTCGACACTCAGGACCATTGAGCAGCGAGAGTTCTAAATCGTGCGAACGCTTACCGTGACCTCGGTTTTTAATATCCTATCCGAAAGACCCACAACTTTCACTTCGAAGTGCCGAGCGCTTGGCGAAGGAGCAGTTACTACTTTTTTTTTTTATCGACTTAGGTCTTTCGCGGCCGTGATTCGAACACACATCTTTCAGATCACGGAGCGAGTGTTCTACCGACTGAGCTACCGAGACTGTCATGAAGAAAAGAACTAAATTCATCTCATGGGTCAGAGAAAATATCCTGAGGCGACGGAGACTCCACGAGTTTGAACAGGGCTGAGAGATGGAAACATGGTTTTTCATGTCACCGGAATGAATATTTTCAGCATGACTACGAGGTGGACTTTACAGAAGATCCTAATCCTGTGAAGAAACCACATGGATACGCTCCATCAAACTAGAGCTTCATATATAATGGAGTTCACACTCGTGGCAATACATTTTTAAGGTGGGTTACTTATAGTCCACGTCAGCGCGCAGGAGGGCGAGATTTGCTGCATTTGTCTAAGGAAGAAGATCGAAATCCGCAAGCTGAAGGCCCTCAGTCAGTCTCCGGTGGAACTAATAAACATCCACCTTCCTCTGGTACCTCCCAGGTGTCCTCAGTAGTGCTTTCTTCCATTTCCGGGGAAAATACCTCGAAAAACTCAGTAGTGTTTGACTTTCTAACAACAGAGATGGGCGTTCTGCTAGTATGCTGTGATGCCACTTTCGCCAGTCACACGGAGGAATTGGTAGGGAGTATCCCCTTTTGTATTCTCATTTCATGGGGGAACAATAACTTGGCAACCAGCTGGATGGGAATACCCATGGCCAGATCAGAAGATCCCGGGCACAACTTCTCTATAAATAGAACATGCAGAGTCTACCAGGATCAACAAGCGGAAATTTGATTATTATATAAAAGGCCCAAGGGTTTATCGGTCACCTGAGTATAATGTAAAAGACCCATAGATTAAAACAAAATCAGCAGATAAATAAAGCTATGTTGCCACAAAGCAAGAGAAAAAAGGATATCAGGGATCAGCAACATATTCATTTACTACTCAATAACTCAATTTATTTGCCCATTTGTCTCTTTCCTCATGCGGACTAAACAAAACAATAGTTCTAGAGCACTATTAGTTAACACATTTATTCACCCTCACATTGACCTCTCTTAGTCTTTGAAGATTAATTATTGTACAAAGATACAGAATGCTTGTCCCATTTACATTTATTTATTATTTAAAAGTTTACTTGACCATTAAAAACAATGAAAGTACTTTTCTATTAAATATTATAAAATTTCTAGTATATTTTTGTTACTCAATTGACCTTTTTAAGTTACATTTCTGTCAGTGATTAACTATGATAGGGGAATATCATAAGAGAATAACTTCTTTCAGAAAAAAATTAATAAATTGACCAAAGGGTACATAATTTCAAAATTTGGTAAAACACCCTAGCTTATTACAACTTTATATTCTGTATTTGCCTCTTAGATGCCCAGGAGCAGAGATTTTCAAGGAAATAATCCATTTTCACTATAGATTCAATATAGCCCCACCCTAATACCAAAGCCCTAGACACAGGGGCAAAGACATCTGCAGTGTAGGAAGAGACTCTTGAGTAGTAAGTGGGGTAGTCTAAAGGCAGTATGAGGGCAGTGACGTCATAGGTCACACCCAGGGCAGTATGAGGTCAGTGACGTCATAGGTCACACCCAGGGCAGTATGAGGGCAGTGACGTCATAGGTCACACCCAGGGCAGTATGAGGGCAGTGACGGCATACTGTTTTTTGTGGAACCACCCAAATAAGTCACGAATCAAGGTCACGTTAAGGGCAGTAGCGTCATGGGGTTTTCTGGGATCCACCCAAATGAGTCACGAATGAGATATAAAACTCTCAACAAGATGACATCAACTATTCACACACCCTTGACCTAATAGAGATTTTACGTACAATATAAAAAGTCGAAATTTTGTAATATATTTGCACAATCGGATGTTGAAGATCCTCCAACTTGTATAGCAGAAAAGAGACTTTAAAGAGCTTCCAACTTTTACCAAGTAAGTATATTGTAAAACAAGACTAATTTCATGTTACTAAATGTTTTTTATTTCTGTAAAGATTTCAACACTTTTAGAAGAGAAAAAGTTAATCAAAATATGAATTATTATATATACACTTTTTTAAAGACCATATAAGCATTTAAATGGCTAACTTAATCCATATCAATTTGATCCTAACTATGGATCAAATTATCACAGTCCAGAGTCACTATATACTGTTAAGACATTTTTTTTAAAATAATCCTGCATATAGTCCAGTATCATGGACGTTTGCAGGAGGTCAACTCTGACCGAATCTACTAACTCCGACATGGCCCTCATCTCCTCTTTTAAAGGATAAGCTCTTTCAGTATATCCTAATGAAGACTCTTGACGTGGAGTCAAGGTGTGCCCAGGTGACACCAGGGTAGAAGTAGGTGCTACAGGACTGCACACCAGGGGTGCAGACACCAGGGTAGAAGTAGGTACTTCTGGACTGCACACCAGGGTAGGTGCAGACACCAGGGTAGAAGTAGGTGCTTCAGGACTGCACACCAGGGTATGTGCGGGGCTTCTCCTAGTGCGCCTCTCCAGCGTCTCATACCTCTGGTGGTTTTCCTGTCTGCAACAAAAGAACGAACCATAAAATATTTAAAACGGATATACAGAAATTTAATCTTTCATGAAATGATCAGGGAAAAAACGGCTTTAATTTGATGTTTAACGAAAGTACTTTAAAAAAGTATTTTAATACTTTAAACTAAAGTGAATATGCTTCAAGATAATGATTAAAATCTGACATCAAAGATCTACATTTATAAGACGGTTATGAACTTATTTTAAAAAACTATACCTGAAGGTTTTCAGCTTGGGGTCTTCTTCAATTAACTGCTGGGTGAACCCCCTTTGACTGATTTTCCTATGAAAATACAGATTAAAGAAAATTAAGTTAACAATTTAAAGGATGTTAACGAGAGAGAAAGAGAGAAAAGAGAGATAATCCGATATTACAATTACAAATAATAACTTATTGACTAAATTTGTATACCGTTGTTTAGCAGTTACTCCTTCTTCCTCCCCATTTTTCCTTTTCTTGGATACCTTAGGTGACTTATTTTCCTTGTGAGGGTCTTTAGGAGAATGTCTAATTTAATTAAAAAAAAAAAACTTTAATAAATAAAAAAGAAAGAAAATGAAACTCTGTTAATGCTAACTCAATTAGTACAAATACACAATATTTCGGACTTTCTTTAATTATTCATCAGCAGATTTATTTTAGGAGGAAAAAAGAGTTAAATACCCGGAATCAAAAAGTCCTACAAAAAACTCTTCACCAAGCTCAATCCATTCTTTCTCGCAATCTTTAAAAGATAAGGGAGTACACTTGTTGTTATCTCTAGAGAAACAAATTTACATCTTATTCAGTGTTGTCCAAGAAAGATAACCACAGTTATCGTAAAAAGAATGTAAAAAAAAATGTATGTTATTTTTATATGTGTACTAAAAATTTAATGATAAAGTGTATAAACTCTCTCTGTGTGGTATGTTACAACAAAAATTTAGGACGAATAAATTTTCTTAATGCACATTTTCTACTTATCAGCATACACAATTTAAAAAACAAATGTAAGTACAGTTAACTATATTTCTCACTGATTTATCTACTATTAAAAGTATTAGTTAAAATATGTAAGTGACCAAATTGATTAATTTGGAACTAATTAAAAATATGTATGAACTTATATACTCACTGAAACTGGTGGAATTCCTCTGCCATTGTCAAAGTATAATATAATAACTACTGTGATATTTGTCCTTTCTTTCAGTCTCCCTATTTAAACCCTTTAAGGTGGGGCAATTTGTGGGTTGTGTCTATTAAGGGCGTGTTAAGCAATACATGGGACTTACATCATTAGGTGACACTCAATGGCCTTATTCAATAATTATTAATTACAACTATATATAAATTGTGATTTATGTAAGGAGGGTCTTAATCTTTCATCCTAATTTCAAAAATTCCGCTTTCCGTGTTTCACATCTGCGCACGGATATGTTAACATATTCCGTCAGACTTCAAAGCATTTTGTTATTTATGGCAAAATATAATGTACAATCATCCCGTTTAAAAATTGCGCCATTTGTGATTTCTCGGTCGTTACGCACCTGTACACAGGTATGGCGATATCATTTGAATGTATTTATTTTAGCTCATACAGTTCAATGTACGCTGTTAATCACTTTACAAAATACCATACCTCTGTCACGCGCAGACAGAGAGAGAAAGAGAGAGAGACGGAGAGAGAGATTATAAAATTAGATCAAATTTGTGCAATACAAAATAATTATAAAATATATTTATTATAATTATTAAAAATATAAATTTAATAATCAGTTACAAAACACATAGTTGTATATTGTTATGTCTAAATTACATTGTAATGGCAAATACTATGTATGTAAATAGCTGTATGGTCACGGATACCCCCCCCCCCCAAAAAAAAACCAACACCACCAATCATACACCAAGGATGCTGGCTCCAAATTGGAGTGACACAAAGTGTAAGGTGTGAAGCCTCCTGTGTCAATTTAACAAATGTTGCTTATTTTAGCTTTAATTCTATCTAGGACCCGAAAACCTATTTCAAAAGTAACTATACGTGGGATAGCAGCGCAGGACATAAATCTTTTCAATGTTAAATGTATCCCTTGCACTCAGCATTTAAACAAAAAAAACTCAGGTTGTATGTACCCCTATTGTTTCTGACATATGAAGGTCAGTTTTTGGACTGAATCTCATTTTTAGTTGTTTCTCTTTTTTTGGAAAAAAAAAGTAAATGCTAACAATGCACTAAGCTAGGATGTTTCTGTTTCATTCAGCCTCTCTTATCTTAAAAAATTAAATCAAAAGCAAAACTGTTCCCCTTGTTAACATGTGAAGTTCATAAATTGTTTCATTGTTTTCTAGCTGTTTAAATTCTAATTACATACTCCAAAAGATATTGTCAAATAGTGTACACAAAATTGACTTTTAGGATAAAATAAATTCATTCGGTCAACGTCAAAGGAATTATTATCTTTTAATTGTTAGGACAGTATGACATTTTAACAAGTTCTCACGGAAAAAAGGAAATTGTGTTGACAGATTTGATAAGCAAGAGCTAAAAATGTTAACAAAATTCTCCACCTCTTGCGCCATCTGACTCAAGAGACTGCGGGTATCATTTCAACATATAACTGGTGTGACCCGCCAAAACTTCACAGCACGCGCAGATCGGGTTGATGCTGGACGAAAAGAGAATGTATAGTACTATAGGCCTAGTAGTTATGTTTGTGTGCGTGACAACATTCGCAGCAACTCCATGCAAATTTTGCTGGCCAGAGGGGACGCAAGGACAGATCGCCCGATGTCTATACCCAGGTGTCCAGTGCTTGATGGGTGATTTAAGTAATCTCCGTGATATAACCGTATACACGTGTTCGATAGTAGGCCTAGTTTATAACGTACCAGAAGGAGTACCCATCAAAGACAGAAACGGAAAAACGTGTAAAGGTAAGCCCTGTGTGACACTTGTTATTTTATTGTGTGTATCGCTGTTTTACAAGAATTGAATGATAGGAGAGGGTTGGGGGATTAAAACAGTTATCTGCCCTTACTTTTTTCTGCGGACACAAGGTGGCGTAAAAGAGAGCCATCCACCACCTAGAAAATGTCATCTCCCTCTTTATTTCTTAAAATGATAATTAATTTTTTTCATAAAGTCTAGCTTTTAAATATTATGTTAAAAGTTTTATTCAAATGATCAGAAGAGAAATTGAATTAAAATAAAATTAATTAATTGAAATTCATTAAGAGTTAAAATCATCATTAAAATATTGAATAAAATTTTATTTTTGATTTGGTATTGATACATCAAGCAAAAAGTGAAGTAAAACATAGGTCTTATGTTACATATTTTGTGTCAGTTATTTGTTTTTAAATAGAATATGAAGAGATAATATTAACATCTCTGAAAAATACAAAGTACAGTGAGGTATATTTTTAGCAGTAAGTGAAGTAAAACATAGGTCTTAAACATAACATATTTTATGTCAGTAATTTCTTCTTTAAATAGAATATGAGGAAATCAAATTATCTTCTCTAAAAATACAACAAAGTAGAGTGGGGTATATTTTTTAGCAACACCCTGTAGTTCGATCTATTTTTAACTAAAGTGGGACCGATATTATAACTGTATCAACCGTAGGATTAAAAGATGGCAATTGGGTATTTTAGCAGCTAATTACCATGTTCTGCATTCAGCAATTCAGCAATAAAACATCGATGGTCATTTTATCTAGTTGATATATCACTAATTTTTACAACTGAATAATACGACCTCATGTTGATTACTACAAAGCCTACTGCTTGTGAAAATTTATAGCACTGCCGTTGTTAACTCGATGTATTGTCATTCTAAGCAATTTTAAGAAACTTGATCAAAATTAATGCAAAATATAATTAATTTTGAAGAATTATTTTAAACACGGAAGATTTAAAAAAGTTAAAAATCGGGAGATTTTGACTCCCGTCGGAAGAATCACATAGGACATAACTCGTGATGAAGATAATTGTAAGCAGTTGATAAGTATCAGGAAAATCATTTTTGTACGTATTGTTTAATTTTAAAACTGCATTTTAATCTTATACAATTTATATTGACCAATGAACAAGAAAATTCTGAGAAGAAGCAATACTGTATCAAGTACATGTACAGAAAAAGAGTGAATTATGTATGTATGTATATTGTATGTATGGTGTTAAATACATATTGCTATCAATGGACATTTGAATGTTTTTTCCGTACCACAGGGACACCTCTTGTCCGTACCACAGGGACCACAGGGACACCTTTTGTCCGTACCACAGGGACACCTTTTGTCCGTACCACAGGGACCACAGGGACACCTTTTGTCCGTACTACAGGGACACCTCTTGTACGTACCACAGGGACACCTCTTGTCCGTACCACAGGGACACCTTTTGTCCGTACCACAGGGACACCTTTTGTCCGTACCACAGGGACACCTCTTGTCCGTACCACAGGGACCACAGGGACACCTCTTGTCCGTACCACAGGGACCACAGGGACACCTTACAGGCGTGCCACCCACGCAGCACTTCATAGTTTGACAGCTACCTCTACAGTAACTACTTATATTCACCGTAAGTTACATATTACATGTAGATCTGTATTTAATACTCTGTTCAAGTCCTGCATAAATATTTTGAAAAAGATAACCTTTTATATATGATGTGATACCTTCTTAGCAATAACACTCTAAATTTCATAATTTCATATTTATCCTATAATTGTAGATTCGGAGACACAGGAAGATGATGATTTGTGGAAAGATGAGATAAAAGGTCTCTTTAAAAATCCTTCTTACATATTTTGTAACAATATTAATTTTAATCAAAGATAAGCATCCATATGTGTGTGTGTCTTCAACAGATGTCATTTTTGACTGTAATGTTAAGCAATATTTCTGAATGTTTATCAAATATATTACCAATTTTAGATGAGTAAAGATAAGTGTGTTAATAAGAAATGTTTTGACTGTGATAGGTATATTAGCATGGGCTGTCATTATGACGATTTCCATCATATGTCTTGCTCTAAAGAAATGGCTGCAAAAGATGTGTAAGCGTCAGTGCATGCATGCCTCCAATGAATCACTGTCTACACCAGGAATGACTGTAAATCCCACATTTACTCCACAAACAGTTGGTGGGTGGGGATTGAACACTCCTCCTTCCCAGGCCACAACTCCAAGCACAATTATTTCAACACCAAGCACAATTAATTCTACACAACCTCAAATTCCTCCTGATGCTCCGGTATCTGCAAGGACAAGAGCAAAGACTGCAAGAAAGCTAAGTTTGTAGAAATAAACTGAACAATTTTATTTGATTTTCTGGAGTGAAATTCCGATGTTTTTTTTAATTAATTAAGAAAGGAACACAGTGTTTAGCATGTGATGGTACACACTTTTTTCTCCAAATAAAAGTTGTTTTATTTGGAATTACTTGATATGCATGTTATATTTTTCAAACCCCAGGAAAATTATTTTAAGATTTAAGTTCTGTCTTGAACACTACTTTAAAAAAAAGGTGTGACTCACGATAACATGTGTACTCTTGAATGTTTTGATTTTAAAACTGTAACACTGTTTTGTTGTTTTACACAAGAGACATAACTCGTGGTTTGTAATTATAGAATATATATATATATATATATATATATGTGATAAATTTGTAGTTGTTTTAAGCATGGGAAATGACACTTGTTGTACATGATATTCACTAAATCATTTTTTTTTTTTTTTTTTTTTTACAAATTATTAGCTGTTTTTTTAATGTGGAATTCAGTGATAAAAACACTCCAACCGACTGAAAAATATCATTTCTCATTGTAACAAATTCATATATTTGTATAAGTACATTTTATTTTGTGTGTAATTATAATCCAAGAAAAGTATTTTAAACCTAAGTTCTGTTTTGAAGACTGTAATTTTGAGAAAAAAGTTGTTACTTATGGTAGCAGAATAAACGCATAAAAAAGAAATGTATATTATTTTAATAATTGTGTTCTTTTTTTTAAATCAATAATATTTAGTTCTGTTTTAGAATACTGTACTTTTCATTAGGGGAAAAGATGTTGTAAATATTGTTACAAGTATTTTTGATTAAAAAAGTTTCTATTTAAACATTTGTTGTTGCTTTTTTTTTGTATCCTCTTACATATACAGTCCAAACACCCCTGGTTCCAAAGAAATTGGGGGGGGGGGGGGGTTAAAAAACACCCAGATTAGACAGGTTTCACTATACTTATTTTTTTATTTACACATTAAACTTATTTAGCAGGTTTTGTTCTGAAACTGAAAGAAGAATAAAGTTCTTAATCACATGAGGTATAATTTGTGATAATTATTTGTTCATATCATTTTTCAATTAGACATGGCAGAGGATAGTCTCTTGAAGGAAATACTTGACTCCCTGAATGATGTGGACACCATTAACTTGTTTGCTGCAGCCAACAACATAACGGGAGACCCTGAGGTTGAGAACCGAATAAAGGAACTTGAATATGAAGAGCACATTAACTCTTTATGGGAAGAGCTTCTTCCAGTCTTGGAACCACCAACTAAGAAAAAAAGACCGTCTTCATATAATAACCAGCCATCAACAAGTGCTCAGACAGGGGGTGGGGATGAAAGTATGGAAAAAGAAAAACCTTATTTCATTTGGAAAAAAGATACCAGAACATTTAAAAAGAATCTGGCCCTTGACACAAGTTATAAGATCAAATTCAATGATCAATGGCGAGGAGAAAAATTAATAGATATTTATGACAAACTGCATGACATGTTTGATGACGTGCTGTCGCAGGCCAGAGGACATGATGCGGACTTGGGGAGAGTGGTGTTGAGCCACCCAGATTTAAACAATGCCATTGTTGTCCCACTGCAAGCATGGCAAAATCTCAATTCTGATACCGTTATGTCAGAGATCACAAAAGTACTAAATTCTAACGAAAATATACCTGTTGACGAACACTTGCTTGTCACTATAGGGTCTATAAATTTACCAAAGGGTGGGAGCTGGAGTGGAAATAAATTATCTGTTACATCACTCTTTGGACCCAACAATTCTCTGATGAGGAAGAAATCTGTCTTGTACGTTGAAAACGACAACAATCTCTGCTTACCTATCTCCATAGGTCTCTGTTTCATGAAGACATGTAAGAAGGTAGATGCTGCGTCATGGTCTCGCTTGATTGGAACAACCCCAGGGACGATACTGGATCACGTGATTCAACACAGAACTGTTCCCAAATGGTATTATGGTAATTTACTGAAAAAATCACGCAGAAAACAGCAAACAGACATGGCTACACAGCTTTGTGAAAGAGCAGGCGTACCTGTCGACAGATACTTGGGGTTGAATGATATAGAGCCATTCGAAATCCTGCTGAATGTGAGTATTAATGTGGTGTCATCTCGAGTAGGCAACAAATTTGTCAGAGTTACAAAGGAAGATATGGGCCGAACTCGGCTCTATTTGTATCATGTGGAAACAGAAAATGAGAAACATTGGCATGGGATTGGGAGCATACAAGGTTTTTTTAATTCATCGTATTTTTGTCATACTTGTTTAAAACCATACAAAGACAAATACAAGCACACTTGTTCGACTTCCTGTGATGTGTGTTTACACGATACTTGTCGCAAGGCAGAAATTCAAGTGGGATGTCAAGCATGTGGTCGTGTGTGTCGTTCGCTTGCCTGTTATGAAAGACACAAGGTCGGTAAAGTGGTTAAGAAAGACAAAATTCCTCCCGCTTGTGAGTTATGGCATCAGTGCAAGAAATGTCGTGTAAAGCTTTCAGTTGCTAAACGCAAACCCAAACTTCATGTCTGTAGTGAGTGGCAATGTTCCAGTTGTGGCGAATACCACGTAGGTGAACATCTCTGTTTTCAAAAATCTTGCATTTGGATCCGGAAGAACGAAAAAAGAAGAAATTCATCTTTTATGACTTTGAGACGCGACAGGACGACATTTTTCAATGCGATCAAGGCTATACCCCCTCTTGCATCAGATGTCGAGAATGTGCCAAGAAGGAACGACAGTGTGCCAGCTGCAGACTTTGTCAAAATTGTCAGGATCCGTCTTGCGGACTGCATCAACATAAAGTCAATTTTGCAGTCTTGCAGACTTCTTGTCATGCCTGTGAAAAAAACGAATTAAACAAAGATTCTACATGTAGCGAGTGTGGTGCACGCTGTATCAAGTGTTCCCAAATGAAAAAAATCAAAATTCGTCCGTTCTCCCTGTCCAAATACTTGTGGGCACCGGGAACTGATCTTTCGTGGTGAAGACGCCGCACAGCAGTTTTGTGCATACGTGACTCAACCACACGTCAAGGGCACAATTTTAATCGCCCATAACGCCAAAAGTTTTGACTTGTATCCCATTTTAGAGGTTCTCATTGACCGACATTCGATTCGACCAGATAAAATCATTTACAACGGATCCAAAGTAATGTACATGCACATTGCAAACAAACTGAATCTCACATTTTTGGATTCGTTGAATTTCCTTCCGATGAAATTGGCAAAGATCCCAGAGGCGTTTGGACTAGAGGAACTCAGCAAAGGACTTTTTCCGCATTTTTTCAACACAAAAGAAAATCAAACTTACGTTGGACCCTTTCCAGCTCTAGAATATTATGGATACAATTTTATGTCGTCGGGAGAGAGAAAGAAATTAGCTGAATGGCATGCAAGTAAGAGTTCTGAAATCTTTAACTTTCGAGAAGAGATGCTGAAATACTGTCGATCAGACGTTGACATCTTGAGACGGGGCTGCAAAGCGTTCCGAAATACCGTCATTCAGGCCACAACTGTAGAAACATCAGAAGTGGAACCCGATGGTACTATTTCAAAGACTATCACCGACGGAGTAGATCCTTTTGAGTATGTTACAATTGCTAGTGTTTGTATGGGTATATTCAAAACCCTGTTTCTGAAACACAGTATGGAAGTAGAAGTCACTAGGGATCAGGAATCTACCTGGCACAAGTTAGAAGACTTTGAGGGAGTAAAGGGTGTGTGGCTTGATGGGAATTGGGTTTCCCTCATCGACTTGCAAAACGAGGAAAATACGGAAGTTGGAAAACGACAATTGACGAGTCCCATAGCTGTCGTACCTTCTCAAGGATATACTTATAAAGAGAATTTCAGCAAGATCTCCATTCAGTGGATAGAGTGGCTCATGGCCCAAAGCCAACAGCGAGGAAAACCCGTTCATATTCGTCACGCTCTCAATGGGGGAGAGTACCACATACCAGGCACCAATTACCGATGCGACGGTTTTGTTGAGAATCCTAAGAGGAAAGGCACCATATACGAATTTTATGGTAAGACATTTTTACTCTGTATTACAACATTTGGTATTGAATTTGCCCCTCCCTTTCCCGTAACTGAGGGGAGGGGCGGCGAATCTCGTGTTGAAAACGTTTGTTTTATATGTGTTTTTGTTAGGTTGTGTGTACCACGGGTGTCCGGATTGCTTCCAGCAGGATCGATCTGATGTGAAACACCCTGCGACGAACCAGACATTAGACGAACTCTTCAAGATGACCAAAAAGCGAGAAAGAGAACTAAAAGAACTGGGATACGATCTGGTCGTTGTATGGGAGCATCAATTTCGTTACCAGCTGGAGAAAAATGCCGCCTTGCAACAATTTATCAACACGTTGGATCTGCAAGACCGACTTGATCCCCGTGACAGCTTCTTTGGGGGCCGCACCAATGCCATAAAACTCCATTATAAAGCTAAAGAGGACGAAATCATTCAGTATTATGATTTCACCAGCCTCTACCCTTGGACAAATAAATACTGTCGTTATCCCGTGGGTCATCCGACCATTATCACAGAAGATTTTCAGGACATGTCAAACTATTTCGGTCTTGCTAAAATCAAAGTCCTGCCACCTAGAAAATTGTACCACCCCGTACTTCCGTACCGCTCTCAAGGGAAACTGAAATTTCCTTTGTGCCGCACGTGTGCGGACGCTGAAAATCAGCATGCCTGTACTTGTGCTGAAGAGGAAAGAGCCATTACGGGCACATGGTGTACTCCCGAAATCCAAATGGCAGTGTCAAAAGGGTACCAAATTTTGAAAATTTACGAGATCTATCACTTCGAGCAATCGACTCAGTATGACCCAACTTCGGGTGAGGGGGGTCTGTTTGCAAAGTATGTTAATACGTTCCTGAAGATTAAACAAGAAGCCTCGGGATTTCCCCCCGAGTGTGTCAGCGAAGACTCGAAACGGGAATATATTAGGCAATACAAAGAAAAAGATGGCATAGACTTAGAGTACGACAAAATTCAAAAAAATCCGGGTTTACGCTGTTTGGCCAAACTCTGTCTTAATAGTTTTTGGGGGAAATTTGGTCAGAGACTGAGCATGAAACAGTCCATGTTCTTTCACGAATCCGAATGTGATAAATTTTTTCAGATTCTCTCAGATCCTACTAAAGTCCCTCACAATTTTCACATTGTTTCCAAGGACACCATTCAGTTTGAATGGAGTAATCACCCTATGTTTATGCCCACTGATTGCAAAACAAACATATTTTTGGCAAGTTTCACAACTGCGCATGCGCGATTGCGCTTATATAGTGTATTAGATCGGTTGGGGGAGGAGGTTTTGTATTTCGATACAGATAGTGTCATTTTCAAAACCCAAAAGTCGGACGACTTGCATTATCTACCCATAGGAAATTATTTAGGGGAATTGACCAACGAGATCAGACCAGAAGATGGTTACATTGTAGAATTCGTGTCGGGGGGTCCCAAAAATTATGCATACCGCACTCTTTCTGGTAGGGAAGAATGTAAAGTTCGTGGGTTTACTTTAAACTGGGCCAACTCTAAAGTGATCAATTTTGAAGCTATCAAATCCTTAATTTGTACAGCACATGATAAGCAAATTGAAATCACTAATCCCTGTAAAATATCCAGGGACAGTCGAAAAAGAAAATTGTTAAACCGTATAGAAACCAAACGATATCAAATGGTTTACACCAAAAGAAGAATTCTACCCAATGTAGATACACTGCCATTTGGATTTTGTGAAAAACTATGAAAATAAAGATGTACATTTTAATATCCATTTTTATTTTATTATTCACATCACAATTTAATGTATTTATTATCATTATTGTATATATCACATTATGTACAATAATTTTTTTTTTCAAAAGAACAGTCTTTTTCCCCCAATTTAACACTCAGTACGTAAGCCAAGGAATGTGTTTCTTGCGTCGTTTCATGGGCACACCAGGAGGTTTTCCTATTGTTTGAGTTCTACTGACGTAACCATTTCCTGTCTGTGAGGTGTCATTGATTGATTCACTCATCGTTGTATCGGTGAAGGTCTTTTCAGACATCGGTTTTGGATCCTTGTTGTCATTCACAGTGTCTGGTTTAACAGGCTCTTCTTTATCCTCGATTTTTTTAAGGAGATGTTCGTATTTTAATTTAGGCACTAGTATCATTTCCCTCGCCATTTTTGTCTAATTGATGGACAATGGGTTTCAGTAACAGTGATACTAATGGTAGATGTTTCAACAAAATCTCACGTTTCCGTCTCGTACTGACTTCTCTCGATCCCAGTGATCGAATGTACGACTGGTAAGGTTTCAGCCGATTTAAATACTTCTTCGTCAGAGGATATGTTCCCGTGTAAATATTTAGAGCTATTTCACTGATCGCATCGTATTGCTCACTAGTCAAAGACTTAACAATCAGTTTCTGTTGAGCGCTGTTTGCACTCAACAGAAAATTTATAAATGCCCTCTGCTTCCGTATTCTCTGATTCATTTTTGCAATATGAATAAATTGTGATCAAGCACATGTATTTATAGGGGCTGATAAATAACCATGTCCTCTCCAGGCAAGATGTGAGATCGAAGTTGGTATTCTTTGTTCTGGGTGGGTTCTAAACACACATGCAAATAGCCAAAATTTTCACGTGTTGCAGCTTCGTATGCTGCTTTGAAAAATGGTACACATCCTGGTAGTATTTGTGATCCGAAGGTGATTATCTGGCGGGAATCACGGTAATTCTTGAATAAAATGACATTAAGACAGTTCAGGGATATGGTCCTGGCATATTTACCAGGAGGGTACAAGTTTTGAGACAGCATCACAGTGGTAACGTTACGGTGATGAGAAGTCACCGTAAAAAGATGTACACAATCCTGAGATTGCGCAACTTGTAGCATAAGATCGTCTAATACCACTATCGTGTGGTTTACACCCTCGGTATACTGCTCTATATCTTCCTTGGAGGGTAATCCTTGATGAAAAATGAGTCTCGGTATGTTTGCCATCATGTCGTCAAATATGGGTTGATATTCAGAATAAGCATATATGATTTTATCTACAGAAGTGGAAAACATGCCATCTGCATTTTGCAAGAGTCGTTTAGTGAAATGTGTCTTTCCACTTTGCGTACTACAACTAATTAAAATTGTGGTGGGTGCTGAAAATGGTAGCAAGGATTTTGTTTTCCACCATTCGCTCTGCGTTACCATGTTTCCCCTTCCTCTACCGATTCTCTAATGAGTTGACAAGTTAATTGAACAAGTATTTATAAGAACTCACCAATGTCATATATTATGTTTATTGATACAAGAATTCATGCATAAAACTACGTACAAAGTCATCATTTAGTTGAATGCTACTAGAAAATAAAGCATAAACACGCGACAAAGACATTTTAAGACACAATCTAGAAATTAAAAACACAAGTACATAAAGCCCACACAAATCTGAATAGGAAGGCTGAAGTTGTTTACATTTTAAATTGCAATGTTCACTATTCTTATAAATAAAGTTCTCAATCTCTTGGTAATTCCCAGGTGGTTTCCCTAGACTGTCGAAAAAGTCCGCCTCTAAGGAACTGTGTATGATTACAGCGACCCAATGTTCTCCTGGAAATGGCAAAGGTTGCGTATTGATGATGAAGACACTAGGGTAACACGTCACAACTTCCGGTAAAGTATTACTGGCATATACTCCTTTTACAAATCGTTTTAGGTTAGGTACATTGTGCACAACATCAAGGAGCTGTTTTGAATTCATGGTTGAATGTAATTGATGTCCCGGGACTTGTCTACTTCTAGTAGAGAGGAAAATGTGGCAAACACCAAAACGTTGGCAGCTTTTGTTGTTCCTTGCTTGAACTTTAGTTCGAGTCTGGTGTTTCCCCTGCGAATCAGGTTTAAATATTCTTCACCAAACCCACAGGGATCTATGGTAAAGACGAACAGAGAATATCCACTTCCAAAGTTGTCTCGAGTAATTACTAGACCGGCGTCTTGATTCCATTTTCCAGAGGCCTCAAACAGTCGAGCATATGCTGATGAATAATGCCCTGTCGTGAAATCGGTTTTTAAGGGTCTTCCTCCGCTTTCTCCGTTTACGTATATCCCTACATCCGTTACACCAAAATGCTCGAAATTAAACGGATTGGTTGTGTAATCCCCGTTTACAGCTTTCTGATCTACCAAACCTACCACGATACGGTCGGGTACTGCCTGAGGAAAAATGTTTTCCCAATAAAATTCAGTAGATCCTTTAGGAATGGTGTTCATTTTCAATTCATTTCTTGAGATGGTGTATTTCACAGGAGTATTTTCTATCTGCTTGCTGTGGTTCAATAGAACACCAGGATCTACTCGCACTTTGGCCACTTTGTACACGACATCTAGTAATTCCAGTTTGTAGGCCGGGGTGCTCTGTGCCGACATCATTACAAAAGGTGCACTAGATCTAAAGAGTTTGATGAAGATGTCTACACCGTTGATCAGGTATTTGTCGATGTCAAAGATATCTTCCATCAGGTTACCCTCCAGTTCAAATACTTTACTTTCTTGTGTATAGCCATAGCGCAGGACTAGTCCAGCATTGCCACCATTGTAGGCGTTAGCGTCACCCAAATTTCCTTCGTCCTTGAAAAACAACTGAGACTGCTTCTGAGAAGATAATTCCTCTTTTCCACCAAACAAGATTGTTTTCAGGTACGCCTTCCAAGGATAATTATTTGTATTAAAGGATACCAACTTGTTGTTTAAGTAGACATCCATCTGAGAAAACATGCTTTGTAATGGTAGATTCGCAATTCCAGTCTTCTCGTTGGCCGCTAATGACGTACCATCCGCTTTCAAAATTCTGGCTTTCACATATAATCGACTTCTTTTTAAGTCGATATATTCGGCTCCCGATCCAGACACGATTATTTCTATGGGGGTATCTGACACTCCAATGCTGGAAATCGGTCTGGCTTCAGTAAAATACACTTTTTCGACTGCTACTTGATTAGTGGGTGCAGCAAAGAGAGAAAGTTCCATTGGTTGGGCTATGTCTTTATTATCACTGCTTAGGAAGGCCATCCTTACTGTTTAAAAACGTTCTTGTAACTATCGATCTTAAAAAGTTTTTTTGGCTTTTGTGATGCCTTTTTTCCACCAGGTGTATGTCGTTTTTTAGATCTTTGGTTTGTTGTCTTTTTTGAGACTGGTTTTTTCTTCACAAGACTGGTTTTCTTACTCTTCCTCCTCTTGTGCGATGTTGACGTCTTCAATTTTTTTGTAGAAATGACTGATGAGTGCTGCGATGGTCTTTTTATACCCTTCGTGACCTTGACAAAGGGAACACCTTCTTTTACGTCTTTTACATGTTCCGTTTTGGCTCTCTCTTCCACGGGTGTCACTTGAGAAATAGGACTAACGGATTCTAACTGTGAATGAGGTCTAATGGGAATTACGCAAGATTTTCGTGATCTCATACCCCTTCCAATCTGTTTGGGTTTATATTTGTACGGGCTGAACTTTTTCTCAGCCATGTTTTTGTAAAAAGCTTCCCAGATTTTAGGGTCGCTGATGTACGTCTGACTATTCATCATAAAACGTAAGGGAACTTCTTAAAGTGAAGTGTAGCGCTCACCGGTCCGTCTAAGAATGACACTAAATTGCCTGCTCTGTCCGTTATATATATACAGATCTGCTGTAATTGACCAATCTTTACAGGGAGGTAATAAGGTAACCTGTAGATGATGTTGTTTTCTTCCTTTTCTCCAAGAAAAACTCGCCGTAGAAGGGGTATGTATGTCCTTGCCACCAACAATGGTTTCCTCACATATGTCACAACATATATACACCTCGGGAGTTTTCTTGTCTGGATCCCAGCTCTCTGTAGTGAATTCTGTTAAAGCAACTGTCCAGTATCCATCTAACTGAATCTGTTTATTCAACTGAACTCGAAAACAATTGGGTTTATTGTCAAAATATTCGGAGCTGTCTGTAGACCTCAACACCATTCGAAGGCTCATCTTGACTGATTATGATTCGTTGAAGAAAACTGTTTTTATTTGGTGTTTTCTAGAGAACTTTCGGGAATCCACGAATTGAATTTACTAGGCCATCCGTCCCATTTTACGTACACTTCCTTTGTGTTACTGCGTTTTCTCTTTTTCAACACCCTTTCCACCCTATACAAAATATCTCCCGACTTCAAGACTTTTTGAAGTTCCGATTCATGAAAAGTACCCTCTATTGGATCCTCGGCTAAATCCGTTATTTTGTACACAGGTATACCATCTCTCTTGTATCGATTAGACACTTTAAAATACTCCTCAGTCCATTTCTGCTGGTAATCTCTTTGAAAAGGATGTTTTAGCTGTGAAACACGTACGTCATCTCCTATCTTGTACTTAAAAATTCGTTTAGTCCTTTTCTTTTTACCTAACGATTTATCTGGTTTTCCCAATTTGCCTTTGTTCACTGGATTCTTTTTCTTCGTACTGAGGTAGGAAATGAGTCTCACTTCATCTGCATTTTCCTTGGTGACAGTTGCAGGTGCTCGCTTTCCTAAAGATCTGTGAGGTCTCTGGTTATAACTAGTCACTAAATCTTGTAAAACGTCGACATAACGATAGGTTCTGTTCTTCAGGAAATAACGATACATAAGATTTTTCATGGTACGGATGACTCTTTCTGCATAATTTGCTTTCGTTTCATTCTGGGTGTATATGGTATGGACGCCTTCTTTTTTAAAAAACGTCTTTACCCAACGATTTTTGAATTCGCTCCCCTTATCTGTTCTGAGAGTATCCGGTTTTCGTCCACTATGAAAAACCGATTTTAGACCATCTGTGACGTTCTGATGCTGCTTATTTTTCAAAGGTACAATGAATAAAAAGCGACTGAATATATCTATTAATACTAACAAAACTTTATAACCATCATTTTCGGACGAAATGTTACTAACATCGGCTAAATCCCCGTCCCACATGGAGTCTATAGTGTTCACAATGACCTTTGAGCGAGGAAATGACCGACGAATAGGTTTTAACAAACTGTAGGGGTCTTCATTGTTTAAAAACTGCCTTATTCTCAGTCTTCCAATCTTATGCTTCCCATCTTGTTTTACAGCTTGATAGAGTTTCTCGGGACCTGCAAATGCTCCCGGATTTCCAGGAGTATAGTAGAGCTTTCTTAAATAGTCTGTGTACTTTGCCATCTAGTACCTTACTGGTTAATCCGTTGAATCTGTTATATATTATATACTAATTAAATGATAAAAAATTGTTTCTCTCTCTTGGATATATTTATTATCAATGTCATGAGGTAAATATTGTACATTATACATAATCAATAACATAACATGTGCATGTCAATAATTTCAATGAAAAAAATGAAACCAATGGTGCTGCTATTCCATGTCCTTTTTTTTGATTCATTTCAATCTGATAAGTCACTGGCATTGCATTCCTTAAACATATTTTCAGGCTCATATCCAAAGGGAGTGCACTCTGGACAACTTAATATTCCCAGTTGATTTTGATGGGACTCACTGAACGCACATAGTTCTGTTTGATTTAACTCGGGGACGCAGCTAGGTTAAGGCTGTCCGAAGGCTTAATATGCGTTAAATATATACTATTTTATATTGAGCAATGTTTTGATTTCAATTTGTAATCTATGTATACTTACACAGTTAAGTTGTAAAGAAAGTTGAATAAGGTATTACAAAAAAGCATTTTTGTGATGTCACATGACTGTGTTGATCACGTGACGGACACTTATAAATTTTCTTAAATGTTGCACAAAAATCACATCGGCACAAGTGAAAAACAAAATTATTGTGAACGGCTTGTTACATAAATCAATTAAATGTATTCTTGGGTATGTATAAAGTGCTGGGGGCAAGTCTGAATTTTATTTCATAAGAAAATATTTCACGAGAAATTCAACTTACCCACATACAAGGGGTCATTTTCCACTTATCATCGCAAGTTATACAAAATAGGATAAATTACATACAATCCCCCAGCAAAATTCAGTTAGAAGACATATTTCTCTAGTAGATTCACACAGAATATCTTCAATTAATCCTTATTATTCACTTGTGCCAGTCTAATATATATAAGATTTATAGATTCTAATTCTGTGTACAGACACGTAAGGGGGGCATTTCACATCCTTTTTCCAATTGTTTGAATACGTACATGTTAGGCAAGAAAAAGTAATAACGATATTTATACTGCAAATATTCACCATCATTACAGCCTTAAAACAACAATCCAGACACATGAATTAAACATCAACGTAAAAAAATTCTACATGTGATGTGAAAGGAATGTAAAAGTTATGACACTTTCCCCGTCATGTCAGCTCAAGTATGCAGTGACTTGACGTCATATGCCATTATGACGTCATATCTAGGTAGTTCAAAGAAGTTACCACGGCTGGTGCACTGAGACATTCTTCGGACAGCCTTATCATAGCCGCGGACATATTCTCTCACTTCTTGAACGACCTGCAGTAACCTAGCAAGTTTGCTGTTGTCCAGAGTCACGCCTTTCTTTGTAGGTATCGGTTCCAAGACATCTTCTGGTTTCCAAAAGTGTCTTATGTCCACTGTGGCATACCCCGGGTTAATGGAGACGTAAACACCCCCTCCAATGTGCCATTTCATTTCTCCACTCGCTTCATTACTTTGCAGGTGGTTTTCAATCTCTGGCAAAAGAGATTCTAATTTCAACCATCTTTGTAACGGAAACGTGACCCCTTTTTTTGTTGCAAAATAGCGACCGTTGGACTCTGTAAAATAACGGATGTGAATATTGATCTCTCCTTTGAACATCACTGCTGTAAGGAACAGTTTGGTGAACTCATCCAGACAAATTCTACCTCGCTCTTCTTGTGATTTTTGTCCTTCTACAGGATTCTTTTTCGTTTCAGCATTTCTTTTTTCTGCTGTGTTCACAATCAATGATCTGGCCATGGCTAACTTCTTTTCATACTCAGATACCGTATGATCACTGACTATGAGCAGCCTGGATAAGTCTGTTTGATTAGATTTCATGAGTGCCATCCTAAGACCCCTGAAAGCATTTGGTCCTCCACTAAGAATGAAACTTATCAGTTTTCTGTTTCGTTCGTAACCATTTTTTTCAGCTTCAATTTGCTGTCTCATCTCATCGGTTAGGATGTTGGAGGCAAAGAGATGTCCGACAACAGAAGAAGTCATAATTTTCTTCCCCAGTGTCGTATAGTTCGCTTTGATAATATCATGATGTTTTTGCTCCATGTCTGCTAGAGGGATACATATTCTTCTAAGCTCAACTCAGATTGAATGAAAAATGTTTAAATCACCATGTTTTTATACCAGTAATATGACGTGAATTAGTTGACTGCAGACTTTTATTTCACAACCAGCGTGTTTTGTTCTTTCTAAAGTGACTGCAGACACATTCGACCGTACACGTGTTTGACTGTAGGCATATCGCTGACTGTAGATTAAATGACTGTAGATTTAGGTTTCACTGTGATTTGAGAGTTGAGTTTTCCGCATTTTGGATATGAGTACATTCAGCAGGATTACTTATGATCTCCAAATGTTTCGAAAGGACAGGATTAATAATTTTTGCTGCATGATTTATTCTTCTCTTAAAACGACATCTGTCCAGATATATTCTCATCCAGTCTCCCTTTCGATCCTCATAAGGAATATGAATTATCGTTACTTCGTCTGAAAATCTTACTGTCTTGCCCATATTATTTTAAAAGCAGATCTCTCTTCTGCGAACAATGTACTCTCTGGATCCACAAGAATCAGGTAAACTATATCCTTCTTTTAACACTCTCTGGTTAAAGTCCTTTTTACAGGCAATCTTAGAATCAAACCATTGACTCTCTAGCAAAATGTCCTCTTTTCCATCTCTGTACACAATTACAACCATCCATTTGTAATGACAAGCCATAATGTTTTTGTGAAAGAAATATACGACGTCTTATATAGCAATTTCTTGGAAATGCTTTCACGTGATATATCAAAGAATCAGCATTTACTTTATATGTTTCTGGGATTTCAGAATAGATTTGTCCATATGATCTGCAGAACGTTTCAGGTACTGCCACTGCATCTGACTCAATGTGATTCCTTCTTTTCCTGGAATTCCGTTATGATACCGCCTTATGTCGACCTGTATTGTATCGTTGACACATATACGCACGTAGATCTCGTTGGTAAGAGGATACTGATCCACATGCGGACAAGATGTAAGAATATCTTTTTCGAATGTTGGTTTTAAAACACAGTCCACAGGCTGATTGCTTTGCTTTTCATGCAAGACACTTACAACAATGCAGAGGGAAGTTATAAGTGTAATTACAAGGAAAGCAGGTAATACGATCCACATTTTGTTTTTTAACTTCTCTTTTAGCAGCCCTTTACACTCGTCGCCACAATCGCCTGTCAGCAATTTCCCAATCAACATCTGTTCCGCCATCTCCGTATAAATGAAATATGAGTACGATATAAACTGTTTTGTCTGTTTAAATACTATTATTATATTGACGTCATCATTTCAAAGGTTTCCGTTTGACAAGGAATTCCTTTGAAACCCAGCAGTCTATGATATCGTAATCCCCTTTCATTTTTACTTTGTAATCTTTCAGACACTCTGATTTACTTTTGAACCATTCGCTTTCCATCCTTATATGTTCCTCTCGTTTTACGGAATGTAAAGCACACCACTCCACAATCGTCCATTTGTACTGAGACATCTATGGTATTAATTATGTGATTTGAAAATCAGTTAGTACTAGTACATTGTAAGAAGTTGAAAGTAAGTTTTGAAAGTGGCCTCACCTCAGATGGATCAGTTCATGTATGTGCGTCAGACAGATATTGCCAGTGACCTCAGACGATCTCTTCATTGTTAGGTCACTGCCCTCATACTGCCCTGGGTGTGACCTGTGATGTCACTGCCCTCATATTGCCCTGGGTGTAACCTATGACGTCACTGCCCTCATACTGCCCTGGGTGTGACCTATGACGTCACTGCCCTCATACTGCCCTGGGTGTGACCTATGACGTCACTGACCTCATACTGCCCTGGGTGTGACCTATGACGTCACTGCCCTCATACTGCCTTTAGACTACCCCACTTACTACTCTCTTGCTCATCATAACCATGCAATAGTATGTTTCCTCGGGGCGAGTGTATACTTGCTTATGGATATTGTCCAGGTCTTACTTTGTAATGGAGAACAATGGGTAGAGAAGAAAATTTTCCAAAACATAATGCATTTCTACTGTATATTCAAAAGAAGCATAGCCGAACATCAAAATCCCTGACCTTGAGGTTATGAATTTCAAACTTTTTGAAAAGATTTCCTTGCTGGTTATAACAATGCAGTTTAGTTTAGTTTTTCTATTAAACACCATGGGTCAGAGAAGAACATTTTCGAGAAAAAATGCATATCTATATTAAATAGACCTCCCACCGACATGAATATTTCACAATTTCGGAAGAGGCATCCATGAGCATCATTAACATACTTAGTTAATCTGCTAAATACTAATTGCAAGGAGCAGAGAAGATTTTCAAAGAAATAATGCACGAGGGGCCAAGATATTCATAATTTTGGAAGAATTACCATTGCTCATCATAACTACATACTTAGTTTATCTGCTAAACACCCAGGGTCAGAAAAAGAAGATTTTCAAAGAATTAATGCAAGTTCACTAGATAATCAATACAGCCCAGCTCTAACATGAGAAGACCTGACCCAGCGGCCAAGATATTCACACTTTAAAAAGAGGCGCCCTTGCTCATAAAGGTTTTTCTCCTAAATATCTAGGAGTGACGAAGATTGTCAAAGAAATAATACACTTTCCCTATGTAATCAATAAAGCCCCCCTTTCAACAGAACTCCTCAACCTGGGGCCACAAATTCACAATCTGGCAAGAGGCACCCTTGATCATCACAACCATGCACCTTACTTTATCTGCTTTATATACAGGGGTAGAGAAGATTTTTAGAGAATTTATGCATTTTCTCTTTATGCTCAATAGAGCCCCGCCCTAGTACCAAAACCCTTTACCCAGGACAGGGTTAAAATAATTATTTTTTTTCACTGGTCACTCGGGCTATCACCTTAAATTTTTACTGGTCAACTCTGTACTTTCACTGTCCCATTAGGCCAGTAAATTTTTAAAAGACTGGCCCAAAACCAATGGTTAAAAATCATTCAATTTAATAATAGTTTATTTTTTATTCTTATAATTAATAGTTTTTATATAATAAAAAATTAAGAATAAATGGAGCAATTATTAATTAATAAAAATCAGAAGCAAAGATTATCATGTAGTCATGTCTTGACTTATAATTATCACAAAATAATTTCTGAGTAAATCTCCCTGTACTGAATCATCACTGTCTGTTTCTATCAAAGGCAGATCTTGGCTGACTTGTTCAAGTTGTTGAGACTCAGAAGTGATACTGTCCATCATGGGCAGAGCTGGACAGGTCAGTTCAGGTTCTTGAGACTGGGAAGTCACTGTGGAGGATTCAATTTTTTTGTAGTTATAGAATATGTCACTTTTGCTGTGATGCATTCAACCAAAATTGTATAGACATATCAGGATCAAAGTCTGTGAAGGAAATATCAAACAAATTGCACCTCATCACCGATTTTAGTGACTCCTGGCTCATGGTGGATTTCAGATTGGTTTTGATCCTGTTCATGGAACTGAAACACCTCACATTTTGCTGTTGTAGGTGATAGAGTGAGTACAATTTTATAAGGACTAGAATTGCTTGCAAATCAGGTGGATTCAGTGAAATAAGGTCTGCATAAATATCTTGGGGTGGAATTAACCTTTGTCTGTGAAGTCTAAGCTTCAGGTCAGTCCACTGATTTTTGCATCCTCTTTTTCATTACCCTGAAAACAAGGTATGAAACGATCAAGACCTTCAATTTGCTGATTTCCATAATGGTGAAGATTAGCAAAACCTGGCCACTGAATGGAGGGGCTTGCAAAGATGAGAACCTCTTATCCATATAGTTGGTTACAGCTGTGAGTCGATGACTTAACTGTTTCTGAATCTGATCTGCAGTTGATGTGCTGGCTTTTAGTTTCACTGACTGGCTTGAAGTTTTACCAGATTTGAACTCCTTACTTTGTGCATCAAAAACTGTTCAAATTTCAACTGAAAGGCTCCTTTTTTTTCAATTTTAGTACCAATATCCTCCACATTGCTTTTTCAAGGTGTCTAACCACATCTGTAATAAAAAGGTCATCACGCTGATAGCTTTTGCTCAATTCAGAAAGTATTTCAGTTAAATCAATCAAAAAGTGCAGAAATCTTGCAAACTTTTCTGTTTTGAATTCATTCAAGAGTCCTTTAGCCTTGGCTGCATCTACACCTGTATCATTTGCAGTATTTTCAAGATGCATGCAAGTAACAGCAAAGTTTTTCTCCAAAGCAATGAGAGCTCTGTGCCTACTTGCCAGCCATCTAACATCTTATGCCCCACTGTAGTAGGGAACGTTCTCTTCAAGAAGCTCTGATATAGCTCTCAACTCTCTCCATTTCATAGGAGAATAATAGTAGAATTTAAATATTCCTTTAACTGTTGAATCAAATGTGGATAGATAGGGAATTGTCTTGACTGAATCAAGAACAGCAAGCTCAAGATTGTGTGCTACACAATAGATTGCAACTATGTGGGTTGTTTTTTCTTTGAGTCTAGCAGCAACACCTGTTTTTTTCCCCTAACATTACTCTAGCTCCATCAAAATTACAACCGATCAGTTTTGTGGCTATTTGATTTGCATCTACTCCTACAGATATAAGGCCTTGTTCTATTGCCTCTTAAATTCCTGCTGAATTAGCTGTTTTCAAGAGTACAATATCACAGAATTCTGTTTTGGGTTTACCATCTGATCCAATGTAACGTGCATAAACAGCTTCTTGTTCAATTATTGCACTATCAGTACATCCATCTGATAAAATACAAATAAATCTTGCCTCACCAATATCCTTCTTTATTTGTTCTTTCATAGCACTGGCTATACTTTCTGTTATCATCTTGCAACCTTTATCATTTTTATACATTGTTCCTGTATCCACACCATTTTTTTCTTGCAAGTTAAGTAACTCTGGGAAAGAAGAAAAGGGCTGCCCCTTCTTAGAAATGTAAAAGGCTGTGTTGAACAGCACTCTCATTTTTTTTAAATCACATCATTTCTTAGTTTAGACCCTTGTAAAATGCTGCATGGAGAGGGGGACCTTTTATGTCTGCGATCGACCTCTCAATACATAATTTGTGTTTCTTATTATCATTGTGAGAGATGAGGGCACTTTTCCTGAAATTCACACACCCTTTTACAAACGCACTTTCTGGGTCAGATATATTTTTGTATTGCATGCATACACCGCAAAACATCTCATTATCTTCTGTAACCTTCAATAACACCCAATGAAATTCTTTTTTCCAAATCCCTTGAAACTTTCTAATAATTTTTTTTTTCATATAATTTACGTTTCATGCTGTCAGACTCTCCCCTACATTCAACCTTTAACTTCTTAGCCCCAGCTGCTGATTCTTGATCATTGCAACTTTCAGATGACTCTGTATGATTCTTTTCTTGATCTGATCTTTGATCAGGTTGTTTACTTTCAGTAATATTAAACTAACTAGTTATCTTATCCATCGTGTATCTGCACTTATTGTGCTGTAATGACACAGCATGTAGTAAACACAGCGATGAATAAGATTTTTAAATCAAGATAGCTCGTTCTTAAACCATTCGTAATATTTTGTTTATACTATTTACTTAGAGCTGAACACGCTTCGTAAAAAGAATGTGTCTACCATATTCGATTGGACTCGAGCTGTATCTGAGGGCCCCTATATATAGAACCGCTCACTAGGTCACTGTTCAGTGTAATCAATCGTCACCGGTGTAGACGGACGTATGCTATACAGCACTTGGTAGCGACAAAAATAACGGTGTGCTTCTTCTAATGCAGGAGAGTAAGATACCAAAGACACTTACAAAAGTTGCACAGGTCAGTGCAGTATACAAACAAACGCAAATGTATGTAACTGCAATAAAATGTAAACAAAGGGAATGCAAGGTAACCAGCAGGAACACGGGTCGCCATTCCACGCCCATACCCGTGACAATAAAGCAGTCAGGTGTAAAGAATGCGAAGAGTATACCCTGGTGCTGATATCTAAGATAGTAATATCGAAAATGGCGTATGTATATTCGTGTTCAGGTTTATTTGTACAACTTGACGAAACTACAGAACTTCCACACACACACCTGTGTATTTAACTAGCCCGACTGTGAATAAATTTTGATATGCATAAAAAACAATGACCCAAAGGGCACTGCTTTCTACAATGTACTAGCCCAGATTAAAATTTCATTGGCCCCAGACCAGCGGGTCATCAATTATTTCGAGCCCTGAGGGGCCAAGATATTCACAATTTGGAAGAGGTTCCCTTGCTCATCATAACTATATACTTGGTTTATTTGCTATATACCTTGGGGCAGTGAAGATTTTCAAAGAATCGATGCGATTACACTATATTATCAATAGACCCTCCCCTTTCAGCAGAACCCCTCAGCATGGGACCACAAATTTCACAATTTGGGAAGCGGCACCTTTGATCATCATAACCATCCACCTAGACCAGTAACTTATCTGCTTTACACTTGTATAGTTGTCACGGTAGCTCAGTCGGTAGCACACTCGCTCCGTGGTCGGAAGGTCGTTGATTCGATCCCCGTTCGTGACTGACTTAAGTCGATAAAAATTAGGTAGCAACTGTTTCTTCGCCAAGCGCTCGGAGCTTTGAAGTGAAAATTACAGGTCCTTCGGTTGAGACCTTACATACCGAGGCCCCGTGTCAGAGCAGGCGTTGGCACGATCAAGATTTATTTCTGCTCAATGGCCCTTAGTGCCGAGTAAAGGTCCAAATTTGAAGCCCACAACCGATAAATGGTGACGTCTCTACAGGCACGTAGAACGCGGGGTGCCAGGAACCCCCCCCCTTTCCTTCATTTTTTTCAGAGTATTAAAGAGTATTTAAGTACTTTGCTATAGCAAGTTTTCCTTTATATGCTGGTACTCCCAGTTTTTGATGTATGGTGCATATTCTAGGGTTTAGGCAGTAAATAAGTTTTTTTTGTTTGCTTTTCGGATAATTTTGGGAAGTCCGCCCACACTTTAAGTCAGTTTTTCTTTTCTTTTTGTCAAGATTTCTTTGGGGAAGTTGGCACCCCTCCACTTTTGAAACCGTTGTTACGGGCCTGCTCTGTTTGAGTGAAAAATTCTCCAATGAGACGTAAAACAACATACAACAATTAATCATTGTTTGTACTGATGGCTCTCTATACTTTGTAGTTTACGATATTGCAGCTAGAGACAGAGTGAATGTGCATATGTCTGACAGGGATCGACATTAGCGGTTGTCCGATTGCCCGGGACAAGTAAATTAGCAGTTCGGGCAAGTAAAATTGTCGACTTGATTGTCCGATCGGGCAAGTGATTTTTTTTTCATACAAATGTACATATTTATTTAGTTTACAGTAATTTATAAATCAAACAATAAATTGAACACTTGATTTCCGCAACGTACCTGACTGACAATGTTTTTGCATTCGGAATTCCTTGCTAACGTTTCTGGATTATACCGTTCATTTAACAAGAAGTCTCTGGTAAGACTGTAGCTCTACTGGTCTGTACGTAGAACAAAGTAGCACTTGGATTTGAAACTTTGCAACATGCATTAATAAATAGAATTATGTATCTTAATGTAGTCAACTTCTGTGCCAAGTTATACTGAAATCAAACAAAAACTGTAGGAGGAGTAGCGTTTTGAAAGTATTTCACAGAAATTTCTTTTTGTAGTAACCATGACAACACCATTCACTGAAATCAAAATAGAAATGCATATTAAGTATCGTAGTGTATTCTAATTGTGTGCCAAATTAGATCGAAATCAGACCAAAACTGTAGGAGTAACGTTTTAAAGGGATTTCACAGAAATTTCTATTTTTAGTAACCATGGCAACACTGTTTATCGAAATCAAAAACCGATGCATTAAATTATGTATCTTAGTATAGTCTTCTTGTATGCCAAATTATATAAAAAGCAGACTAAAACTGTAGCAGGAATAGCGTATTAAAGGAATTTCACAGAAATTTCTATTTTTAGTAACCATGGAAACACCGTTCATCGAAATCAACAACCGATGCACTAAATTATGCATCTAAGTGTGTGTAATCTACTTGTATGCCAAGTTTTATTGAAATCAGATCAAACCTTAGGAGGTGTAGCGTTTTAAAATAATTTCACAGAAATTTCTATTTTTAGTAACCATGGCAAGATCTTTCATCGAAATCAAAAACCGAAGCACTAAATTATGTATCTTAGTGTAGTCTACTTGTGTGCCAAGTTATATTGAATTCAGACCCAAACTGTAGGAGGAGTATAGTTTTAAAGGAATTTCAAAGAAATTTTTATTTTTAGTAACCATGGCAACACCGTTCATCGAAATCAATAACCGGTGCACTAAATTATGTATCTTAATGTAGTCTACTTGTGTGCCAAGTTATATTGAAATCAGACCAAAACTGTTGGAGGAGTAGCATTTTGAAAAAAAATTTACAGACAGACAGACGGACGACGGACTCCTTACTATCGCATAAGCTCTGCTGGTCTCTGACCAGTAGAGCTAAGAATCGGGTTCGTTATTTTCTTTCGTAGTAAATACGCTCTATGTCTAACAAATTTTGTTAACTTCTTATTAAGAAATTAGATTATTTATTCACGCAAAGAATATAAGTACAGTGTAACACGATGTATCCTGATCAAGATAAGATGTATGTGCTAAACTTTCAAGGATCTGCAATAAGTAGTTGCTGAGAAATCTGCAACCAAAATTTGTAATGTATGGTACAGACAGACGCACAGATAAACAGGAAGTTGAAATCAGATTCTCACAAAAATGAATCACACCATATAGCATGCCTAAACAAAGAGTGTGCTAAACTTTCAAGCATCTGCGATGAGTAATTGCTGAGAAAACTGTGACCAAAATTTGTGATGTATTGTACGGACAGACGCACGGATAAACAGGAAGTTGACATCGGATTCTCACAAAAATGAATCCCACCATATGGCATGTCTAAACAAAGATTGTGCTAAAATTTCAAGCATCAGCGATGAGTAATTGCTGAGAAAACTGCGACAAAAAATTGTTACGGACAGACTGACACACACACACACACAGAGACGGACAGACAGAGAGACAAGGATAAAACAGTATACCCCCTCTCCTTCGGAGCGGGGCTATAACAGTATTTGGCCATTTATTGAAAGACATTTCCAAAACAACGATTACTTTTTCATGGACGATAATGCTCCTGTTATCGGGCAAATATTGTGAAAGATTATATGGTAATTAATAATATTAACACATCAAAATGGACAGCACAATCACCAAATTTAAACATTATAGACAATATTTGGTTACGTGTAAAAAGAGCATTAGAATCCCGTGTTCATGTCATACACTCGCTGCACGATATCTGATAACTAAAATTCGGACCTTGTGGGAAAACATTCCGATAAATTATATTAAAGACCTTTCTAACTCCATCCCAGGACGAGTAAAGGAAGTTATCATAATGAAAGGAAATCTTATTAAATATTGAGGTAAAATTTAATTTTATCAACCACAAACAGCGAAGTAACTTCGTTTAGCGGACGTGCGTTTTTGGCGGCCATTTTGAAAGTGGAGAATAATTATGTCCCTTGACTGTACATAATGTATTTACATCTGCTTCTTTTTCCAAAGGACAAGATAGGGTAAGACTCCTTTTTGGCCCCTGGTTTTGGGTGTCTTTTAGAATGAAGCAACAGTTTATCAATAAAAACCTGTTAGCACCCCTGCAACAAATTGGGTATTGGTTCTAAATTATGGGATAAACAAAGGTCACAGGAAGGTCAGAAAATATGTCAATTTCCGAATTTTCTCATTTTTATGCAAATTTTCATCGATTTTACAGCACATTTTGTTTCAGAAAATATAGAGCACAAGCTTGCCTATCTACGAAATTTATATATTTCATGCACTAGTATCAGATGCATCTTATGTATAAAAATCTCAGAAAGGCAAGCTTGTGCTCTATATTTTCTGAAGTGAAGAGTATATCAAAATTGGCAAAATTCCTCCAGAATTAAGGAAATTCGGTATATTGCCCCACTTCTGCATCCTCTTGTGGCCTCCGTATAAGCTTTGCATCAAAATTAGGGCTGGTTTTAAAACAAGCATTATTTTAAGTTCTTAACTACAAACTATCACGGTTTTAACCGTGTTCTGATTATTACATCAAATAAGGGACCAGATTCGCCCGTTACCATACCTTGACCTTTCTGTATGTGCTACAAGTTTAGATTAGGAAGCCATATTAGTATAACAAATCATTTCCTGTGTTGTACTCCTTAGAAATGAAGCCCTCTTGATATAGAAAGCATTACAGATCGTGTCTGTGCATATATGTTACAGATCGTGTCTATGCATATGTAGGTCGTATTAAAACTCAAGGGCAGGTCACCACAAAAATAATAACATAATTTGTAAGCATGGCATTTGAAAAACGTAAAATAGATTTTTATTGCGTACTACTGTAACTTTTTGATAAAAAGCGGAAGAGATATGCCACAAGTGGAAAGGTAGGCAGGTCTGTGAGTCAGGAATTAAACACAGTCAATAAGAAGTATGATGCTTCCTTTTACAAATAGTTGTTTGCATTTGATTTGATGTGATTGGTGACAGTATGAGACGAAACAGGTCTGCTAGAAATGTACTCTTTGCATGGGATACTCGATTTTGTTTGCAGTTGTTTACTGAACAGCGCAGTCGCTTTCTGAAGATGTATTTGTTTTATAAATCTTTCGCTTTTCTGATACATATTTCATAAAGGAAAAAAAGATTGACTCATGATAAAGTTAACTTTAAAAGGTATACATAGCAACAAAAAAATTTTTTTTAAATATAATTACTATTAAAACTTTTGAATTTCCCAACCAGAAAAAAAGGTTGTATTGAAGAACATCAAATCAGTGGATGGAAAAGTGATGATCTTTTATTTTAAATATCACACTAGCATATTGAATTTTTTTCAGTTAGAGGAGAGATAACATAGCTTCCACGGATAAAACTTACAATCAATGTAAATTAAATGATTCATGTTTAAATGATGGTGAAATTTAATTCATTACATTAATTTTTTTATCAATTCGTATGGATTTATATCATCAATCCTTCAGATATACGGGGCCAAGTATACTGATCTCGATTTATTTACTATAATAACATTACTATCATAAGATAACATGGTCTTTTCCATCAAGTCGAGAACATTATTGGTCTTTTCTGTGAAGTTGAATTAATTTTTTTAAAGGAAATAGATCTAAAGCCAAGTGAATTGTAACGCTGATATAATTACAAGCGGTACATTTGCTAAATAAACAGACTTGCCAATCGGGTTTTTCAAGAAAATGTATAAGTATTTTGGAAAAAAAAATAGGTCAAAGGTCATGTTCAAAGGTCACAAGGACAGTAACACTGTTACTTTATAAAAAGCAATACCCCAATGTCTCCCAAGTGTGTTTCCAAAGTGTTGCTCTGCTCGGCAGGGAACACAAAAAAAAATGACGGTTGCTTGAACAACTGTATCATATTTAATTACTAAACATATCTGTGGTATAAGAGGAGTTGCGGACGAGAGATTAGTACCACCAAATGTTATGGAAGGACTGAACCCCATCACTATATACCTCCAGCTTTTCAACCGGAAGGGAAAAAGATGAGTCTTTTCAAGACTAAAGGAGTTGTGAAGTTATATAACAAATGAATTTTACATACAGACCAAAGCATTACAGACAAATTGACCAAAGTGTTACAGAAAGACCAAAGAGTTGCAGACAGACCAAAGTGCTACAGACAGACAGACATACCGACAAAGTGTTACAGACAAAACGACCAAAGTGCTACAGTCAGGCAGACTAAGGTGTTACAGACAGACAGGCAGACAAAGTGTTACAAACAGACAGACAAAAGTGTTACGGAAAGGCAAACAAAAAAGGTGTTACAGACGGACAGAGAAACCAAAGTGTTACAGACAAAGAAACCAAAGTGTTATAGACAGACAAGAGTGTTACAGACAGACCATAGTGTTATAGACAGGAAGACAGACCAAAGTGTTTCAGACATGCAGACAAAGCAAAGAGTTACAGACAGGAAGAACGACCAAAATTTTGAAGACAGGTAGATAAAAGTATAGAAATAGGCAGAAAAACTTGAGTGTTGTAGACAGACCACAGACGGATGGACCGCAGCTACAGTAACATCTCCTGTTTTTATCAAAGTTGGTGACAAATCAGGAAGAAGCATGGAATACAGCACGAACAATATACTGATTTTTGCATGTTTTGTTTGTTGTTTAACGTCCATCTCGAGAATTATTTACTGACGCCACCACTTGCCTGTAAAGGGCTACAAATTTTGACCTATACTCAGCGCCATTGAGCAGTGAGGGATCTTTTTTGTGCCAGTACCTACTACGACACGGGACCTCGGTTTCGAAAGACCGGTCTCCACGTCCCACAGTGTGTAACACAATTGACGTTATGAAAACTATTATAATTGAATAATCAAGTATAAATTTAACATATTTTACAGGTGATGGTTTTTTATATTGCCCTGTATTTATTATTGTGTTTACAATGTATAGATATTTTATTTGTTGTTTATGATCAGGACGCGTGTAAACAGGGCATAATAATCCCTGTACGTCCAGTGCTTGAAACGTGACAGATCATTCGGCTTGTCATTAAATCTCACGACTGATGTCATAAAGTGATCATCGAACCCATGCGCTTGTCCTCTTCTACTAGTCATAATATCTATACTACGGCTCGTCCAATAGTACTGACATGACCAAGGGAGTGGACAATGCCCGGAGGGGAAGTCAAAAACTATTATTATACCTCTACTGATTTTTCACTATACATGAGTAAATTGATATATTTTGCTGATTTCCTGAAAATCACCGTAAAACGACTGATTCCCTGCAAAAAGGTGTGATAGTCTGATGAACAGATACACACCTATTCGGAACACTAAGCAATTTCTTTAAATCGTATGAAAAGTTCCAATGTGTTCCAAATAAACTCATAAATATTCATAACGCAGCTATGTTAATGCATCATATAAGGAGGCGGGGCCTAATTCATACAGGAAATATTATGCCACTCGTATTGTGACGACAACATGGTAAACTGATGTGCACCGAGAGCTAGACAGATCAAGTAACTTTGTAAACTCGGCTAACTCTAATGTTACCTTCAATTTTACAAAGTAGCTCAGGCAATGAACTAAATTTTTTAATGATAAAATGGAATTTCTTGAATGACTGTTATACATTCTGTTGTGTTGTTATGATTTTTTATTTATCCCTGTTTAAAAGTTGGATACTTTAATTAAAATGAAACATTTTTACTGTGTTGATTTTAACTTTTTTTCAAAATTCTTGTTTGAATCGGTATAATAAAACAGTTAAAATATATCATTGAGGGAGTCAGCAAGATTTCAGTTCCCCTCGAGCAAGCCTATTTCCCTCGGTGCAAACGCCTAGGAAATAGACTTGCTCTTGGGGAACTGGAATCTTGCCGACTCCCTCAATGATATACTTCAAATGCATAACTCTCAGATTTATCTATCACAAGAGGACCACTATATGACACGATAGAAGCAACATCGCTATACCTCCCCTGTATTGGCCGAGAACTGAAGTGCTGGACTGATATTCCAAGACTTTACATTATAGATATAAATGTATATTGGACTGGTGTTAGCATCTGCTCTAGAGTCGCGAAGTAAGGAGTTGATCCTTACGTCGAGGGTTCGAAATCCACTATGGGACGTGGAGACCGGTCCTTCGGATGAGACCGTATAAACCAAGGTCCCGTGTCGCAGTAGGTGCTGGTACGAAAAAGATCTCTCACTGCTCAATGGCCGTAAGTGCCGAGTATAGGACAAAATTTGCAGCTCTCCACCGGAAAGTGGTGGCGTCTCCATATGAGTGAAAAATTCTCGAGAGGGACGTTAAACAACATACAATCAATCAATTGGATAGGTGTTTGTCTGAACTGTTTGTTAGTTTGTACCATAATTAAACACTTACACAACCCATTGAACGTTGTTGTGTTATAAGTGGATTCGAACCCGCGACATAAGGATCAACTCCTTTCTCCGCGACTCTAGACCAGATGCTCTAACTACTGCGTCACGCGGGCGGATGATGCCTGTGGATAAAATACATAGACATTGAACATATAATTCTTTTATATTGTCATGTTTCATTTGTTGAATATTTTTTGTGAAATAAACAGTCATTATACGTGTGTTTTTCTGTTTTATTTATGTAATGAATTTATGAAAAATATCTGTTTTACATATATTTTACGCCTCTGTTTATTATGTGATTGATTCAGCCATTTTAGGCAAAACAAGTCCACAAACGATGATGAAACGATCAGCAAGAGATCTCCGGTAGAACTCAAAACTTGAAATATTACTAGATTTTCTGAAAAATAACGTCAAACACGAAGCAATCAATCCATTTCCGGTCTATTAACCGATCTCTTAAGTGTTGAAAATAAGTGTTGGAGATTTCAGCAGCTTCCATATCATTTCTGGTTTTACCGAGCCCCGCCATTATGCTGCAATTAAACCAAAACCTCAGATTTGCCACAAAATCCTCTGAAACGAAAACAAAAAAAAAAATAACTTGAGATTTCATGATAATATCTATTTCATCTATTATCGGGAAAATTGGAATAATTTGCATATAACATTATAGCAATTTATAGAACTTTTGGTAGAAATCTGGGTAAGGCGCCCAATTATAACTTCCCTAGAACACGTACTTCTTACTCCACGACCCTTGAGAAAACACTCTATCCACTGCGTACAACCCGGTATGATTCATTACATTGCGCAATATCATTATAACAAAATCACGAATGTTCACAATAACATTCTTTTGCCAGTGAATGCTAAGAAAGAAAATTTTTAAACATTTCACAAATACATCACGGCATTTGATAATTTAATGATACAATAATACAGACAGGGATAAGCGTACTTTAGGTTAAAAATTACATTGTATTTAAAATTGAAAAGCCTTGCTTAATCGCTCTTCATCTCTCTTTACAGATGATTTTGAATCTTGTGTGCGGATTTTTTTCTGGTCATAGAATTGTAGCATTATTTGTAATATCACTTCAAGTTAATGTACATGTACATTGTATCATCGATTTTTGTGAAGGTGGGTTCACAACTCAATTATTATTATTGTAAAAGAGGCATAAATTACTTTTCTGTTGACAGATCTTTTCAACATTTATGATATTTTTTTAAATGTTTCGTACAGCAAATGCACTGCATGGTCCTTGTTGAACTTCAAACATGAATGAATGAAACGTTTACTTACTATTTTTATATACCTTGGCAGGTTTTTTCCGCAGTTCTAGAAGTTGAATACCGATCTGCTGGCCAATGTCGTCAAATGGTGCCCTGAGTTCAGTCTCTGTTCTGTAGGGGTAGATTGGTATGGTGGTGTTTGACAATTCTTCCTGTTATAACAAGTTCAGACTTTTTGAATTACCTTTCTTTTTGTAAGAAATCTTAAAAGTTCTATGTCGAGTTCGTGTGCTTCACATTTCGCGACCCACTCCGTTACTAATACACGTATTTCGATTCCAGTATCAAATTCGGTTAATGAAATGACGTCCTAAAAATGAAAATAGTAAAAAAAAAAATTGAGAATTTATAACATCCAGGAATAGTGAAAGGTAGTTTCGAAGCAATTGCCTCAAAAGTAGGTCGTAAACATTTTTAGTGACTGTTCCTTTGCCGAGCGCCCGGTACCATAAGTAAAAATCACGGGTCTTTCAGATGAGACCTTAAAAACTGACGTCCCGTGTCGTTTACGCACTAGCACGATGAAGAACCCTCAATGCTCAATGGCCCTGAGTACTGAGTATAGGGTCCAACTTTGAAGCCCTTTAACGACATAGTGACCTTTCTAAGAGTAAAAAATTCTCGAAAAGGACGTTAAACAATATAAAAATTCTCGAAAAGGACGTTAAACATTATAAAAATTCTCGAAAAGGACGTTACGTTAAACAATAAACAATCAATCAATCGAAGATGTTGCGAAGGTGAGAAGGGTGGAGACACATGTACAAACAAAATCAGCAGAAGAAATCTGAAATCCCTAATTGGTGCTCTCACAACTACATGAAGGTTGTTGACAATAATATTGATATCGAAAGCAAATGGAGAAATGGCGTATATTCTGTTCATTTGCATATCGTCATATGTGAGCAATAAGGTTTATATAGAGAAAGTACAACAATTCAACTTGATATGCTATTTCTGTATAGTTCTTCCACTGGTGGTTTGGATTTCTTTAAAAAATGAGGTTTGTTGAAACTGTACCAAAGTGAAAGTGTAACTGCCTTTTTGATTTGGAAATGCGAAGAGAGGGAGTATTGTTTGATTGAAGGCATGACCAGAGAATTGATGTATTTATCATTTCTGATGATGAAATCTGTTTATTGCAAGCGAAAAACGTTTCTCTTCCAACAAATAGGCCCAAAAGACATCCTTCATATATATATATATATATATATATATATATATATATATATATATATATATATATATATATATATATAGATTACAGTTGATTTACCATTAAGTGACTTGTTACTACCGCCTTTTCATTTGAAAATGTCGATTTCTTGCCTCATCGTTACCTCGTTACTGCTAAACAATCGATGTCATGCATTGTTAATTGTAAATCACAAAATATTTACCCAAATTACTCTGACCGAGACTTGAAGGAAGAACAAAATTTACCAGTCAGGTTTAAATATCGTAATTTTTCGAGATTATGCAGGCTTTAAGGTCTATTAAATAAAAGTAAACAACGTGCAATCAATCTTATGAATAAACATAACATCATATCTCCTAAGAGGTACATGTACTTGTATCACAAGAAGAGAAAAAAGGGGTCAAATATGTATAGGAAAGCGTGTAGTGGAGGTGGAAAGCGGAACGAAGGGGAATACTTGGCACAGGTTTAAATCAAACATGAACCAGATTTTTTTATATCATAGATTATATTTAATTAACATTTATTAATAGATAGAGGATATTCAATGTTTTGTAGTTGGATATGGAATTTATTTCACGAGTGTGACAGTATTTTTTGATATTTTCACGAGTGCGAAGCACGAGTGAAAATATCAAAAAATCCTGTCTCACGAGTGAAATAAATTCCATATCCAACTACAAAACATTGAATTTTCTATTTATTACATTTTTTTTATTTTCCCGTTGCCTCTGTCTTTTCTTAACACAATGTAATGTGCTGTGACGTCATAGTTGAGCAGTTGAGATGTCATGGCTTAGCAGTTGTGAGATGAAAACATGGATTTTAGCAACATATTTGGGAAGAAATTGGCAGTTTTAGTCTCTGTCAAGATGGTTTAGTTACTATTAGGGATGTCAACGAGTACCCGGTTAACCGGGTACTCGATTGAACGTCCGAGTATCGAATACTAAAATTGCTACTCGGTTACTCGGATGTATATTATTTTTTTCATATTTCAAAGAACAAAGTATATATTTTTTTTTAAATCAAAAACTTATAAAAATGCAATTTCAAAATGAATTGTCCATGTTTCCTTGTAATTAGCGTCACCCACACCTGTTAATACCCGTTATTGTCTGTGGCCGTTTATTGTTCATTGTTTAATTAGGGTTTATTATCCTAAAATAATTTAGTTCAGTCGGTAGCGAATTCGGACATGCAAAGAAATGCCGCTACCACTTCAAAAGTGAAAAAAAAATATTAGGAAAGAACTAAAGATTTAAAAAATGTTTAGAATTAGCTGTGCAAAGTAAACATAGCGTATATGGGGAAAACAACCAACATACAATTATTAATTAAATATACTGTACGTCTAGCGATCTGGACTCTTTTTCCTTTATCTTTTGTGTTTATTTGATAAAAAAAAAATAGTGAAAAAAAATTATTTTCGTTTTCGTTTTGCTCGACGTTTGTGTACAGGCATAGAAAACGTTAAAAAAAAACATCAATGGGGTTAAACAGGGCTTAACTGGTCTCAATGAAATGAACACATTTGTATTTTACAATTTTACCGAGTACCCGGGTACTCGATCGTAAAATCGTCCAAGTAACCGATTATCAAATATTGACCGATTTGACATCCCTAGTTACTATCTTAATCTTATTACAGGCCAGAAATTATATTTTACTTACTTTGATATTCTTTCACACTGTGAGAGAATATCACTTTGGTATCCTTTCACACTGTGAGAGAATATCACTTTTATTCAATGAATAAATCACAGTATTTCACTGATGAAAATGTAATAAAATGTGATTTATTTGTGATTTTTTCCCCTCAGAACTAAACATTATACATGAGATGGCAAATAAAATACATGATTGTTTATATTAATAAGATTCAGAGCCAAAGACTTATGAGATTTTCAGAGTTATTAAATTAACTATGTTAGGGAATTTTTAAAAAATGATCTCGGAGACCCCCCCCCCCCCCTTTCTTCAAACAAATACAGTATCCTTGAAATTTTAAAAGATTTGTTAACCGTTTTCTTTGCTTGTCAAAAAAGGACTATTCCGATATGTGTTTTAGTTGTAGTAGGCCTTCAATGAGGTCTACTTGTCTAGTGCAAATGATTTCTGTTCAGATGAAAAAAAAAATCACAAATTGGCATATGAAATAATATTACCATACTCAACTTGCAAGATGTTATTTTGTTTTTTAGGCGTTTATAGAGAGATTTTAAAGACCTATGATTAAATAGACAATTTATAATGTATAGCGATTATACATGAATTACGAAGTTTTGACTTGCTTCCTATGACCTCATGTTTTGCAGTTTAGTATTAGATATTTTGAAATACATACTAGTGTATCTGTATATCATAATAAGTTCTTGAAATATTTCTACCCAATTTTGTCCTTTTATGTTAAATAAAACGTTTTGTCAAAAGGATGTGTAATTTCTTAAGACTCTTGTACATTTAATTGAGTTTATTCACATTTTCTTTAGATTTCATTGAGCAATACGTTAACTGTAACAATGTATAATTTTTTGATTACATGAAAAGGGTGAAGATTACAAACGATCTAAAGAAACCCACAAACCATACAAATCAATGCACTGGACATTAAACACGAACCCCCGGAAATTCCAGAGGTGGAATCAGGTGTCTAGGAGGAGTAAGCATCCCCAGTTGACAGCTTACACCCGCCGTGAGCCAAATGTATTGATCAGGTAGACGGAACATTCCGTAGCAAAATTTAAAAAAAAAAATAAAGTATAACAAAATCCTAGTCTAGATAAAATGCGAAGATAACGAACAATAATCATGACTTAACGGTTATCTTTGTTTTGTTTGTTTGTTTGTATGTTGTTTAACGTCCCTCTCGAGAATTTTTCACTCATATGGAGACGCCACCACTTGCCGGTGGAGAGCTGCAAATTTTGTCTTATACTCGGCACTTACGGCCATTGAGCAGTGAGGGATCTTTTTCGTGCCAGCACCTACTGCGACACGGGACCTCGGTTTATACGGTCTCATCCGAAGAACCGGTCTCCACGTCCCACAGTGGGATTCGAACCCGCGACGTAAGGATCAACTCCTTACGCCGCGATTGTAGAGCAGACGCTCTAACCACTGCGCCAGGCGGGCGACGGTAATCTTTGATAGGTCGAGGTCCAGTATCGAAACAATAAAAATTTTGACCGGAGCAAACAGGGACCGCATAAAAGACGAAAGGTGAGATCAGGTACAATGGAGGAGAAAGCATTCCCTGTCGACTGGCCACTTTAGCCGTGTGCCCTGTGTCCTGATCGGATGGAAGGGGAAATTCGTAGTCAATTCAGTATTATTAAAATAATGGTTTCACCATTTGAAGTAGAATTTCAAGCATAAAGGTATGTCTTTCACGACACTTAATTTACTTCAGACGAAGCAGCAATTCGGTATTTTACCAAAACAAGTTAAATATCGTTCTCTAAACAAGACGGTCTCAATTGCCCGCAGATATTAAAAGTATAAAATTCTCGACTAACGAAATTGTTGGACACAGCTGTTGTATTTGGCACTGATAATGAGGGATTACAGTGCGGAAATAATTCGAATGAAACATATTCACAGCCATACCTATCTTTGAAAAAATAGTACATAGTAATTGTTACCTTTGTAATGATATTTCTATCATAAAGTTGATAGAATTCATCACACAGAATTCCATACAATTCTGTAGAAATGTAGCCCACAACAACAAGAAACACAGCACCTGAAAGTTTAAAGACGGATTATATGTTAAATATTATACATTTATTGCATGATAGTGAGGGAAATATGAAGATTTGCCCGAGGGGAATATGATATTTCTTGGCTGAATAAATCTTCATGTTTCCCGAACATTCATGCAATGGATTGTTTATTATACCGAAACAAGCAAAAACTTTAAAATAGACATAAACTTTCGAATTCGGTACCGCTCTTAAAATTCACTTTCGTTTTTAACGTAAAGTTACTGAAACCCTTTGACACATCACTAATCATCAATTTTGTGACGTAAACCAGGCTATTGTGACGTCTACTACTCTCGGGAGTTTTCTTTCCACGAACGATAACTGTTGCGGGAAAATACACTAGGTATCCGAAGAGGGGGAATATGATGAAAAGCATGCCGACGACCGTGAAATATGAAGTTTTATGGCCCGATCACGTGATAATCTACAACCAATCAGATAACGCGTTGTGTAGAATAATTATAATGAGGTATAATAATGACATTTGTAATTATTTTCTTACATAAAAATTCATAAAATATTTATCAATTTATTTTAAAGTAATTGTTACAAGTCAGTCACACATGCATTTTGGGGCAGTTAATAGTTACATATCACCATTGAATAATACTGGGTTGGAAGTTATCAAGCTTTATTTGTTTTTATCCCTTGACCTACCAGTATCACTATCTCGATAAATGTTTTGATAAATTACATCTTATTTATTAAAAGTACACATATCTTAAGCTTCTTACAGTGTTTGAAAGGAAAAGCATAAATAAAAACAGAAGTAACTATAAACATTATGTAGAAGTTCCATGTTTTCAGTGTCCTTCTCTTTGTTACTAAGACTCATTAGATCATTATTGTATTTTTGGCGCAGTTATCTCTGAGCTGCAAAAATAAGTGAATATTCCTTTGATATTGCTCCTTACCGGTATACAGAATAGGTAAAAAATATGTCATCAGCAGTCAAAATGCTAATCCGTTGTAAAGATAAATTTGTACGAATAGTTATCTTTGATATTGATTTACCTTTTTTCATCTCTCTGGATCTGGAGCAAAGAAAATTTTCCCAGTCCTTGGCTGCTTTTTCTATAACTTCTTCGTTCTCTGTCTTTCCAGGCAGGTAAACTAACTCTTTATCTAGACGTATCGGCCTAAAACCAGTATGTATTTATTATTATTTTACTTCTCATTAGAAAGTGCATCCTCGTATACTGCACAGGGAACTGAATCTTTTTTTTTGTGTGTATTATTTTGTTTCAGTTGAAAACTTTTATAATGCTCTGTCGGGTTCATTTCAATCACATGTCCATATCTTGGCAGGTTGTCTCTACGTATGATTTTTGAGGAACAGCTGGTAAAATTGAAATTCTAAGGAGAAGACCTAAAAGTGATTGCAAAAAAGTGTGATTGGCAGGAAAAATACTAATTTTTGGTATTTTCGTATTTGAGGTTGATATTTAAACGCTTAACCTTGGAAGTCACATTACAAATAGGTATGTGATAAAATGGTATATTTTCACTATATGTTTAAGGAACAAAAGTTTATTGAAAACCGATTGCAATTATATTTAAATGGGACAATAGACAGTCTTTTATTGCTCTATTAAATAATAACGTACGTTGATAGCCACTGCACCATGAGTGAACAAATACCAATGTCGATACTTGATTCCGGAAGGCAGCGTCCATAAGCATTGCTAGGATTGATGAAAATTCTTATATTGGGATCATTCATTTCTTCTTTGAAAGCTAAAACAAGACGTATGTACTTAATTAGCTGGGGAAAAGTTTACATTTCAACAATTAACACTGCAGGTCAAGCATAAAATCAGAGTTTTCATCATCCAAATCAGCACATCACAAATTACTAGTAGAGCGGCTAGGTCTTTTGAATTTTTCCCCCATTAAGAAATGGATAATTTAAAATGCTTTTGAGAATAAACCTCAAATTGCAAGTAAATTTTGGAAATATTAAAAATGAAAATTGGCGGTCGAACTTGGATCTGACTTGCTTTTGTAATTTATTCAAACAAGTATTTTGCATTACAATCGTCAGATAAAATATTCACAAGCATATGACGAGACAAAGAAAACCTGTAATAGTCTTCATTAAAGCGTTGAAATCGTTGGTTGTTTGATCGTTGAAAAACACAGCAATTTCTCGAGATACGGACTCTGCTCGAATTTGTCCTGAAAAAGAAATCGATTAAACAAGAAGCCTTAGGGCCTTAACGGTTACCTGATTATAGTACAACCCTCTAAAGGATCCATGGAATTGTAAATAATATCATAATAACACAAAATAAACTCAAAACCGAGAAATCGACAAAATGATCGGTTTGATATTTAGCAATAACCTGAAAACCTGCCTGTATATGCCAGCGCTATCTTCCCTCTAATCAGTCTCACCAAATATGACAAGATAATATTGCAAAAAATGCACCAAGTTTAATACTTACACCATAATTGCCTCTCTTGGTCTTTGCATTACACACATCTTTTTTATTTTTATTCAGCAATTTTTTAAAAGTCTACGACATTTAAAAACTAAGAAATTACTTTTTAAAATTATATTTTAAAACATTTTGTATGATTCTTTTATTCAGTTACCAATCAGTTACATTTTTAAATGGATTAATTATCATAAGTGAATAACAAAGGGGAATAACTTCTTATAACAGAGTAATTATTCTCATACATGGTGATAATGGAGCAAACAATTTAGGTGCTTGATGACCAAAAGGAACGAAAATTTAATGTGTGCTGAGGAAATGGCACTTCGTTCATCAGGCGCTGAAGATTACCTCTCCTATTGTACACTTTTCGTTAGCGCTCTGCGTTTTGTCTCGGTTAATGAATTTCATCGTGTAGGGTAACCAGGATGCTCCCCCCAAAGCATACGGTATTTTTATAAATAATTCGTAAAATGCATCATTTATAATAAAGCATTTTCATACATGAGCATACCCAAAGGGCAAATATAGTCTATCCCACGGTACCAAGGACGTCATATCTCACATGATGAGATCCTAAATAATAAAACAAATGGAGGGGGGGGGGGGGGTGAGATAGGATGCAAATTTGAAAATAACTAACTTATGTTATATTATTCAATACAATGGAGAAAGGTTTTGATTTTATATTACTGGAAAATGATTTAAATATGTGAAAATGTTTGAATTAATATTACCAAATAACTTACCCGCAAGCAGAAGTGACCAATATTGCATTGAAACGTTCATCAAAATAAATGAAAGCCCATGGATTTTCACCAAACAGCAAATCCTCGGCCAATACTACATTTTTGTCAGCCATAAGTTCAACTTCACCACACCACAAAGTGCACTTGGTTATTTAATTACAACTTTTTACACCGGTGTTCACCCAAGTAAGCTAAATCAAGTTCGCCCATAGTGACTGCCAAATGCATGAAGTCTTCAGAATACAGAAAAGAACTCACCGTCTTATTAGGATTTCAACAAATGAAGCTGTTACGTTAAAAACAAATTCTTGTACCAGACCATGTCAGTAGCCGTTTCTAGAGCTATTGCGTTCAATACCCACAAGTATTTTTTTTTAAACTTTATGATAAAACCAATTAAAATATTTTTACAGATAAAGCAAAACATTTTAATGACAAAAACACACTGACTTAATTTATTTGATTTTTGAAGATTTTTTTTTTTTTGGTTATTTACTTTGAAAGGTAATTCACTGCTTTGCGTCTCATCTTGACGCTAATCGACTAGTTTAACATATTAAATCGCCGTAGACTTAGAATTTGCCGCTGTGGGAAAACACTGGTTGAACTGACAGGAAGATTGGTAAAAATGATCTATCAATGGAAGCTAGTTTGAAGGCCAAGGTATTTATATACATTTTAAGATATAATGCAAAAAGCGGGTTCCTTATTATCGTGGGACAGACTGTAAGAACATTTGTACAACTTGTTTATGAATTGAGAACCTATAGAGAACAACAAAAATAAATCCTTACCAATGAGTAATTTCAGGAATGAAGAAACAGTTCGCCCATTGAACGTCCCGAAGTCCACTATATTGAAAGCTTGATCACAATGTGCATTAAAACCTGAGAAGTTAAAGTTAAAACTTACTAAATTTTGTTCGTGAATTTTGCATCTGGTTAGAATTTCGAAACAGTTTACTTGAATTTCTCTACTTGTATCTATTTGTTTTGAATCAAGTATAATTTGTATATCAAAATTTCACAAGGTGCTACTCACTTAAAAAATTCAACACGGGTTCCAAGCACGGTTCAAGAAATTGATGAAAATGTTCCGAAAAAATAGACGTTTCATCTTGCAGTACTTTATCTTCCATCATGTATTACTCTCGATCACGTTTAAGATACAAATTCAGGACGTCGATTGTGTTAAAGGCCGAGGGGTTATCAAAATGTTCGAGGACTGTGCGATAATATTATAATTATGTACGCTTTGCTTTCAAAAAATTCTTAAGGATCGCTGTCGCCATTGAGTGTCATGACGGTCGACAATGCGATTGCTAAGTACTTATTGAAATCCGTCTTTTTTATGTCCCCTTCGAAGAAAGGAGGGCTTATTGCTTTGCTGCTGTCTGTCGGTCGGTCGGTCTGTCAGTCCACCAACAGTTTCCATTCATTTTCTTCGCAGATGTTCCACATATTAAAATGAAATTTGGTAAACAGATTTATCATTAGAATATCTAGGTCAAGTTCTGTTTTGGGTACGATCGAGCACACCCTATAATGTATGTCCAAGGGGGGGGGGGGGATAAGTGTTTTACAAACATCTCTTGTTTTTTTTTTATTAATTTAAATTTTATCCGATTAAATAATTGTTACAATGGGTTAAAAGGTATTATATGGTTGCTGAAATATTGCAGTAAGCGATTGAGGGGCTATATGAAAACCATATTTCCTCCTGTCCTTAATAATTCAGAGGTGAAAATATAATTAGGTAGATAACAGAATAAAAATAAACTGGTTCCAACGGAAAAAAAGCAGGTAACAACATTGTCTTCGTTTGTAAGGCTCATTATTTCAATTGTATTTCAGAGGAGCTAGGATTTAATTCTGGATATTTTACTAGAAAAAGACGTAAATGGTAATGTAACAACAAAGCTTTATGATAAACGTGATGACTTTAACTTTTCAATCGTCAGCTTCCCTTACTTAGGCAGCAGTATACCCTTATCACATCAAATGGGGTGTATATATCTTAGATGATTCGATACGCAGGAGCATGCTATATGTATAAACAATTTCTAAAACGAGGTAAGTTATTGACAAACAAGTTGAAACAAGAATATCAACAGTTTTGTTTAAAGTCATCGTTTCGTAGGTTCTATGGTCGATACAATGACCTTGTCAGGAAATACATCATTAAGTCACATGCTGACTGACGTTTTTCATACTAATTGTTAGGCCATTATTTACACACTGATTTGTCGACAACGTTTTCTGTTATTTACCTATAATAACAAGGGGCACACGGGGGTTATGATCGGTCGGCAGGGGATGCTCAATCCTTTATGGCACCTGATCCCATCTCTGATGTTTTGGAGGTCCGTGTTTGCTCTGCTCTGCTCCCGATTTGTATTGTTCTCATGGACTTTAAACTTGAATACTGTTCGTTATCTCCATATTTTATTCTGCACGTGCTAATCAAACTTGCTACCTGTCTAAGATGGGAATTGTCAAAATCACATATCAGTATTGAATAATTTTAATATTCCCTACAATCAAATCAATTTGAATTACCATACCAATACTGGATTTCTTAGCTACTTAAATATTCGTACAAAGATACATAGTGGGTTGGACTAAATGTTCTACCAAGCCTCTTTCTTTACTAATCACTAAAACATTAAGGAGAGGGTGTGCATAGGCCTTGCCTGTTGCCCAATCCTTATTGAATTACTCAATAAAATATGTTTAAATTAAAAAAAATTAAAACATTGACAGCAGTGATGGAGAAAAATCTGGAGTACTTTACAACAATAAATTCGAGAAGTGGTGTAAATTTGATGTGGATATATAACACAGGATAAACCCACACCATTCAGTTAACTAAATGGTCAATGAATGGCAGAGTTCTGCCTTTCAGTAGACTTTCAGTTAACTGAATGGCAGAGTTTAATCCTTTGTAAAAATTCCAAGGAACTTTTAAAATTTTACCAAAATCAATAACATCAAAACGTACGACTTTTAAACACTCTATATTAGTATTCCTATAGATAAGTTAAAAGTCCTGTCTTTTTTGAACAAAAATGGAACTCGTAAATTAACTTACCTTGTCATTGGTCATTTGCAAGATTATTTCAGTAAAAGCCATTCTTATTATAAACACAAATCCTCTTGAGTTGATATTAAAAAGATGCTTGAGTTTCTGACAATATCTAGTTTTTGGAAATCAAGTCTTCCAACAATCTGTCCAAATGCCTATGGGTACCGATTGCGCCCCCGTTATTAACAGACCTATTCTTGCATTCATATGAAGCCAAATTCATTCAAAAACTTCTACTCGAAAAGAAGAAATCTCATGCTGTGGCCTTCAATTCAACATTTAGATATATCAATGACATTTTATCAATTAACAGTATCCATTTGATTCGATATATCACTCTGAACTCGAAATAAAAGATACACAGAGTCTGACACATCTGTTTCATATTTTGATTTTTACTAGAAAAAGACATTAATGTAACTTAACAACAAAGAAATATGATAAACGTAATGAATTTCAACTTTTCTATCGTCAACTTCCCTCATTTATGTAGCAATATACTCATGTAACCAGCATATGGAGTTTACGTCTCCCAGTTGATTCTTTACGCAAGAGCATGCTCTGCGTACGAATAATTTCTAAGAAGAGGCAAGATATTGGCAAACAAGTTGATGAAAAAGGGATATCAGTCTCGTTTAAAGTCAACATTTCGCTAATTCTATGGTGGATACAATGATTTAATCAGTAATATAGTCTATCGTTCAAAACTGAATACAGTAAGGTAAAAAGTTTATTTACAAACATCAGATATTGAGTTAAATGTTATCTTTAAACCTTAGAAAGTAACACAAAACTCTTAAAACATCCCCCTTCCGACCATTCAATTTCTGCTTGCTAGTCCGCCATGTACAACAATTGCAGATCGATTTTCTACGATGCATTAGGTTTATCAATCTCTTGATCTGAGCGAAAGAAATATTCTTAGGCTTTTTTAAGTGACTGTTTTTAAGATACTGAGGTCGAATTTTCTCTAACCTGGCGTAGTGTACTAACCCTTGGACTTCCGGTCAAAGATCCGTCATTCATGCTTATGAAACGCATGAGCCTGATGAGTCGATTTGCATCTGCAACTCTCCTTTACCTTTATTTTGAGGATTTCCATCAAGAGCAATGAAAATGCGTGCTTTCAGTCATTTTGAGGAAATATTGGCATCACATCGGGAAAAGAAAGAAGGATTTTTTTTTTTTTTTTTGAATATTAGTACAATACTTTTGATTAACAGCTACATACCCTTAAAAACCCAAACTATTGTCAAATGTTTTATCAAACATGCAGTTTTTGATTTCTGTGAAAAGGGCTCAAAATCAACTTCCGGTAATGGAATGAAAATCTTTCAACCGTTAAATTACTGGTTTGGCAAAGTTGAAGATGTCCTAACTATTTAAGTACAAAGTTCTAATCTGTTTATAATTTTCCCCTTAAAATAAGGATGTTGCATTTCTTTAGTAATATTCAAAGAAGAATGAATAAAAAATCAAAGGAATAATTTACTTTTAACTAATATTTTGATTAATCGATTATTAAAAGCATAATCGATTATTTATAATCGGGGGTGGGGCATTTTGATTAGATAATCGATTTAATCGATTAATCGGTATATCACTAGTTGCTGAGAAAACTGCGACGGAAATTTCGTACGAACAGACGCAGGGATAAACAGGAAGTTGACATTAGATTCGTACAAAAATGAATCCCACCATATGGCATGCCTAAACAAAGAGTGTGCTTAAATACTAAGCATCTGTGATGATTAGTTGGTGAGAAAACTGCGACGACAATTTGTTACAGACAGACAAGGTTTAAAAACAGTATACCCCTTCTCTTTCGGAGCGGGAGTTTAATTATATTTATAATGATTTTACATGTAATTGAATATATACAATACGGAAGTTGAACAAATACTTGATACTTGGTTTTGTTACGTTTCATATATGTTTAACTCGTGTTGATTATTTTGAAAATTTATAGCCTATATATATATATTTTTCATGTAATAAATTTATGAAAAATCTGTTTACATGTTTTACTCCTGTATATATATATATATATATATATATATATATATATATATATATATAGTGTATACTGAGCAGCAATTTCAAGCAAAACAGAAAAAAAGCTTACAAGTCCAATTACAATAACAATGACAAAGAAGGATGGAAGCAATTATGGAGATATCCTTCTTTGAGAGTAGCGTAACTTGAAATATCATATTTTCTGAAATATAACGTCAAACGCAATGCAATCAACCCATTTCCAGTCCGATAACCGTTTTCTTAAGTGTTGAAAATAAGTGTTACAGATTTCAGCAGCTTCCATATCATTTCTGGTTTTACAAAGCCCCGCCATTAAGCTGCAGCACATCCATAATCTCAAACCGGCAATAATATCCTCTGAAATGGAAAAAAACCCCTGGAGTTTCATAACTATATCTCATTTATTATCAAGAAAACTGATTATTTTGCATTAAAATTTTCGTAATTTATACAGGTTTGGGGACAAATTCGCATAACGCGAATTCACTCCATTTGATGATTTAATGATACAAAGAGGGGGAAATGTACTAATTCAGGTAAAAAAGCACACAAAATTGAAAAACCTTCTTTACTTGCCTTCTCTCTTCTCAGACGATTTTGAATTTTGGGGGGTCATGTTTGTAATATCACTTCCAGTAATTATTTAATTGTTTATCAACAATTCTAGGTAGGTAGATTCACGACCCAATATTTAATGCATAATAAAAGGCATAACTTACGTTTATCATAAGCATATATGTCTTTTAAGTGTGCCTTTTAACAAGTTCACACGTCCAAGTTAAACTTTAAACAAAAGTAAATGTAACTCTACTTACTATGCTCACAGATCTTTATAGGTCTTTTCCGCAGTTCTAGAAGTTGAATGCCAATCTGCTGTCCAATGTCGTCAAACGGTGCCCTGAGTTCGGTGTCTGTTCTGTAGGGGTACGATGGTATGGTTGTGTTTGACAACTCTTCCTGTTACAATATGTTCAGAGTTTCTTTTACCTTTCTTTTACCAAAGTTTAATTATCAGAAAACGTCAAAACTTTTAAGTTGAGATCACATGTTTCACAATTTTTAGATAAGTAGTCGCGACCCATTCCGGTAAATTTATTTTGGTTCGGTGTCTAATCCAGTAAATGTTTGTTTGTTTGTATGTTGTTTAATGTCCCTCTCGAGAATTTTTCACTCATATGGAGACGCCAACTCTTGCCGTTGGAGAACTGCAAATTTTTTCCTATACTCGGCACTAAGGGCCATTGAGCAGTGAGGGATATTTTTCGTGCCAGCACCTACTGCGACACGGGACCTCGGTTTATACGGTCTCATCCGAAGGACCGGTCTCCACGTTCCACAGTGGGATTCGAACCCGCGACGTAAGGATCAACTCCTTACGCCGCGACTCTAGAGCAGACGCTCTAACCACTGCGCCACGCGGGCGACTCCAGTAAGTGTAATGACTCGCTAACTAAACGAATTCCTTATCCCAAGGCGTAGTACAGTTAGATTCATAAAAAATCATTACTGCCAGGAATTCGCTAGCATACATGTGTATATCGGCTATGTTGGAGCCAAAACGTTTTTTTCGAGAAAAAAACCAAAATTCAAACATTTTAATATTATCACTTTTTCTGATTAAGTTTTCCCACCGATGGTTTGATTTTTAGCTCTACTGGTCAGAGACTAGAAGAGCATGTGGTAAGGTATCCGTCCGCCTGTCTGTCTGTCCGTAAACAATTTTTCAAAACGCTACTCCTCCTACAGTTTTGGTCTGATTTTAATATAACTTGGCATATAAGTACACTACACTTAGATACATAATTCTGTATATCCGTTTTTGATTTCAATGAACAGTGTTGCCAGGGATACAGAAAAGATAAATTTCTGTGCAAAACTTTAAAAATGATACTCCTCCTACAGTTTTGATCCGATTTCAATATAACTTGGCGCACAGGTAGACAACACTCAGATACATAATTCTGTATATTGGTTTTTGATTTCAATGAACGGTGTTGCCATGGTTACTAAAAATAAATTTATATGAAATACTTTTAAGATCCTACTCCTCCTACAGTCAGTATAACTTGGCAGAAAAGTAGACTACACTAAGATACATTATTCTGTGTATTGGTTTTTTGATTTCGATGAACGGTGCCATGGTTACTAAAAACAGAAATACTTTCAAAATGCTACTCCTCCGACAGTTTTGGTCTGATTTTAGTTTAACTTGGCACACATGTAGACTACACTAAGATACATAATTCTCTGTATCAGTTTTTGATTTCGATGAATGGTTGTGCTATGGTTACTAAAAATAGAAATTTTCTCGAAATACTTTCAAAACACTACTCCTCCTACAGTTTTTGGTCTGATTTCAATATAACTTGGCACACAAGTAGACTATACTGAGATACATAATTGTCTTTATTGTTTTTGGTTTTGTGGAATGATGTTGCAATGGTTACTAAAATCGAAATTTCCGTAAAATTCTTTAAAAAGATTACTCCTCCTACAGTTTTAGTCTGATTATTATCTTGCCACAAAAAGAGACTAAATCAAGGATCATTATTCTGTTTATTTCTGTTGCAAAGTTTCAAGTCCAAGTGCTACTTTTCTCTTCCTTTGTTATAAGTACTAACCAGTAGAGCTACAGTCTCGACAGAGACTTCTGGTTCGTAATATATTCTACCGGAAATGAAATATTGTTGATACCAAATAGAAAGTTGAGACCGCCTTTTTTATTTGAAAATTTGAAGCGCGAGTGTATCGTTTTATTGAAGGAATTACCTGGGAATTTGCGTATTTATCATTTGTTATAATGAAATGTAAGTGTTCAAAGCAAGCTGAGTTCTTCCACCGCTTAATACGTGCAGGAGAAGGCCTATTTAAAATAAATACATATGATTTATCATTTTGTGAACAGTTACAAGTTTGGGTCATACCCTACCCCGGATTTGAGGGGAAGGGTTGGGTGGGTGTAATGTTATGAACAAACTTGAATCAACACTACCTGAGGTTGTTTCATTATTATGGCTTTGCTGTCCTCGAATAGATTTTTAAAAAAAAAATTCCAGAGTAAATTTTTGATCTCCTGTTGTGTCCAACCCCATCCCCAGGAGTCATGATTTAAATAAAATTGAATTTTAACTAAATGAGGATTCTTTCCTGCTAATATAATTAATCATGACTTTGCTGTTCTTTTAAAAGTTTTTTCGTACATAATTCTTTTTAAATCTTTTGTTAGCCTCTGAAGGCCATGATTTTCACAATTAACAATCTACAGTACCCCAGAAAACTTTCGCATAAGTTTCATCTGTTCTGGTCCTGTGGTTCTAAAGAAGAGTTTTTAAGTTTTTTCCGTATATATTTTAATGTAAAACTCTGTCTATTATGGCCCTTTTCTAATCACTCGGTCAAGATTTAAACAATATTTAAAGTCTACACTACGAGGGGTGATCAAAAAGTTCGCGAACTATCTCTATATTTATAAAACCACAATTCAGATCATAATGAAATTTGACACACATATAGTCATACACATACTCTATAAATAGCCGGTGTAATATAATGTTTTGCTCCGTGTTTGTGACCTCACAAAGTGAAAATGACGTCAATATGTAGGTGACTTGTGACAAAAAATGGTTGACTCAGTCGTACTCGAGCAACGAACGGCTGTAAAGTTTAACGTATATCTTGGAAATTCCTTTGCAGTAGAATATGATAATTATACCCCCGCTCCGAAGGAGAGGGGAGTATACTGTTTTACTCTTGTGTGTCTGTCTGTCTGTCAGTGTGTGTGTCTGTCTGTCCGTAACAAATTTTTCGTTGCAGTTTTCTCAGCAACTACTCATCGCAGGTGCTTGAAATTTTAACACACTCTTTGTTAAGGCATGCCATATGGTGGGATACATTTTTGTAGGAATCCGATGTCAACTTCCTGTTTATCCGTGCGTCTGTCCGTACCATACAAACAAATTTTCGTCACAGTTTTCTCAGCAACTACTCATCGCAGATCCTTTAAATTTTAACACACTCTTTGTTTAAGCATGTCATAAGGTGGGATTTATTTTTGTACGAATCCGCTGTCAACTTCCGTTAATCCGTGTATCTGTCTGTACCATACATAACAAATTTTCGTTACAGTATTCTCAGCAACTACTCATTGCAGATGCTTGAAATTTTAACACACTCTTTGTTTAGGCATGCCATATGGTGGGATTTATTTTTGTACGAATCCGATGTCAACTTCCTGTTTATCCGTGCGTCTGTCCGTACCATACAAACAAATTTTCGTCACAGTTTTCTAAGCTACTAATTATGGCAGATGTTTGAAATTGTAACACACTCTTTGTTTAGGCATGCCATATGGTAGGTTTATTTTTGTGCGAATCCGTGGTCAACTTCTTGTTTATCCGTGCATCTGTCTGTACCATACATAGCAAATTTTCATCGCAGTTTTCTAAGCAACTACTCATCGCAGATGCTTGAAATCTAACAAACTCTTTGTTTAGGCATGCCATATGGTGGGATTTATTTTTGTATGAATACGATGTCAACTTCCTGTTTATGCATGCTTAGAGTGTATATTCACATCAGAGCGGGGGTATTACTAGTGAGCATTGGCTCACAGACTTCTTGTTTGAAAAAGGTTTATGAAGACAAAAGACTTAACAGAAGTTCAATCATTCATTGGATTGGTTGTTTTAGTGAAGGCAGGGAAATGGTTAAAATGATGTTGTTCTGTTGCCCAGCGAAAGCAAGCCGGGGAAAAAATGTGTTCTTAGTTGAACAATTTGTTATGAAAGATCGCCAAGTTACAATTAGAAAAATAGCTGAATTTCTTAACAATAATATAATTATTAAATCCTTAAAATATTGTTTATTTTATACTTTAAACATATGGGATATGATAAAAAAAAAAAAGGTCGTCCATACTTTATCCACATTGAATAAACGACGTTCCTGCGACGGAGGACTCGGGTTTTGATGATCACCATGCTAATTCTGGGAAGGGATGTCCTTATCCACCCATCCTATTGCCGAGATTTGGCCATTTCTGACAGATGGACTGTTCTTGTTATAAAAAAATTACCTGCATGTTAAGAAATATAAGACTCGGAAAAATCTTTAAGCTTCTGTGAACAGAACGCCACGGAGCACGTCACGTGACCGCCTGGATCACGTGATTCGCGCATGGGTAGAACAATGGCAGATGTGCATTATAATCGGAGAGGACTACTTAAAAAAAAATAATGAGCACTTAAACCTCATTTTATATCTTTTAAGGAAGTAATTCAATTAGTTCGCGAATTTTTTGATCACCCCTCGTACCTCAAGAACCTTCCACACTTTTCACCTTTTCTGGCCCAAGGGTTCTTGAGAAGAAGAGTTTTTAATGACCCAAACCTTTTTGTCTTTTTCTTGATTATCTCCCCTTTCAATGCGGCTTTGTCCTTCAATTAAACAATTCAGAATTTACTTTAATCAAGGATGCTTTGTGCCAACATTGATTAAAGTTGGTCAAGTGATTCGTAAAAAAGAAGTCGAAAGTGTGAAATGTTTACAGTCAACAGACGGACACCGGTGTTCAGAAAAAAAAACATTGACAAAATTTGTGAATTTTTTAAATTAACCTAATACATACAAAATTAAATTTACCAGGTCACGTCTTTGTCTTTTTTTTAAAAAGATTTTGTGGAGAAATACGCTGACAGTAACAATATTAAATGTTATGACAACGTCAAATTCCCTAATATTCATATTCAAAAGAATACAAATTGTGATCAGAGCAAACAGAGACCTCAGAAAACATCAGAGGTTGGATCATGTGCCATGGAAGTGTAAGCATCCCCTTCGACTGGCTACACTGGCTGTGTGCATTGTCCTGATCGGGTGGACGGAGAAATCCATAGTCAATGCAGTATGAAAATAATGGCCTTGCAATTTGAAGCAGAATTTCAAGCAGGAATTTGACGGAAGTTAGCGTCTTTCACAGTGCGATAAGTCTGTAATTTACTTAAACAAAAAATTAAATATTTCTCTCTAGACAACACAGCCTACTTGTCGGCAGATGTGAAAAATAAAATCTCGCGACTATTGAAATGGAAGTTACACAACCACAATTGTTTTTAGTATTGATATCGACGGAGCACGGTATGGAAGTAAGCGGAATTATACCTCTCATCAGCCACACATGATGTCCTTTCCCGATTTTTATTTGAAAATTAATATAAGTACACGATATATATAATAGTGGACATATTTCAATTTTTCAAATAAAAAAATAAGATTTAAAACGATTACATGTATATTGTTAATAAAATTGTACAGAAGAATTGTTACCTTTGTAATGATATTCTTTTCATAAAGTTGATAAAATTCATCAGAAAGGATTCCATATAAATCTGTACAAAAGTAGGGTACAACAACAAGAAACACAGCACCTGAAATGATTAAAATTTATCGTCAAACAAATTATATTTAGAAATATAGTGCTGAAATCTTTTTTTCTTTTGATACTCTGATATTCCTGAGCAAAGTTACCTCGCCTATTTGATGTTAAACTTGAGGAGTGCATTATCGAATAATTCAATTTTCCTTACTTTCATTACTTTGAACTAATTTTTTCTGTTCATTTTCCGATGAATGTAATGTAAATTTTAGTAACCGAACTACTTTTCATTATTCATTTTGATATAATTATCGTCAGTGTTTGTCATTCCAATAAATGTACGAACGCGACTGTGTTATCAACTAATACTCTCTAAAACGTATGACAATTTTCTTTTCATGATTTAAATTCAGCTTCTGTAAATATTTTGTTTCTTTCCGTGTGCTTTAAAGGAAATATTTTAATCATATGTTTCTATTTTTAAATTATACAATAAAAATTCTTGTTGAGTAGAGAAAAGAAAAATATTCAAATAAATTATTAAGCGAGATAATTGTTGTCAACGGGTAATGCCGAGGATGGCAAGGGATATAACTCTGTAAAGAAGCACGCGTTTTGTGTCTTTTATTTATAAAGAAAGAATTTACATTGAATTTCGTACAAATGAAAATAGAAAAAAATGTTATGTAGGTTATAAAAATTAAATGATACAAGGACCTTAGACTTAGTTTTCCTGATGTGAGTTTTATTATAACATTTTCATGTACTTCGTCTGCACATCAACTTAAATATACAGGGTATTAACCATGTTAATTGTCAATCAAGTTGTACGTGTATTAAGGTGTGTCGACAAGCAAGTTTATTTCTAGATTTTTATTAACTGAAGATGTCTCTTTCTAATACTCCACTGCACTCCACTCGACGTGCTACCGTTGACCGTTTGCTTACTAACAGCAAAGCAAGTTTCTGCCTGCTTTATGTGTAATCGTTTTTAAAAATTGCACCTGCAGATTTTCATAACTTGCGTAATCGATAACTTAGTAAATCATTATAAAGACAATAAAATATAACGGGGAATTCATTATTTTTATAACATTTAAAAGAAAATTATACCCGCCTTGTGTGCTACAGGGTTTTAGATCCGCTCCAAAGAATCGTGTAATTTTCCTATCGATATATTTCTACGCAGCTGTCGGCATGTAAATTTCGTACACATTTTTTTTTTTTGAATTAGCTAAATAATAAGTATGTACATGAAAAGTAACATATTTTTCGCTGAAATTTAATTATAAGTATTGACTATATAAATTATTTTGTTCATCGAGAAATGAATCTAAAAAACCGAATTACACTTTTTTATGAATTTTTCATTAAGCGTGCGATTCGTTTTTTAGGTCACCTGAGTCACTCAGGTGACCTATTGCTATCTGTTTTCGTCCGTCGTCGTCAGTCGTCCGTCGGTCGTAAACTTTTGAACATTTTCAGCTTCTTCTCTTGAACCACTGAACCAATTTCAACAAATTTTGGCATATAGCATCAATGGGTGAAAGGGTACAAAAATTGTGAATTTCATGGTCCCTGCCCCCCTGGGGCCTGAGGGGTGGGGCTAAAACCATCACAATTAGTGCTATCTTTAAAAATCTTCTTTACTCCTGGACATCAAGCAGTCAAACTGTTTGCATGATTGTAATAAGCATTGAGCCCTCTACCAAAATTGTGAAATTCATGGCCCCAGGGTCAGGGGTTCTGGTGCTAGGGCGGGGCTAGATAGATCATATAGTGAAAGTGCATTATTTCTTTGAAAATCTTCTTCTATACTTCTTCTATACTCCTGGGTATTATTGAAACAAAGTAAATACATAGTTATGATAAGCAAGGGTGACTCTACCAAATTTGTGAAATTCATAGCCCCAGGGTCAGGGGTTCTGGGCTAGGGTGGGGCTATATAGATCATATAGTGAAAGTGCATTATTTTTTTGAAAATCTTCTTCTCTACTCCTGGGTATTATTTAAACAAATGAAATACATAGTTATGATAAGCAAGGATGCCTCTTCCAATATTGTGAAATTCATGGCCCAGGGATCAGGGGTTCTGGTGTTAGGGTGGGGCTATATAGATCCTATAGTGAAGGTGAATTATTTCTTTGAAAATCTTCTTCTCTGCCCCTGGGTATTATTTAAACAAATTAAATACATAGTTATGATAAGCAAGAGTGACTCTACCAAAATTGTGAAATTCATAGCCCCAGGGTCAGGGGTTCTGGTGCTAGGGCGGGGAGATCATATAGTGAAAGTGCATTATTTCTTTGGAAATATTCTTTTCTGCTCCTGGGTATTATTTAAACAAATTAAATACATAGTTATGATAAGCAAGAGTGACTCTACCAGAATTGTGAAATTCTTGCCCCAGGGTCAGGGGTTCTGGTGCTAGGGTGGAGCTATATAGATCATATAGTGAAAGTGCATTATTTCTTTGAAAATCTTCTTCTCTACTCCTGGGTATTATTTAAACAAATGAAATACATAGTTATGATAAGCAAGGATGCCTCTTCCAAAATTGTGAAATTCATGGCCCAGTAATCAGGGGTTCTGGTGTTAGGATGGGGCTATATAGATCCTATAGTGAAGGTGAATTACTTCTTTGAAAATCTTCTTCTCTGCCCCTGGGTATTATTTAAACAAATTAAATACATAGTTATGATAAGCAAGAGTGACTCTACCAAAATTGTGAAATTCATAGCCCCAGGGTCAAGGGTTCTGGTGAAAAAAAGGGGGGGGGCTCTGTTGATTATATAGTGAAAAAGCAAAATTTCTTTGAAAATATTCTTTTCTGTTCCTGGTTAAAAAGCAAAGAAGCTAAGTGTATAGTTATGATGAGCAAGAGTGCTTCTTCCAGAGTAGTGAATTGCATGACCCCTGGGTCAGATGTGCTGGTGTAAGGGTGGGGCTCTTGATAATATAGTGAAAATGCATTAATTCTATTAAATAGTCCTGTCTACTCTTAGTGTTAAGCAGATAAACAAAGTGATTACTTATGATGAGCAAACTTCTGGTCCCAGGGTGAGAGGATCTGGTGTTTCTTGCTGGGGAGGGAGGGGGGCTCTATTGATAATATAGTGAATCTGTAATAAAAATGCATTATTTCTTTTAAAATCTTCTATGCACCTGGGCATATCAGAGGCAAAAAGAGTAAAAGTTTTAATAAGGAAGAGTATTTTTACCAGATTTTTGAACACCTGGACCATTTGGTCAAGTGTTCTGGTCCTGGCCAGGGCTCTATTAATTTGTATTCTACTGAGAGGAGTTATTCCCCTTTGCCATTTACTTTTGATAATTAATCACTGTAAGTAATGTACTTGAAAGGTTAATGGAATAAGAGAATTATGCAAGAATGTTTATTGTATAATACATAAGGACTTTCATAGTTTTAATGATCAGATATACTTGTAAGTAATAGATAAATAAAAATGAGACAAAAATAACTTGTCTTTTTAAATGTTCATCAAAGACCAAGAGAAGCCAATGTAAGAGATTTTAACAAGGAATTAAAATAGTACAGAAGCACTGATAGTTTGCTATTTAATACACTGTATGGTGATAGTGATAAATGGGGAACAGATTAGAATCTAATTTATGAACTGTTAATGAATACTAGACTAATTATTTTGTTGATCCTAATCACCCTATTTTTCTTGCTTTTGGGCAACAAAGCTTCACCTTTCAGTTCATTTTATACTCTATGGATCCTCTAAATTGTTGTATTATACTCAGGTGACCGTTAAAGTCCTTGAGCCTCTTGTTAGATTCATTTCTTGATGAAGAAAATAATTTATATAGTCAATCCTATATTAAAATGAGTCAGGATCTTCGATTTTGAGCTTGTAAAAAATGGAATGTAGTGTTTTGTCCATTGCTTCAAAGAACTCGGAAGACACTCTGCTTCAGAATTTTAAGCACTAAGTATAGACAGTAATTAATAACCTTGATTTTCATTATCATACAGCGTAGGAATGGCAATCGAATACAACAACTGCATTACGTCCCGAGCGATAACCGTTTAATCGTATCAAATACACACAACATTGAAAATGTAGTTTTTTTTCCTCAAGTAAGGTCTATACAAATAGCTTATAAATAGCTTCTTTTTAATCAGAATATGTATGAAATTTATTTCAATTTTAAAACCATGATCATGTGCCTGTTATATGAAATATGAAGAGAAACAACATTGATTTATCTCCAACGTCAATTTAAACAATACAAATTCGGAGCAGAGCAAACCTACGGAAAGTGAATGATGACGGAACAGGGTTATACTATATACCCCAGCCATTTTATGGTGGGGGCATGAAAAGGTGGCACTGAAGTAGCTGTTTATCCAATAATTCGCACTTCACAAACTAATCAATTAGCCTTATCTTTTCAGCCCGGAGAGCCTTAATTATCACAAAATTTTCCCAATAACTTGGGTTAAAATTGAAACTTATCAACGACCAGAATTCGGGTTTTTTTCTTTTCATATTAAACTGAAATAAAATCTGAATGAATTTCAGTTAAATATACACATACATGTTTTCCCCCGACTTCCTGATTATAGAATTTGAAACCGATTACCAACTTTTCGACCGAGTAATCGGTTAATAAGTGCCATCCCTAATATATTTACATTTGTACATACATGTATTTTCTCTTAATATAAAACTATTTTATAAAATTGTGGAATATCTATCACTGTATTGAGCCAGTATAAAGTGAAAAGTATTTACTTCTGAGTGACGACATAAACTGTTGACATGATCAACGGACTCTGCTGTATATTCCTTATATTACTTGGGTACTTTACATCGCAAAATGGCTCTCAGACGTCAAACCGCGAGAATGTAATTGGCGAGTGCTTTTATTATGAAGACTTTTTAAACGTACTGAGCAATAATAGAATAAAAGCTAGTAATGTTATTTCGCGTGCCGAAATTACGCCGTGATAATATTTTTTTAAGATTATATTTAGACTGATTGTTTGTTTTACGTCCCCTTCGAGAATTTTCACGCAAATGAGACGTATACCATAGAGCGGTGAAGGGCTTCCAATTTAAACCTTTACCTGGCTTTCAGGGCCATTGAGCAGTGAGAGATCTTTATTGAGCCAACCCCTACCGTAACACGTAACCTGTTTTAAGGTCTCATTCAAAATATCCACACCTTTCATTTCTAGAGCTGGATGCTTGACAAGGAAGAGTCACTACCTGTGTTTACGTCTTAGGTTTTACACATCGCCAGGAACGAGAATCTACCTGGTATATTCCGATCACGATGCGCGTGCCACTTGGGTATCGTGACCGGCGCTTATATTTAGGAGTGTACAGTATATACCGCTGCATTTAGGATAATTATTTTGCAGTAGTTGTTGTGAATCAATCAGAAATGCATCTTGTGGTAGTTACTTTTAAATACTAATTGATGGTAATCACGTTTTTATTGTATTGATCACGTGAACTACCTGTATTAATGTTCCGATAGTTGTTTAAATAAATTACACCTTATTCCTTAATTAATAGTACACATATCTTAATGCCTTTTACAGTGTATGAATATAAACAGTCAGTAACTGTAAACATCATGCAGAAGTTCCATGTTTTCAGTGCCATTTCCTTTGTTAGTAAGACTCGTTAGATCATTATTTTAGATTTTCAATAATTGTATTTTGTTAAACACCTTTCATTCGGAGAGATTTATTATGGCGCAATTATCTCTGAACCGAAAAAAAGAATAAGTGCATTTTCCTAGAAATCGCTCCTTAGTGGCACCATGAATACAGAATAGGTGAAAAATAGATCATCAGCAGTCAAAACGCTAATCCGGTGCAAAAATATATTTGAAACTAATTATTATGTTGTGATATTGGATTACCTTTTTTCATCTCTCTGGATCTCGAGTAAAGAAAATTTTCCCAATCCTGGGCTGCTTTTTCAATAACTTCTTTGTTCTCAGTCTTTCCAGGCAGGTAAACTAACTCTTTTTCTAGACGTATCGGCCTAAAACCAGTATGGAGTTTTTTTTTCACTTCTGCAATTTCCTTTTCTGATATCAAAATTATTCAAACGCTTAACTTTGGAAGTAATATATATTACAAGTAGGTATATCCATAAAATTTATTTTTTTAAACTAAATAATTAAAGTACACAAATCTTATGAAGAGCGATTGCAGTTATTTAAATGGGCCAATAAACAGTCTTATATGACTCTATTAATAATTACATACGTGGATAGCCATTGCACCACGAGTGAGCAAATACCGACGTCAATACTCGATTCCGGAAGACAACGTCCAAAACCATCGCTAGGGTTGATGAAAGTTCGGATTAAGGGATCATTAATTTCTTCTTTGAAAACTAAAACAGCAAGTGTGTAGTTTTTTCAGCTTGAAAACAAAGTTCACATATAAATAATTTACATTGCAAGCCAATAAAACTTTTCAAATTAGAAATTTCAAATTATCACAAACTAGGGCAGCGATGTTTTGGAGATTTCTGATTTTCAGCTTAAAAAGTGGGTAATGTTGTTTAATTTTATGTACTGAAAAAGGCTACTTTAAAAACCAAATGCATTTGAACAGAAATCTCAAATATTGCAAGATAATTCTGGAGATGTTGAAAGTGAAAAATTAACGGTCAAACTTGGATATGACTAATTTTTTCTAACGTACTTAGCCAAGTATTTTGCATTACAATCATTAGATCAAATATTCACATGCATAGACTAGGAGAACCTGTTATAGCCTTTGTTAAAGCGTTGAAATCGTTGGTCTTTTGGTCGTTGAAAAACACAGAAATTTCTCGAGAAATTGACTTGGCTCGAATTTTTTCTGAAAAACAATATAGATTAAAAAAAGGGATTAAATCATTGACTAACTGAAATTTAAACTCAGTGTGCTGTTATGTTGCCTGGTCAATTTTAATTGTAGAGAGTCATCTTCAATAAAGAATTGAAATATATTTTCTTTAAAGAAGTTCCATTCTTCTACCCCATTGCAACATTTGTGATTAATCAGGATTTTATCTCCGATTAGTGCTCGCGTTTTGCGACATGTGTTTTTTAAAAGCATTTTTCTTGCTCCGTTTTGCTAAAACTTTGTAATGAAAGTTTAATAATTAAAGTTATTTGATTTTTTTTCTTCGTCCAGTTAATTGTGGTCCCTTTTTGTTGGCTATTCAAAGGTAAGGTGAGAGCATTAATATATTCACGTGGTCAACAGTATAATGGTTCCGATAAGAAGTAACACAGCGTGAAATTTTAGAATACATGTATATTCTGTTTAATTAGGTAGTGCACTGCTTTTCGGGATAATCAAATTAAGACTTTAAAGTTTAAAATTGTCATTGTATAGTCTCTCCCCCCCCCCCCCCCCCTTAATTCCGACTCAATTTCCAGAATTGTTAAAACTTGGACAAGTTAATCTTGCACTAGTGAGAGAAGGAGGTTGTCAATTGTGAATTTTATCTCTGCGTATTCTACCTAGCTGTTTCGACGGGGGGGGGGGGGGTCTTGAAAATAGACATGTTAATTAACCATCATTTTGTAGTAGGTATTAAGCCCTAGCATTTTGAAAACTTCATAATGAAGGGTTGCTTGTGATATGAAGGTCAAGGTCATTTTATTTAGAATCCAAGACATCTTAACAATTAGAGAAAGATATGTTTAGAGAGAGAGAAGTGGAGGGGTAAACTATGACATTGTCTTCTATATTCGAAAAGAAGGAAATAAAAGAGCGCCCACCAGATATAAATCATATACAACACTTCTTATTTAATAAAAACTCGTTTCTATTGCAATAGGAAAGTTTTTCGTCTCTTCTCCGTCTCCAGAGAAGTTTTATCTCTATACTTTATACGAAGTGTATTACGCCAGTGCAGTCCCCCTTAACTACATAAATGAAAATAAAATGAATAGTTTGTAGTTTTTAAGAAACGTTGGTCCTTTTTCTTCTCAATTATATCAAGACACTGTTTAATATATAAAAGCTTCATAGATGGGCCTTTACGTACCCTAGGAATATTACCGAAGAAAGAAATCCAAAAGAGAAAGAAATTGAATATTTTATAGCTTTAAAAAAATATACGTTTTTGGCCACTCGTGTCAAGAAACCGCAAATATGAATTTTTTAGGTTTTAAATAGACAACGCCACATGGAATAATATCAGAAATATGTTGCAATAAGAAGAAACATCTGATAGCATACATTGCTCACGTGACAGCAACATTTGTTAAATTATTTGTTCTTTCCATGTCTACAGCTTCATACTTTGAAAATTTAAAATATATCCGCACAACTACCTTTATTTCTGTAAAGTTTCGTAAAGATTTTCTAAGCCTTCTACGAGAACGCTCCAGGACAAAAGTAAAGTGAATCAAAAACAATAAGTCGTCCCGATTTCCTTCCGGTCATCAATTCCATTTTATACAGAAACCACTTTGATACATTGAAAGGATTAAACCAATAAAGTTTTGAAAAGTTTTCTTTGATAGTTACTAAGAAAAATTGAAACTTCTCCCTTTTTCTTGTTTCCATAGCAATGGTAGGCATTTAGAAATTTTTGAATGTTGACTGAACAAATAGAGTGTCTAACAATCATTTCTATAAATTTTCATCACAATTGTCCAAGCCACCTCGGAGAACATTTGTGCGTATATTTACCTTTTTTCTGTTTCTTTCATTCCTAAGGCAACTGTTTGCAAAAGATTCTAATTTTTTCGATAGAAATAACTTTGACAGAATGTAAGGACCGATCCTTAAAAGTTTCAAAATAATTGCCTGAGCAGTACGTGAGGAAATCGAAGTTTAACAATTTTTACTTTTCTTCTGTTTCCATGGCAACGATGGGCAATTTGAAAATTTTAAATACTATCTGCGAAACTACAATTACTGATTATCGTATCTATAAAGTATTATTACGATTGTCCAAGGGATCAGCCAGAACACTCCCGGACAAAATTCTTCACTTTTCGTATGTTTCCATGTAACGGTAGCCATGTTGAAACTGAAAATGTTCACTGCACAACTACAGCTCGTCAACACCTATTATGGGAAGTTTCAGCAAGTTTGTCACAGCATTTTACGAGGAAATACGCGGACAACGTTTTTAGGCGTGCAATAGCAATATGTCCTCCCGACTTCGTTCAGGGTGACATAATAAGAAACAGAGTAAAAGCTAGAAACCTTGTTACCATGGCAACAAGAAGGTCTTCCGTCTCTTCTCTGTCTTCGGTGAAGTTGATTCCTCACTAAACAACATGTTTATGTTGTTCATTCCCTGTAACACCTTCATACAAAAAAATAGTCACTTTGCCATGCGCTCGGCACTTTGAAGTGAAAGTTGCGGGTCCTTTGGAAGAGACCTTAAAAACCGAGAACCCGTGTCACGGCAGGCGTTGGCACGATAAAGATCACTCAGTGCTCAATGACCCTGAGTGCCGAGTAAAGGTCTAAATTTGAAGCCCTTCACCGGTATATGGTCACGTTTCTATATGAGTGCAACATTCTCGAATGGGACGTAAAACAACATACAATCAATCAATCATACATAAAATATAACTAAAAGTTTATATTTTGAAGATATTGCAAAACTGGAACGGAAAAAATACGATACTTCATTTTAAGGAAGGGGGGGGGCTATGTTCCAAAACATCTTAGTGTGAATTTTTTTTTAAAATTTGAGATCCTTACACTTAATTGTACAAAACATAAAATTAGGATAAATAAGATTTTTTTTTTTAAATTGAAGACCTATCTACACTGGTTTGATTTATTTAATTACCTGATTTCATGCATTTTAGGTTAACCCCCCCCCCCCCGACCCTCCTAAGTCAGCACTACACATACATAACAAAATGATTGACACTTTACTGATGTATTTTTTTTTCACATACTGTTTCTAGTGTACAGATTTTTACGTGTTTTATTGTGTTAATACACTCATGACTGTATACCATTAATTTATCACACTTTATGCGCTAAGTTGCTTTGAGCTCTTAATTATGACGGATCTTGCTCTAAACTAAATACCATTGAAGTTTTTTCCCTCTCATTTGAAATTGCTATTGTTATTCAATCAAGATGAGAAAATAATAAATTCTACTTTCAAAATATAATTAGACAAATCTCCAATCTGTGATTCAATTGCATAGGTACCTAGCTATACATTTACATTTACCTTATTTTGTCACATCACACACAGATGCACATAAATTCAACTGCAAACTCTCTATGAAGGAGTAAAAAGACACAGTTCCATTGTGAAGTCAAACACCATTGCTCTGACGTTGAACGACATAGCCCCCCCCCCCCCCTTCAAAGATAAAATATTACATTTGAGCCCAAACAACAGTGTGAAAAAATTCGGAATTTCTAGGGGTTGAATACGAGTCGCCCGCGTGAAAATTCAACATGCTAACCATTACGCTATCAAAGACCATCGCATCAAAGTGGCAAGTAATGAATATCTAGAGTACGGGTTAATCAATTTTAAAACAAATTACATATTCAGCATTCTAATAAGACTCTCTATTTAACCTATAAATATCTTTAAAAAATAATGAAAAAAAAGGTTAAAAAATACCCTTTTTAAATCACTTCTGTGACGACCGGAAGTGGCGACGACACACGAAAGTTTCAGGCTCCTACCTTTAACAGTTTCCGAGAACATTTACGGACTAGATTTTTAGTGGAAAAGGTGAAAAATCATAATAATTCCTGACCGGATGTAAATTTTTCCCAACTTTTTCAATATTTGAAAATGGCATGAGATAACACATCATTCCTGAAAATTTGGCTGAAAATCATTGAGCTGTTTTTGTTTTGAGATATTGCGATTTGAAAAGGTCAACATCAATAAAAATGAAAAAATAATAAGAAACAGTAGAATCACTATAAGGTCTTCCGTGAAGACGGAAGACCTTAACAATATGTTCCCAAACTTCGCTTGGGGAACATAATTACACCATCCTTGTCCTTGCGTTTTATTTCCAACAGCCTTTAGATTATATTAATGTAAACAGGGGCATAAGTGCCAAAAGACACGTAAGGCACGTGCGTAAACTTTATTTTTTTCAGAAAAAACATAGGTAATCAGAGATTTCAGAGCCTACCTCAAGGAATGCTGTCTTTAAGTAAGGCAAAGTCCCACACAAAGCTATTCTAGTAATGTGCATCTCTAGATGCAACATTTGTGCAGTTTTGGTCTGATAAGGCTTGCAGTTACTTGGGGATGGTCTTATCTAAAAGCTTTAAACTAGTCACTCATCCAGAAAATGTACGTCAGATCAAGTATCTGAAGCAAGTTTGAGAGTGTTCCTACCTTGATGCATCATCCATGCAAGATTGGTTCAGATAGACCTTAGAGTTTCTTCGTAATGTACCTGCTCCAAAAACTTTTACCTCGTCACTCATCTGGAAAATATAGGTCAGATCCAGCATCCGAAGCAATTCCAGTAGTGTGCATCCTTGGATGTATGATTCATGCAAGTTTGGTCAATATAGGGCTTATAGTTAATTGGAATTGAGACCTGCTCAAAAAATTTAACCTGGTCACTCATCTGGAAAATGTAGGTCAGATAGAGCACCTGGAGCAAGTCCAGAAGTGTGCATCCTTAGATGTATGATCTGTGCAAGTTTGGTCAATATAGGGCTTATAGTTACTTGGAAATGAGACCTGCTCCAAGAAATTTAACCTGGTCACTCATCTGGAAAATGTAGGTCAGATCCAGCATCCGGAGCAAGTCCATTTGTTTGCATCCATAGATGTATCATCCGTGCAAGTTTGGTCAACATAGGGTTTACATTTACTTGGAAATGAGATCTCCTCCAAGAACTTTCATCTGGTCACTCATCCGGAAAATGTAGGTAAGATCCAGCATCCGAAGCAAGCCTGGTAGTATGCATCCTTAGATGTATCATCCATACAAGTTTGGTCAATATACGGCTTATAGTTACTTGGAAATGAGACCTGCTCCAAAAACTTTAACCTACTCCAAAAACATAAACCTGGTCATTCTTTAGCTGAAATTGCAGCATCTGAAACCTGGTACAATGAAACATACTAGATGCATCCTCCATGCATCTCTGATTAATATAAGGCATAGCCTTTGAAAAAAATCTGCTCAAAAAACTTTAACCTGGAACGCCAACACCGAGGCCGAGGTTGTTACGTAAGCTCCCCCAACTTCGTTGAGGTGAGATAAAATCATAACAACAAAAATGTTAAAAAGAAAATAAATATGAAACTCGTAAATATTATCTCGACATTGGTCATTTGCAAAATTATTTTGTTCAAAAACATTCCAATTGTACACACAAGTACTCTGAAGTTAATATTAAAAAGATGTTTGAGTTTGTGATTGACGATATCTATGTAGTTTTGGGAGATCAGATCTTCCAACAATCTGTTGGAATTTCCATGGTTACCAATGCGCCTCCTTATTAGCAGACCTATTTTTTGTATTCATATGAAGCAGAATTTATTTAAAAACATCTACATGAGATGAAAACACCTTGCTGTAGCCGTCAACTCGACATTTAGATATATCGATGACGTATTATCAATTACCAAAAGTTACTTTCATTCATATGTCATTTCGATATATCCAAGTGAACTTGAAATAAAAGATGCCATAAGGTTTGACACATCTGTATCATATCTGGATATTTTGCTAGAAAAAGACTTGAATGGTAACCTATCAAAGCTTTATGATAAACGTGATGACTTCAATTTTTCATTCCTCAACTTCCCTTACTTATGTAGCAATATACCCTTATCACCTGCATATGGGGTTTTTGTCTCTCAGTTGATTTGATACGCAAGAGCATACTTTACATATGAACAATTTCTAAAACGAGGCAAGCTATTGACAAACAAGTTGATGAAACAAGGATATCAGCAGTCTCGTTTGAAGTCATCATTTCGGAAGTTTTATGGTCGATGCAATGACCTTGTCAGCAAATACAACCTATCATTAAGTCAAATGCTGACTGACGTTTTTCATATTAATTGTTAGGCAATTATTTACTCACTAAATTGTCTACGGATTTTCCCGTTTTTTCCCGATCATTAGAAGGAGCACACGGCGAGTGTGACCTGTCTGCAGGGATGCTCACTCCTCCATGGCATCTGATCCCACTTCTGATGTTTCTGGAGGTCCGTGTTTGCTCTTCTCCAAGTTTGCATTGTTTAAATGGACTTTGAGCTTGAAAACTGTTCGTTATCTCCGTATTTTATGACTAAACACCATTCTCGCCATTAATATATTAATGTATATTTGCATTTACAAATATTTTCCCTAATACAACACTATTTGAACAAGGCGTTTTACACCTCTGTATGAAAAGGTTCTTCAAATTTGATTATTTAGTCGTAAACGATTTACGTTATTTCATACTGACGTCATAAGTGATCGATGTATTCAACACGGTTGAGGTTTGAACAAAATAAGTAAATTTATGGGTTTACAACTAGTAAATTTATGGGTTTACAACTATAGTTACCACGCAGGTACGTTAAGGCTTCATAGAGATTATCACAGTGTACGCTGTGCCTTCACTTCTCTGAACTACAAATTTATGACGTCATAATTGAAAATGACGTCAAGTCACTGCAAACTTGAGTTGTTACGATGGGGAGAGTGTCATAAACTTTACATCTTATTTCAATCTGCATGTAAAGTATTAGAAAGCTAGTGTAAAATAACCGTTTTTTCATCTCATTTTTAAATCTTATATATTCGAATATTTTCGATAACTTTGCTTTATTACTCTTGTTTGCAAGTCAGTGTATTCAAAATATATATACGAAAATATAGTTTGACATTTACACTTTTTTTTCTACCCATGGATAGAAGTAGAATTTACAATATGTGTTAAACAGAGCCTGGCGCAGGTGATTAATGAGGATTTATTTAAGATCTTCTGTGGAAATCCGTAAGAGGAGTTTCCCCCCTAACTGAATCTTGCTTGGGAAAAATGTGTGATGACTTTGTTATAATACAGATGACTATATTGAGTGGAAAATACCCTCAAGTTTGTCGGTAAGTTGAATTTATTGTTAAATATTTTGTACCAGAGTAATAGTATAAACTTTCCAAAGCACATTTCGGGTTCAAAAGGATGCGACGATTTTATTTATGTGACAAAATGTTAATAATAATTGTGTTAATCAGTTGCGCCGAAGCGATTAATGTCAAACACTTCAAAAATTATAAATGACCGTCACGTGATCATCGAAGTCATGTGATGTCATAACAAATATGTTTTTATATAACTAAGAGAATTCTTTATATAAATTGGCCGTACTTAAGTAATGAGCCTTAACATTTCTACGCAACTATTCGTAGTAAATCAGTCACAAATGTAAATATAAGTAATACTAGAGACTTATTGCCTTGGCAATAACAGGTCTTCCGTTGTCTTTACTTTTTGGAAAAAAAATAAATAAAACGTATTTCTTAGCTTTGAAATGTCAGGGGGAAAATTAAAATTTTGAAAGAATGCTTTCAGCAATGCCATCTTTAACAGATTTAATTTATTTTTTTTTATTTTATTTAATTGTGTAATGAAAGTTAAAATGGTGACAGCTAAGCATATTTAGTGGAAAGTGTTTTTTTTTTTTTTTTTTTTTTTTTTTTTGAACAAATGGGTCTAATTCTATTAAACATTGTAAATTTTAACGTTTAAAAACGTTTCACTATGTAACGTCGGATTTTTTGTGAAACATAAATAATAGCCATAAATCCAGTGGCGTATATTCCATATAGGCAGAAAGGCTGTAGCCTACACATCATTTTCTCGGGGATAAAAATTTGGTTGAAAAAATGGGGCGAAAAATTGATAATGAATCTAATTTTGTTCCAAGTGCCAAAAAAGCATTCTTAGCAATGTGCACTTTTATACCTATCCAATGTTTACAGTTTTACCTTATATTTAATGACAAAGCTATTCTTAAAGCTGGAATTTTTTTTAATGTTGAAATTCAAGTTTTATACTAAGTCTGTATCAGACAATTTCAAAACAGCAACAGGAGTCCATGATTAGTGCAGGAAATGAAAAAAAATGACTGGAAATATTTTTGGTTAGTAGGAAATTTAATGTACTGTTCCTATTTAGATTATACATTAAGGAAGTTTACATATTTTCTGAGCAGTGTGAAAGGATATTTTAACAGTTCACATGCAGTTTAATTTGTTTAAGTGGTCTTCATATCATGATATAAACTGAAAATATGTTTCAATATTGTTTTCACTGGTCAGATGACAATCGTAGATGCATCCTCGAGTTCACAAAAATGCTCCTTCAACCCCCCTCTCCCCAATCACTATGGGGGGGGGGACCCACTCCTTGCATATCCACACTTTGCGCCCCAGGTTAAATCTGTGACTTCACACTAGCCTACACATTAGCAGACAGGGGCGTAGCTAGAACTTTGATGAAGAATAGGCACAAATTAGTCTGTGTGCGGCGAGGGTTCTAGGGGCCTTGGGCGGCCCCAGCGGGTCCAGAGCAGCGCCCTGGTAGAGGGTTCAGGGGGTGAAGCCCCCCCCCCCCCGACGGAAAATGGATTTCACGACTTTGAGACCACTGGGTGACAAATTCTGGGCGTTTAAAATACAAAATTACGGGTCTCTTTAAAATGAAATTTCATATTAAGTAGAAAAGATAAGAAAAAAAAAAAAGTGCAGTCCAAAAATCTTAAGTTAGAAATCAGAGTTTTCATATTTTTTTTAATCAAATTCAGAGAACCTGAAGAAGAAAGTTATTTATAAAGTATTCAAAAAAAAAAAAAAAAAAAAAAAAAAAAAAAATCAGACACAAAGCAATGTTTTACAATAAATAATGAACAAATATATTATAATTTTTTTCCAGCAAAAAGCTAGTCTACCCACAAAGATTTTTTTTTAAAGTGGTAAATTAGTGTGGTGAGCTATAAAAAAAGTTAATTGTTGTTAATTCAAATAAATTAATTATTGATTAAAATGACCATTAATACCACACATATCTTGTGAGCGTCAGGGGAGTTTTATATCTCTATTTAATTGCATATAGAAATTTTAAAGACATTTTATAAGGAGTTCTACAGTGAAACAGTCGGTTAACTATTGCAGGTTACTATTACTTTGCACAGATCGGTGGTTATTTATATATTTATGATCTCTCTAGCAATGGCGAAAATAATATTTAGTCATTTATTTTCTTTCTTTTTTTTTCTTTACAGTTTTGTTTCTAATTATTTTTTTTCTGAAAAAAATTAAGTGTAGGCACACGTGTGCCTTAAGTGCCTAATGGCAGGTACGCCACTGGCAGAAAGGAATATACGTTACTGAAATCTATATATATTAAAAAAGATCAAAAAGATAAAAAGAGATTTTTTTTTAAAAAAAATAACTTAAAAATATAATTAGAAAGAAACAAATTATTTATTGAGTGATTTAATAAAATAAATGAATTAAATGTGTGATTTTAAAATGACAGGATCGACACAAAAATACATATTTCATGTGTAGTTTTAAAATTAAGAAACATTACAATATATCTCATATTCCAGGGGGGAGGGGGGGGGGGGGCTCTCGTCCTTTACCCTTTTACAGTGTTTCACTGTATCCAAAATGTAAAAGAGATCGCTCCTATCATATTTAGTAAGATTAATGCTTTTACCCTCCTCCTTTTTTCTTTTTAAATTTCAGTACGAATAGAATATAGAATAGAATATTTATTCAACCAATTTGGGATAAAGATGCATAATTTTCTGAAATCATAGTTATAAATTTATAACAATAAACAGAACAAAACTTGTACAATGGACTACGAGTCTTTTTCGAACGACTGAATTATATATGACGTCATTATCATTCCCTTGCTTGGAGTGCTGCAGACTGCATTTGAGACATATATCGTTACATACCGAGACAAAATTCGGGAAGATTTCAACAAAGTCTTCAAAGATCCCTTCAAAGATACTTAAAGACACAAGAGAACCATTATTTCCAACTTGCTGCTCTAGCCTGCTGAAAAAGTTTTAAAGTAAGTAATTTTGGTATTGATAGTTTCCAAGAGTCACATGTAAAAGATGGCGGCCAAGGGAGATAACTTCTGAAAGTTCTGAAACTTCCTGATTTGTAAGAATCCCGACAAACGCAAGAAAATTGCTTACAAGTAAACATTAGTGTTGCCATCATTTGTCGCCCTGGAAATAAATGAAGTAAAATATCATGCTTTTGTTTTATTTAGACAATTGCCTCGTAGCAACCGCTAATGATAAAACGCTACTTAATCAGTTAATGATCAGATGATAGACATATCATTAAGCATTGCATTGCAATGCTTATTGCTATAAATTATTGCATTCATAAGACGTGCTTGATTTGTATACACCTTACTGTTACACCTAGTGTACACTTTTCTATAATCAAGTGCGAAAGTGTACACTTTTGGTGTACATCATCTACACCCTGTACAGGGCATGTGTAGGTTATTGCACCAAAAATTCAATATGGCTGGAAAATGTAAAGACAGTAAAACTGCAGAATTTTTTTTCTGTATTTGTGTTTACTGACAAGTATTTGATAGGTTGATTGTGATGAATTGTGTTGAGTAATTGAGTCCCATGCTCTGTGCATTTTATTTAAAAATGAAACACTTTGGTATTTTAAAATAATAAAAAAGTAAGCAAGTTTGGCAAGTTATGGTGCTAAATTCACCATATATTTTAGAGTATGGCTAGATCTTTAGTTGTAGAGGTTATCTTTGGGTGGCTATAAATATGTTTTATTCAAAATTCTTTGCCTTTTCATGAAATGTTTTGTTTTTAAATGGATTGAAGAAATTGTTCAAAATCACAACAAATGTTTTTAAAAATGTTCTGCAAATTCCCTCAGCTTGCCGGAATTTTAACGTCCATATTAAATTTGCTACACTACAACCAATTTCACTTGATTGTAATTAAGGTGTAAATCATCTACACCAGGTGTACTATGGTGTAGAGAAATCAAGCTTGCTCATAGTTGACATTCTCAACCGCTAATGCTAAATCACAGCTTAATGAAAGAATGATATAATTAAGCCGTTGAGAATGTTAATTATTAATCAATTCAATAATTTATGACATTAAGCCTTGCAATGCAGTTGATTTCATAGTCCTGTATTTATAACAAAGAAATTATTTTTACTACTTTATACATGTATAGACATATACCCTTGACTTTTAGACATCAAAATCAAATATTTATGCAAGATGTACTAATTATTAGTGGGGACAAAGGAAATTAATCTTGATCATCAAACTGATTTTATTTTAGTGCTGGGTATCACAACTGAAAAATCGTGTTGCAATATTATAAATTATTGCTGTTTTTGAGGTCATTTGATGATTTAGACACCTGAGGAGTACAATATTCAATGAGCCCGAAGGGCGAGGCAAATATTGTACTTCGAAGGTGTCTAAATTATCGTATTGACCTAAAAAAAACAGCAATAACTGTTTTATTATATGATTATCTATTTTTGGTCCAATGTAGAATAAATAATTCCTTATATTGACCTGGAAGGTCACATGCAGGTCAATATAACGTAGTATTTTTCTAACATTGTTGGATCTCAGCCAATCAGAGAGATGGGAACTATTCAATCATATAATAAATTGCAATATTATACAAATATGGACTCAATGTAGGTCAATATGCATTTATAATGACCCAGGATGACAGATATTGACCGAAGATACATGGAGTATATCGACCGAGGGCGCTAGCCCGAGGTCGATATTCTCCATGTATCTGAGGTCAATATCTGTCATCCTGGGTCATTATAAATGCATATTGACCATGCAATGAGTCCATATTTATTATATTATATAATTTCCCAAATTTATTAGTTCAATGTATATCTTCCTAATGTGTACAGAGATAGTGATATGCTGTTGTTGTAAACCATAAATAAGTTGAATAAAAATGTTTCAGAATTTATTGAATTTTACTTACAAAACTAACAACCAGAGTTTCCTTTCATTGAGCAACAGTCCTCATAATGTATAACAGAAATCACATGAATAATTTACAATAACAATAATTGTAAATCTATCACAACATGAATAACAAATAAATAAATTTAAAAATTGATATCACATATGCTGCAACACCTGGGCCGAGTCAGAGCTTGAAAGGTAGTCATACATTTTTATCAAGTCAGCATCAGTTATTGGAGGGTGGTGGTCTATTATTCTAACTATATGGTAGCCTGCCCCAGCTTCTTCATTTTTACTGTCATCCCTATTTTTTGTTAAAAAATAAATAAAATTTTCAATCCTCTAAATATATCTTATAAACAAATACCGAAACGAGTATGCTCATTGACTAGATAATTCGTGAAATTAATATAAGCTGATATTAATATTTCTGAAAATCGGGAGTCCTACCTTTAAAAAACTTGTTTTTACTCTCTGAATAGTGGTCCCTTGATAATGTCAACGTCTGGTCGAATAGATTGCAAAAATCTCTGTTTATCCTGACGATATGGTAAGAAAGTGTTGTTTTGTTTGTTTGGTTTTTTTTGTACATTCCCCCTTTGTTATTCCAAAGTTCAACATAAAATCTCCGCAGCAGACGATCAAGTTGTTCACACGTTAGGCCTTCAAATTCTGCACTGATTTGTTTAGAAAGTAAGTATTCCCGAAAAATGTTAACAGATATCCTTGTTAATCGTTTCGTATTCTCAGCCTCAGAGTTCTTCACTATATCTTTTAAATCTTCCTCACTACAACTTGAAAACTGAAACTTGCGAGCTTTCGTATCTTTCGACGCCATATTTGATCGAAGCGAAAGTGAAAACGAGACAGCTCGTGCGAGTCATTATTCGCTTTCAGCGATCATTATCAAAAAATAATGACTTCGTATTGACCAATCAGATTACCGGATTTCACAAAGCTATATAATATTAAATTTTGAATTGCAATTTATCACAATATAAAATTCATAATCAATTTTGAAATTTTTCCATGTTATATGAAAACACAAACACTTATATATCATGTATTCTCGAGTTGATATTGACATTGCCTGATCACGTTTTGGCGCAAGTGGTTTGTTGAGTTTGTTCTGGCACAAGAATTTTTAGGATCACGTTCCATAAGTCAGATTCAGCTTTAACTTGACGGGGTTTCTTTAACTTTTTGTTTCTAATCATATTTCACATAGTTTGCCACCATATTTTACTTGAAAAGGGCAAGTAACTTTTATTGTAACATTTTATAGCATATTGAACCCAAACCAGTACTTCCAAGAAAATACCGCGATACTTATTGCGAAGAACGAAATCAGGATACACCGGTTAACCGGTAATTTTGCACAGCACTATTCAATTTGTGTGATAAAGGCATGTGTCTGAGTGATAGAGACTAAAGTCGAGAAGATTTATGGACAGCTTCTAATCGGATGAAAATTGAACAAAACCGATACCGTTTTAAACTTAATTATTTCTTCAGGTAACTGTTGGCTGCATAACATATAACTTAGAAACAGACACGTGTATATATCGACTGTTTTTTAATGCTTCTCTATTATGAGGTACAATCATCATGTTTGGTAATGAAATTTGAGCTTGATCCATCCATAATTTATTTTGATTATTGGAAAATATTGAACATTTGATCTGAAAATATTCAGATTTTTATATCCCCCTTCGAAGAAGGGAGGGCATATTGCTTTGTCTGTTGGTCGGTCAGTCTGTTGGTCCACTGACAGTTTCCGTTCATTTTCTTTGCAGAGGTTGCACACACTAAAATGAAATTTGGTATAAAGATTTATCATAAGAATATCAAAGTTAAGGCGGGGGGGGGGGGGGGGCTATATAGATCATATAGTGAAAGTGCATTATTTCTTTGAAAATCTTCTTCTCTGCTTTTGGGTATCAAATAAACTAACTAACAACATAGTTATCAAGAGCAAGAGTGCCTCTTCCAAAATTGTGAATTTCATGGCCCCAGGGTCAGGAGTTCTGGTGTTAGGGCCTAAAAAAAAAATTGTGTGTTTCAGGTAACACTAATGAAAAAATTAGGGTAGGTAGGTAGGGAAATTTTTTTTTTTGGATTGTTTTTTTTTTTTTTGAAAATCATGAGAATACTATTCTGTATTTAATTTCACTCCGACATGTTTGAAAAAAATCAGACAACAAAATTTTACAGTTTCATATTTTAATTTTTCATTTTCTCTTCATTTCAGCAAATACGAGTGGTTAAGTTTTAAATATGTGTTCGACCCTTGTGTTTACGACCTGAGTGGTTTCGTTCTGAATCCGAAAGATAACAGTTAAGGGATAATTTAAAATTCTTTTATTAAATTTTTCTTCTGCAAGGGAAAACATTTTTACACAAATCACATATTGTTAAATCAGTGTTTGAAATAACCATGCGCCCGACCACCTGAGACGCACAAATTTTGCAGCAGGCGAACAAATTTGCATGTATTGATGCCCGGCTGGACCTGTTAAATTAAAATTTTGATAATTAAAATTCATATATTTGATAAATCTCTTTCATATTGATCAACTAATAGTTTCAGCAGCAAAGAGTAACAAACCAAGAGGGAAAATTCATCAGTCTATAGATTCTGGTTTGAAGTTATGGTAATCAGTGGTTCGAGTCGCATAATCGTTAAAAACAAATTTATAAAAGACAATTATTTTCTCGGGATACTCATACTAAGTAGATCTTTGGCAGATATGCATTTGAATTCAGAACAATATCATCTTTATTTATACCATTCATTATTGCAATTTTGAAGCAATTATATTTTTACCAGTTAAGAAGGTTTTTGATCTTCAAAGAAGGCTGCAATTGTGTGAATGTTAATTATCTAGTTATTGTTTACACTGCAGCTTGTCCCTGCGTTTGTAGGTTCTTTCCAAAACATTCAAACAGGCTTTCTTCTATGAAATAAGCAATCTAAAATATTCGAATACACATGTATCCAAATGTATGATTTTAAGAAAAATGTTTTAGAAAGATAGAAAAAAATATTTAATATATATGTATGTAATCATTCATTATTCGTGCTACTTGTATGACGGAAACAATCTAATTGACACCAATATCTATTAAGCCTTTTGCTCTCTATTGACACTGAAGACACCATCACAGCCATGTCCCTGGAGTCCTTTAAGACCAGGATCCAGGGATATAAAGCACCTTAAAGGAATGTAGTACGTTTTCATCAGTTTTTAAATTGTATGTAGATGCGTGGACTCCTCCTCCCGCACACATTTTTTTAAACATAGTGAGATAATGCCGCAGCAGCGGCCCTTCACTTTAAAGGAAGAAGAAGACAGCTACCATACACCAGTGTGTTTACCACACTCCTGTGTGTTTGTAAACACGTTAGTTCATATTAAGCTGTGAGCTTGTATACATATGTTGGCTTATACATACGCAGTACGAAACTACGCGGGCCGAACACCTAATTGGTACGTAACCCACCAATACCATTTCAACTGTATCACTAAAATTTTAAATTACAGAAAATTATATTATTCAAAAGATTAAGATTTCCCATTCCATGCTGTCGGACCCATCATAAAGACGCTTGCATGTTGATTTAAATACTGTTAATGTTTACTGTAAGCCAAAGCGTTTTTAAGACGTTTCTTAGGAATGAGAAAAAAAATATTCTGATAAAAACGGATTTTACATATAAATAATAGAAATTTTAATCGAATAAATATGGACATAAAAAAAAAACTATTAGGATCGGCGCATTTTTATAGGTTAGGTCGGGTTACCCGAAACACACAATTTTTTTTTTTAGGCCTAGGGCGGTGCTCCATTGATTATATAGTGAAAATGCATAAATTCTTTGAAAATCTTCTTCTCTGCTCCTGGGTATTAAATTAAGTAACTAAGTACAAAGTTATGATGAGCAAGAATGCCTCTTCCAAAATTGTGAATTTCATGGCCCCAGGATCAGGGGTTCAGGTGTTAGGGTGGGGCTCTATTGACCATATAGTGAAAATGCATTAATTCTTTGAAAATCTTCTCTGCTCCTGGATATTAAATAAACTAACTAAGAACATAGTTATGATGAGCATGGCTGCCTTTTCAGAAATTGTGAATTTTATGGCTCCTGGGTCAGGGGTTCAGGTGTTAGGGTGGGGCTCTATTGATTACATAGTAAAATTGCTTTGAAAATCTTCTTCCATGCTCCTGGATATTAAATAAACTAAGTACATAGTGACAATGAGTTATGATGAGCATGGTTGCCTCTTCCAAAATTATGAATTTTATGGCCTGTGGGTCAAGGGTTCTGGTGTTCGGGTGGGGCTCTATTGATTATTTTGGGAAAATGCATAAATTCTTTCAAAATCTTCTTCTCTGCTCTTTGGTATTATTCAAACAAAGGAATTGCATGGTTATGGTAAGGAAGAATGGCTCTTCCAAATTATGAAATTCATGGCCCCTGGGTCAGGGGTTAGGTGAAGGGGGGGGGGGCTCTATTGATTATATATTGAAAATGCATAATTTCTTTCAAAATATTTTTTTTTCTACTATTGGTAATAAAGCAAAGAAACAAGTGTATAGTTATGATGAGCAAGGGTGCTTCTTCCAGAATTGTGAGTTCATGGCCCCTAGGTCAGATGTTCTGGTGTAAGGGTGGGGCTTCATTTATTTAATAATATAGTGAAAATGCATTTCTTTGAAAATCTTCTATGCTTCTGGGCATATTTGAGGCAAACAGAGTAGAAGTTTTAATATGTGAAGGTATTTTTACCAGAATTTTGAACACCTGGACCATTTAGTCAAGTGTTCTGGTCCTGCCCAGTGCTCTATTAACTTGTATTCTGCTGAGCAAAGTTATTCCCCTTTGCCATTCACCTTTGATAATTAATCCCTGTAAACAATGTATTTGAAAGGTTTATAGAATATAAGAATTATGCAAGAATATTTATTGTGTAAAATACAAAAAGTACTTTCACAGTTTTAATGATCAGGTAGAGTTGGAAATAATAGATGAATAAAATTGAGACAAAATAACTTATCTTTTTAAATGTTCTTCAAAGGCCAAGAGAGACCAATAATATGGGGTTAAAAAATAGACATTTTGTTAAGTAGTCTGCATGGTAATAGTGATAAGTGGGAAGACAAATAGATACTAGACCAATTATTTTGTTGATGCTAATCATATTATATTTCTTGGTTTTGGGCAACAAAGCTTCATTTATTAGTTTATGGATCCTCTAAATTGTTGTATTGTACTGAGGTGAATGTTAAGGCCCTTGGGCCTCTTGTATTTTGCCCTTCTCACAGTTGTGCGTATTTAAAACCAGGCAAATTCAAGGAACACGGTATAAATTCTTAAACAAAACTGTAACTGGGCAAATTCAAACAGGGCAAAATTGCTTGCAAGTGTGAAAGGGCGAAAATAACAAGAAGTGAAAATAACTCTGTATACAGTATTTACTCAGCTAGTTGAACATAGAAGATTAATTGGAAATGTCAATTGTTGTAACAGTTGAAATTGTTGAAATAACAAATGAAAGATGACTTTAATTGATAAACAAAAGTGTCAAAGACTACAGTAAAACATTGGTAATGAGTAACATTTTTAATTTTTCCTTTAAGAAGAAGAAAATTTCAGAGTGAAAAGTGCGACCCCCAGACCCCCAGCCTATTTTGGGTCATCTATAGATCTGGCCCCAGGATCATGAAACAGTCCTAGACTTAAGTCAAATTTTCAATCGGTTGTAAAATGTTTATTTATTATTGAATTAATATCTAAATTTGCAGAAAACAACACTTTTGTGAAGCAGTATTAAAAAATATTTTAATTTTGGTCTGCTTGACTTCTACAACATTTTAGTATAAAATAAAGATTTTGACTTAAGCTTAAGGTGTTTCATGATCCTGGGGCCTGCTTTTTAGATCACCTGAGCTGAAAAGCTCAAGTGAGCTTTTCTGATTACATTTTGTGTGTAGTCCGTCTGTAAACTTTCTACATTTTCGACTTCTTCTCAAGAACCCCTGGGCCAATTTCAACCAAACTTGCCACAAAGCATCCTTGGATGAAGGGAATTCAAGTTTATTCAAATGAAAGGCCACACACTCATTCAAGGGGAGATAATTCAGAAATAGTGAAAATTTAATGGCATGTTTTAAAAATCTTCTTCTCAAACCCACTGTGCAAGGAAAGATGAAACTTGTGTGGAAACAACCTCAGGTAGTGTAGATTCATGTTTGTTCAAATCATGACCCCCAAGGGTAGGATGGGGCCACAAAAGACGATCAAAGTATCACATAGATATATAAATGAAAATTCTTTAAAAAATCTTCTTCTTAAGAACAGCTAAGCCATGATTGGTCATATGTATGTGAAAGCATCCTAAGGTAGTGTAAATTCAAGTTTGTTCAAACCATGACCCCTGGGGGGTAGGGTGGGGCCACAAAGGACGAGCAAAGTTTTACATAGGAATATATAGGAAAAATCTTTAAAAATCTTCTTCACAAACACAGCAAAACCATAATTAATCATATTTATATGGAAGCATCCTAAGGTAGTGTAGATTCAAGTTTGTTCAAATCATGACCCCTGGGTAAATGCAGGGCCACAAGGGACGAGAAAAGTTTTACATAGGGATATATAGGAATTTTTTTTAAAAATGTTTTTCTCAAGAACAGCAAAGCCATGATTGGTCACATTTATATGGAAGTATCCTCAGGTTGTGTAGATTTAAATTTGTTCAAATCATGACGGGCGGGGTGGGGTGGGGGTGGGGGGCATAATGTAAGTTCAAACTTAAAGGGTAAAAAAGTCACAGTTAGTCATAGAAATATGTAAGCATCCTTATTTAGTGTATAATTCAAGTTTCAGTTGGGAACACTAATTGATTTAAACTTTTCTCTACTGAACTTCTTTCTGCTTTTTCCTAGCCAAAGTGCTCATGTGAGGGATGTGGCCCATGGGCCTCTTGTTTCGTTTGACTTCAGAATCATGTCTGTTGTTTGTAGTTTACTGCTTGTTGCATTTCTTTTGCATGTCAGTTTTCAAGGATGCAATGGAGATTTGTTAAACAAACAGGTGAACTTCTGAAATATATGGGAAAAATCTTTAAAAATCTTCTCAAGAACCACTGGACCAGAAAAGCTAAAACTTATGTGGAAGCATCCTGGGGTAGTGTAGATTCTAAATTGTTCAAATCATGACCCCTGGGGGTAGGGCTAGGCCACAATAGGTATTACAAGGGGGGAAATCTGGTAAAGAACAGCATGGCCAAAGCTACTAAGGTGAGCGATGTGGCCCATGGGCCTCATTTTGCATGTACATGCATGCACTTGCAGGAGTGTTCAACGTGTGAAATGATTGATATAATTGAAAAGAGCTTTTACCTTCCCAATTTTTAGCTCACCTCGACGAAGTCGAGATGAACTTATGCTATACCCCCAGCATCGGCGTTAGCGTCAGCGTCCCGGTTAATGTTTTAGAAGCAAGTCCATTCCCAAGTAACTATAAGCCCTACCTGGACCAAACTTGCATGGATGATGCATCTAGGGATGGACACTAACACACTTGCTTCTGATGCTGGATCTGACCTAGATTTTCCACATGAGTGACAAGGTTAAAGTTTTTGGAGCAGGTCCGTTCTTAAGTAACTATAAGCCCTACCTGGACCAAACTTGCATGGATGATGCATCTAGGGATGGACACTAACACACTTGCTTCTGATGCTGAATCTGACCTAGATTTTCCACATGAGTGACGAGGTTAAAGTTTTTGGAGCAGGTCCGTTCCCAAGTAACTATAAGCCCTACCTGGACCAAACTTGCATGGATGATGCATCTAGGGATTGGCACTACCATGATGCTGGATCTGACCTAGATTTTCCACATGAGTGACCAGGTTAAATTTTTTGGAGCAGGTCAGTTCCTAAGTAACTATAAGCCCTACCTGGACCAAACTTGCATGGATGATGCATCCAGGGATGTACAGTAACTCACCTGCTTCCCATGCTGGATCTAACCTAGAATTTCCACATGAGTGAATTTTAGCCATATTTTAACCAAATTAGAATGGATGATGTATCTAGGGATGGATACTTTCAGACTTGCTTTGGATTCTGAATCTGACCTACATTTTCCAGATGAGTGACCAAGATAATTTTTTGGAGTAGCTATATAATATTATGGCCTGTTATGATAAAATTTGTATAGATGGTGCATCTAAGGATGAAAACTTCCAGACTTGCTTTGGATTTTGGAACTGACCAAAATTTTCTTGAGTACTAAACAGGTTAAAAGTTTTTGAGCAGGTCTATTTCCAAGTAACTATAAGTCCTACTTAAATCAAACTTGCATGGATATTGATCTTTGGATGTACACTAACTGGAAAAAAAATATGTGAAATTTGCATTACTTATAGATAACATTCGTCGAGGTGAGCTTCGTAATCTTTGATTACCTATGTTTTAGATTATCTGCTTTGAAACAAAAATCTCAATATCTGAAACAACTTCATACTTCCCTTCTTTTTTTCCCTTTCTTTTCTTTTTCTTTTTTTTTTTTTAAATCATTATATCTGTGATACTTAATACTCGTGGCTATCACCTACTTTTTGTTATTATTCATATGTGATGGAAAAAAAAAATTCAAAAATAAATATATTTCATTTATTTTTAGTATTTTGTAGTAATTTTTAGCCTCGCATTGTTTCGGTATATAAACAATTATTGATTGAATGTTTTTGAGATATGAATTCTATTCACTCAAAAGGGCAATATAAGGGATATGATTTTTTTAGGTGAATAGATCTTCATATCTCCCTCAGTATCATGCATTGAATATATTTTAAAACATTCAATGACGTTTATCACCAAAATCTACAATAATATTTTACATTTATTTATTTAAAATTATTTTGAAAGGGAAAAAGGTGTCTCTTGGACATCTGTATAACACATTCGAAGTCGTTTTTTGCTTACCAGAGATGGTGAGAGAAGTTAAAATCGGACAAGAGTGAAGGAATGATTGATAAACAGGGAATTATTTAATCTTAGACTAATTATAAATCTCGGATTTTCAGAAAATTTTGAAATTAGGTGTAGTGCCTGAAAACTAACTTAGTTGTGCTTGAAATATCAGTTTTCACTGTAGTAGATACTGTCTAAATGGGTAAGTGTGTATATAAGAAGCTAATATAATTGAATTATTGTTTATTTTTATTCATTCATGTTTTTATTGTGTTCCAATTTCATATTTTTATTGTTTATTTTCAGTCATAATTATTATTTCTAGGGTAAATGTCTTTTATGCAGTGTATCTGGTGTTCTAGTGTTGTATCTGTAGAAAATAATGACGCATGCGCAGATGGGGGTTAGTCGATGCCTGGCATCAAAAAACGACTAACCCCCATCTGCGCATGCGTCATTATTTTCTCGCTAAATTCTGCAGTTTTCTGCAATCAGACGGCGATATTAAAATAATCCATCGAATGTCCGTCATTAAATTATCCTACGACTCCACTGTTATCGCAGAACGTTCCTTCCGAGTTGTAGATATCCATTAAACATTGCCAACAACGCACGGCTTCATAGTCCCCATGAATGAAGACCCGACTAAAGAAATGACTCGCAGCAAACGAAAATACATACCGATGCGTATTCAGCACGACAACTGCACACACCTACATATGTTTTCACAACCGTAACAACTTTTAAATCCAACGAAACGCCCAGAAAAACGCAGCGATGTAAACACTACCAAATTTACAGCAGCTTCCTAATGCAGACAACCACTACTCGACGTCACAGTCGTAAAATACGACGTCACAGGTACACTGTTTTCCCGAACTTTTCTAAAGCAAAATGGCGATTAAGCATTGTGCGTAATATAAGGCATACTGTCTTTGTTGTTCAACACACGTACTTTTAATTGTTTGCAAAAAGTTCTCCTTTAACCAGGTAATTAAATTTCACAAGAGGAAAGGAAACTGGAATGTCTTTAGTACAGAAATCGGTCTTTGAAAATTGAAGATCCATGATCCGCCCACTTGTTTCACCTCCAGCTAAGAGGTGCATATTTAGTGTGCAAATCGAGAGTTTTCAAGCCATTGTGACGTCACCCTCAATAATTTGTAACAGATCATTGAAATCTTACAAATGAATCAATAAAAAAAAGTAATAAAGAGTTAAACTGTGGAAAACATTAGTTTGAAGTCTTTGTGTACTATAAACAAATTATTACTGATTAATCAGGTGTAAGGCACAACGATTCTCCACAAGACAGCATTGATATAGTAGTACTTGATGCACATGTAATACAATATGATAGCAGTTGATGTACATGTAAATATACTGTAGATAATCCGTTTATTTGAGATACCCCACCTGCCCCCGAAATAAATTTGTATTGAACCCTTTTATCGATTGATTTGTGTATGATCTAGAACTAACGAGAAGTGGATTGACTGGAACGGGGGGGGGGGACTTCTTATCGTTTATACAGGTGCCTTAGCAAATAGCAAATGGATTTCTGTTAAAATATCTATAAATCCCCAGCGATTTTATATGATACTGGATAACGATCCCCTTTTTAATATTTAATATTAAAATAAAAAATTCTAGATACCTACCCCCACCAGGAAAAATGCTCCGGTATACTCGGTGAAATTCGTAAGTTTCTCTATTAAAATATCAAAAGCCACACATGCTTTTGTTCACACTTTATTAATAGAGTCTTATACAAACAAAATTAAGATGTATTATAAGAATTTTTAGTGTGTTTCTGTGTGTAATTGTGTGAGGGGGGGGGGGTGTAGGGGTGTTTGCGGACATCCTCCCCAACATCCCCTTTAAATCCCCCAATCGAAGTATATGGAATGAGTAAGATATATGTTACTGTCGACGTATTTTAAACACTTGTATGATATCCCCGAATATACTATTAGTGGCTCCATTCTTTCCCTATAATTTCTAGTAGATTTGTCATTAACGGGGAAAAATTCTTCAAATATACAGATTCGGTGTAATACATGTAGCACATTTCCATCAAAACTATCTATTTCATTATGAATACATGTAGCAATATAGAGATATAACATACTCATCAGTTTTACTAGAGCTATTATCCCTGCCAGGCCACCTGTGAAGGAAATGTCACTCAGAATTGCCGAGGAAAAGAAGGGCGGGGGGGGGGGTTACCAAACACTGCTCAAGGAAGTGCTGCGCTTTTATTTCCGTTAAATGACTCATGACTTAAATGACTTCCATTGCTCAATTTCTATCGTCTAGGAGAGCAGTTCTTCTACATTAAAAATAACATTAAAAACATTTTGAAGTTTAAATCTTTGTTTACGATTTTTGTTTCAGAAAAGCTTATATGTATTTTTTATCAAGTGAAAACTCGATCACTAAAAGATACTTTCATAAATCTATTAGTCTGTCAAATGGTCTGTCTAGGTGCTGGCCGCGAGTGTTTTATTTTGTTCTTCGCAAGTTAGATTCCTTCAAGAATCATTTTGATATTTATCAAAAACACCATGAGAATATTTTGTCGACCTATACTGAATAACCCATTCAACAAAAATTAAAAAAAAAAAAAGGGGGGGAAGGGGGGGTGGGTGGGTTACAGTACTTGTATTTCCAGAAGTTGCATGTTAAGTTATTTATTATTATTCTAATAACTGTCATGCTCATCGGAAAGTCTAAAACGAATTAAATAAAAGTAATTACATACCATGTTTTTGCCTCCTGAATTTTGTAAAGACAAAAAATTAAGAGATTACACACACATTTCGTCCTCCTTTGAGTCTTTGACTCGCACATCAAGCCTTGGCTTTCGGTTAAATGAAATATAGTGATACTGTGTTTTGTATATTTTTATCTGATACCATTTTAATTTAATGAGTATGTAAAATTAGAGGTGAAAATCATGTTACAGAAATCTAAGGTAACGTATTATGTATGCATCTCAATACATGTACCTGCAATTCCATCTGTATTTAAAAAAAAAATGAAGTATCTGATGAGACTGCAGCTTTACTGTTTTGTACTTAAGGGCATTAGCAAGGTTCCTGGCTATTGTATAGAAGTCTCTTCAGCAGGTTTACTGGTACTAAATTGCCCCCCCCCATCCGAAATAAGTTTTGCAAGTTTTGGTATTTTTCTTTTATTTCCTTCTTTCTTTGGGGAAGGGGGTATGCTTGTCAAAATTTTTCAGACGTCATCAATTATCCCCCCCCCCCATTTCTTGAAAAATGATGCTTCGTGCTTTGTTTATTCCTCATGATGCCAGCAAATCATTTGTGAATTCTTTTGAATGAATTTGTTTTCTTTGTGCAATGCAGATAAAAAGTTTTGAAGTCATGGATTTTGTGGCCACAAACAGGAATTAATGCTTTACCCTTTGTTTGTAAGAATAAGCATATAGTTCCTCGGACGATCGTCCCTCTCCCCCTTTTTTAAACACATGATCAATCCACTCTGTAAAGTATGCTTGATAATATTTTCACACAAAACGTCATATATCTAGTGTACTGTCATTTCATTTTTAAGTGATTATGCTAAATGCCCTTCATTTTCAAGCCCCACAAATACACAAATAAAGCAGCTGAGGATTTTTTTCTTGTGAAAGAAAAGATAATATTTGAATATCCTGTGAACTCCAGTTTAATGAATTACAAACACAAATATTAGCATTTGTTTAATATTTTAACTAGTGATTAGTGATTAGATACATGTACTTCATTTTGAGTTAGTCGTTAGGGTGGCGCAGTGGTTAGAACGTCTGCTCTAGAGTTGCGGAGTAGGTAGTTGATCCTTACGTCTCGGGTTCGAATCCACTACGGGACGTGGAGACCAGTCCTTCGAATAAGATTATATAAACCGAAGTCCCATGTCGCAGTAGGTGCTGGCACAAAAAAGATCTTTTACTGCTCAATGGCCCTGAGTGCCTAGTATAGGTCAAAATTTGCAGATCTCCACCGGCAGGTGGTGGCGTGTCCATACGAGTGAAAAATTCTTGAGAGGGACGTTAAACAACATACAAACAAACAAACATACATACAGACATTTTGAGTTATGTATCCAAACTATTTAGATTTGAATGCATGCTTTTTAAATGAGATTGAATGTGCCAACATTCTTAACTATGAAACTCAGAAGAATTTGCTAGAGGAATATCCCCCCCCCCCCCCCCCCGGACGAACTTACATGTAGATGGTGGAATAATGCTTTTGTACCGTCTGTCCTTTTATCTGTCTCTATTTGCAAAAACTTCAATTGAAATTTGAACTGCTTAGTTAAGCTCTCCGTTTTTCACATATTGATGCCGTTTTAAGTGCTATTACCTTACCTCTCCTGGATTAGCCCAATGTTTGTGTTTAAATTAAAGTACTGAATGTATGCATTTATTTATTTAAAATAATTTGAAGTGTACTTTGCGTTCTCAGCATCGGTAACATTTGAGGAAAATGCAGCGAAAATACAACACCATCCAAGTGCAAGTGTGTTCATTATTCAGCCCACGGGCTGACTAGTGGAATGAAACTGCAAGTGCGCTTGCGTAATTTGGAATTCTGGGAAAAATATTTACACGACTTGTTCTAAAGAAACTCATACTATCTGCTCCAATCAGAAGGCCTGCTTCTCCACGCACACTCTCTGAATAAAGAAACGACCTCGATCTATTTATAGACTGCATTATTCTTTGTTCGTTCTCGACGAAAATTAAAGACATAGATTGTTCTAAGTGGGAAATGTGTACTGTTTTATATTATACTTTGAAAATATTTCGGTGCTTTTTATAGAAGATAAGTTTATATGTGCAGCACATTTAAAACTTGATATATATTTACATGTACCCTCAATCGCCGTTGCAAGTCATGAATTTGTGTGTATTCCTCTGGATGCCTGATGGAAGACCCTCGATCAATATCTTGCATAAGACATGTAATGGTCGGAATTCACACAATAATCCACTTGCTACCATGGTCCCAGCTCAGTGAAAAATGAATCTCTTTTCACTTTAATGATGAAAGTTATGAAAACATCAGAAAACCACTGTAAGACAGTAAAATCTTATAATTTACATGACGCTGTCTTTAAAAAAAGGACTGCAATACGTGGACTATAGGTTTGTGTTTCTAGCAGAAATTTAAAGAAGTTCTGGGTTAAATAAATACGTTTTACAATAAAGAAGTCTTCCATCTTGAAACATGTAAATTTTAATATAATCGTGATTTAACTTTATATGACCTTATTACTAAAACAGTAATAACGAATGAAAGATACTGTATGTAGCCTTGACCTTTAAATAGGGACATCCATTTATTATCACAAATACCCCACATGTAAACTGTTTTGCTCGTGTTCAGATTTTATAATATCATGAATATTGTCCAGTTTTTACCAGTGTTGTTCTTGAAAGAGAGGACATATCTGTTAAAGATTACATCTGTATCTGTAGGACCCGGGAATGGGGTATTAAGTATTCAATCTAAGCTCATGTACGATCTTACCCCCTAAAAAACACCGAATGACATTTTTTATGTCAGGTCCTCGACCCCCCCCCCCCCCCAATGAAAAATGCGTCCTACGAGCACCTGGATGCAGAAAAATGATGCCGATGAAATTTGTCCTTTCTTTTAAATTCTAATCATTGAATTAAAAATATACATGTATTATTTTTTTTTTAGATAAAAACATTTCTAGAGACAAAAAAATGAAGATTATCTTAAAAATGTCTGCACGTATTAAAAGATATTTTAACTGTTAAATGTCGGATTCTATTCTGTGACGAAGGAATTGTGTGCGCTGCTCCGCAGCCACAACGCTATACAGAGACGCTATACAGAGATTCGCGCCTCCTTTGCGCAGGAATGTCAAGTAAGTTTTACAGCCAACAGCCGTTGTCAATGCATCCTTGCACGAGTTCATTGGTTACTCAGAAAGGTGACACAGGTTAACCAATCGTTAACATTTTCTACAATCATGTATGGTCTGCCAACTATGAGTGATAGTAATTTTATAATAAAATAGAACAAAATTAATGATAACTCCTATCCCTGATAGGTCAAAAGTTTTTTTTATATAAAAAAATTCGGACTATCTTCGGTAACCTTTAAAGGCTGGGATTTGTTTGATTTGTACGGAAGATTCAATCACACATGCAGCAATAGATCGACCCGTAGATTTTGGACCCCCCCCCCTTAAGGACCCTCTATTACACTAAAGGAGAAGTTTTTTTGTACATTGAGAAAATTATAGTGAGTAAAGGTGTAAATATTAAGCTTATCTATAACATTTTTAACATAGGGTACCTCACATTTAACCCCAGAAAAAATGTTCAAATACAATGAAGTACTGATGAACAGCAATCACTGTTGTTTATTTAAGTGGGCAAAATACCTGCAAATGATGTGTTCAATCTATTTCTCTTGGCCTGTTTAAATGTTATGAATGCTTGATTTGATTTTAAATTAAGGAATAAACTGTACATTTCAATTTATTTTATTCTAGATCAAAGGGCAGATTACTCTATCTGCATACAAATACCACAAAATCAGAACTCTTTAGTGTGCAGTGTATATAGAGGGTTCTGTAGTACGTTTATCATGTTCATATGGACAATTTCAATCAATATAAAAAAAACGCCAATATGCTTCATAACAAAATTCCAGAAAATTAACAAATGACGTATTAAATGCAATTCAATCTCGTTTATATATTTTCTGCATGGGCCTTAGGGTCCACGCAATGATGGAGGTGTAAGTGCAGCTTGTGCACATGAACCGCGCCCACAGGTGAGAAACTGACCACAGCAGAACTGCTATAGTTGAGAGATTCATTTGTGAAAAACTGCGCGGATTTATAGACAGCCCCCCCCCCTCCCCGAATGAGAGAGAGATGGAATGCAGTATGTTAATCTAGTTTTGCTTTGATGGTAGACATCATGCATCATCAGTTACATTTAAGAGTATACGTACTGCATGTATAAACATATTTTGAATTTCCAGTTTAAATTGTTTTCCATTTCATTACTTTATTTTGGAAGCAATTCTTTTCTTTCCTAATAACACAAAATGGGTGCTTAAACTTAGAAATTGACTTAATTAAATATACATGCAGTATGCACCCCCCCCCCAAAAAAAAAACATGCATTGCCTCGAACCTGCACGATTAATAATGATTAAAACAATCTACTCCAAAGTCTACCTTCCTTTTATGCATCATAATCTATATCATTTATAGAATTTAACAGTAGAAATGAAAATGTATACATTCATCAACGTTCCTTGATTCTATGGGATCTAAGTGGCTTTGTTCAATTCTGAGACAAACTTTCTTTGATGTCCGCGCCAAAGAGAAATTAATTGGAGGTCATCATAATGATCACGATGCAGTCTAACAAAAATTTATTCTACGTTTTATTATTTATTATGTACAGCATTATGTTATAAATAAGAAAACTATAAGGCCAACTTTAAAATAATGTTGGTTTGGCCTCTCCATTCTCAAGATGAAAAATTTGGGTCTGGGAAGGTAGGTGGGAAATTTTATTCCCTAGAAAAATTTTAACATCAATGCTGAATTTTCAAAATGTATTTTCTGAAATGCATAAAAAAAAATAATTGTTTCCTGGAGGTTAAAAAATGTTTTGAGTGGGGCCTTTTTTAGCCAGTCGGTCGGGAGAGGGCAACCAAACAATTTTATAAAGATTGCCTTAGGCGAGTTTAACTTAGATTACAATGACTTTTAAGAAACACAACATGATGGATAAAACAAATCATATACCATCATAAAACAAGAAAGAAACTTTCTGTGTTCCAGTGGCTGACTCTCAGCTTTTTTTAAAAAGCTAACCTTGTTTTAGGCATTACCGTGAATTTTAGAATATCTTTTTCTTTGTTTATTATGAAAAACACTTAGTTTTCCTGTTGTCGATCCATTATCGCTCTTAAAATAGTAAGAACTATATAGATGGGTAGATTTTTGAAAGATGAATGGACGCTAAACAGAAAAAAAAACTTAATTAAAATATTCTTGCTGCCATTTTGCCAATTACAGTTGGAGAAGAAAACAAAGAAAGAAATCGGCAGCAATCTTTCCACGTGTGATCATCATACTACCCTGGATCTATGTTACGTGATGATACCAATATTAATGATTACTACTGAAATGTGATGTATCAAAAATAAATTATCGTGGTGTAACAACAAATTTTACTTCATATTTTCTCTCTTTATTATTTTTTTTTTGGGGGGGGGGGATCGGTTCGCTAGCAACTACGTTACTTTTTTTTCTGGAATACGCATGCTCGACCTCACGGTAGGGCATCCTGGGAATACAACTGTAGATAAACTGTACCATGACAATTTCGTTTCATTATCTGTAAAAGATTCGTGCTTTGTTGTTTAACCTGTACGTACATGTAAATGTACGAATAGTAACAGTTACTTAGGTCTTATAATGCAAAGACTGAAGATATCAGTTAATTCTAAAATTATGATAAATACATAGCTTTTCTTAACTACTTTCCGACACGCTCGGATAACAACCTCGGATATGCTTGCCGGAAAGACCCGAGAAGATGCGATTGCTACAAAACAGTACCACACTGCATGGAATATTTTTAACTAGGTGCTCATTGGTTCTACTGATCTCTTATTTTTCACCTTAAAATTTAAAATACAGTAAACTACAGAATGCTTATAAAATGACTAATGAGTAATGCCATTGCCGATGTGAAGCCCACTCTAGATTCAACTTTCTGAATTGACCCCCCCCCCCCCCCAGTTCATCACTATGCCTTTTTTATTTATAATTAATCGATTCAGCAACTTAAACCAATGGTTCAGATATCTTCTTGTGTGTTTTATGATGGCCACAGCGCTAGGTCAAGTTTCTTTTTAAAGGATATACTAAGTCTTGTAGCTGATTCTATGTTACGGCAAATATAAACAATAACGCTTACATTATACGACGAACTACTTTATTTGATATTATGCACTGACAGCTTAATTATAAATCTATCATTAGCATTTACTGAGATTTTTTTTTTTTGGCAATTACTTTGAGATGCAATATTTATCATGTTTATGCAGTAAAAAAAAAAAGACTAAAGTCTCCAAACTCAAAACACCTATTTCGAAGGGGGGTGGGGGTGGGGGGGGGGTAGATTAGTACATTTCTTTTTCAACAGCAGGAGTTTGCGAGTGCTAGATCTTAATGCTGCAACAAAACGGGGGAGACTACATGAAGTATTTAAATAAAGATTTACAACAGTGAAAAACTATACTTAGACACCCCCCCCCCCCCGGCATTCTAAGGGGCTGCATTGTCAATAAAAGGAAATCTCTCTTTTTATGCATCAGCTGGAACGAGACATTTAAAAATAGCATATAAAGACAAAAGGTTTACATTATCGATAATATTTAATCTACATTAGTATCAACAAAATTAAGGAATTGTAAACCTCCATGTAAAGTGTTAACTGTTGTTCGAAGAAGAAATAATACTGTGCATATTATAAAAGCATCACTACAGTTTAACAATTTTCCCAGCAAAAAAAAAGAACAATTATATGATTTTGCTTACATAATGTTACCTTCACTATCATTAATTATTTTATTTTTTCCAAAATATTTTATCAAAATGTGACATGATCTGTTTCCTACACAATATTGCCACGCGATTGCGAGTTTGAAAATCCAGCACTGCATTACTAGTACTACAAGTCGAGCCTGTGAACATCGACCAGGAAAATCATCATCAATGCAGGGACGCTATATGGAGAGACAGGATTTACATTTTATGTGAAATATAAACATATAAATTAATATTTCTTACATGATGGTGTGCTTTGAAACGTGTGATTATTTTCCGAGGTTAGGAGAATGAGGGGGCTACTCCAACAGAAAAAAAATCTCCAATTTTTTGGAGTAGCCAATCATAAGCGCACAACCTATTTGGGAGCGGGTGTTAGGACATGTAAATGACTCATTCGATCACATTTTACCAGGTGTCCTAAGTGTCTGAGTTTTTTTTAAACGGGGGGGGGGGGTCATTTTGGTTTACTTTGCTATTTAAATTTTATATCCCAGAAAATATCCGAGGGTGGAGTTGGACACTCCAGATATCCCTCTAAATCTGCGCAATAATAGTTTTTCCGAAAAGAGTCCTTGTATGGACAATTTCATTCAAAGGCTTACAGCCCCTTCCCATTCCCATGTTGTTGAAATATGATGTATAATAGTATGCTTATTCACCAATCAAGGGCCCTCAGAGGGCAAACACAATTATAACAATAAGATCACATTTAATTAAATAATATTAAAATATCGTAATATGGTAGAATATTAACCATGTTAACCATGAATATTAACCATGTTATATTTAACATGTAGGTATAAATGGAAGATTACAATACACAAATAAGATACTCGTGAAAATGCAAGATTACATATCCACAATTGTCTGAAACTGGGACAAAAATATTGAGAAGGTAGAAAACCACATGAAGCTAAAGAAAATGATAATAATAATAGATTAGCAGCATACTATTATATAGTGATCGAGCATCGCAATTTATTATCCATAAGCGTAGGCAGCATCCGACATCGATTCCAATGCAAATTACGTCACTTCCGTTTCGCAGAGAACTATCTCACTCACCCACAAACAAACACGCAACTCCCTTGCGAGGGGATAAAAAATACACAGAAAAGTCGAACAAGTGTAAAAATCTATCATAAAGATGCACTTTTCTACATGGGAAGAAATTCTGTGGATTTTCTCTGGTGTAGCTGCATGTAGACTGAAATCAATCAATGCGCAATTAACGCTGGCTTACGCTTATCTTTATATTATCCGAGACAAATGATGTCAACAGTGTTGAGTGAAGGATCCAAAACTTTTACAGATATAAGATTAAAGCTTTAAATCTTATTTTTAAAGAATAATATGACGCCTTTAATTTTTTTTTCGGGGGTGGGGGTGGTGGTGGCATAATTTCAATATTTTATGTGCTCAATAATAATAATAATACATTTAAAATGAAACATATAATTATAGAAAATAAAAGAGTAAACAATAAACAAAGTTAAATAAAAAGGAAATTAAAATAAATGTTGGAATTTGTATGTAACCCTTAATTTGATTTAAGAAAGTATTAGTATGCCACAGGTACTAATTTTACCCCATTTCATTGACCAAGCAAAGCGCAGGGTTTTTTCTCCTAAATATGTCTTAGGATTCGTACGGGGTGGGATGGACTGATTTTAGGGCATAGATAGGAAGGAGAGTGTCTGGGGAAAAGAATTAAAATTTCAAATATTGAGAAATGTTGCCTGTGAACGTATGAAGGGTGTAAATAGGCCATGTTTACCTTCTTCTCAATGGGTAAGTGAAATATGCAGGGTATGGGGTAACTCGCAGTGTCTTAGAAAGACTTGCACACTGTGGATTCTCCCTAGATTCAGAATTATTTTAAGGCTATAATAAAAAATAAAAAACACTAAATTCCAAGGTGCATCAGACATGCCACTGAAGAAAATATTTAATTTTTTTTTCTTAGATCCGCCTCTCCAAGATTCTGCCATAAATGCATTTGGGGGGGGGGGGGGGCTCTTTCTTTTGGAAATACTTCAAAATGCTCTATATATTTTTGATTTATATATTTTTGAGGTCGATTTGATGATTTGCATCAATTTAACTTGTTCAATATTTTTTTTTGGAGCCAATACAAATATATATATATATTTTGATGATGAAAATAATTATAATAAAAAAAAAATAAAAATATTTGAACTGAGTACTCGATCCGTTTTTCGCCAGGGGGGGGGGGGATATTCTGTCTAAAAAAAAAATACGTTTGTATAGTACAAGAAAAGAGGACACGGGGTGGATTAATCTGACTGGTGTATTCAAATACTATTGTTATTATATTTATGACGCAGTATTTTTCTCTGTTCCCCGTCATTGCAAGTTTAAGAGTAATGTCACAAAGACTTGGGAATTTGTTTATAGTACACAAAGACTTCAAACTAATGTTTTCCACAGTTTAACTCTTTATTACTTTTTTTTTATTGATTCATTTGTAAGATTTCAATGATCTGTTACAAATTATTGAGGGTGACGTCACAATGGCTTGAAAACTCTCGATTTGCACACTAAATATGCACCTCTTAGCTGGAGGTGAAACAAGTGGGCGGATCATGGATCTTCAATTTTCAAAGACCGATTTCTGTACTAAAGACATTCCAGTTTCCTTTCCTCTTGTGAAATTTAATTACCTGGTTAAAGGAGAACTTTTTGCAAACAATTAAAAGTACGTGTGTTGAACAACAAAGACAGTATGCCTTATATTACGCACAATGCTTAATCGCCATTTTGCTTTAGAAAAGTTCGGGAAAACAGTGTACCTGTGACGTCGTATTTTACGACTGTGACGTCGAGTAGTGGTTGTCTGCATTAGGAAGCTGCTGTAAATTTGGTAGTGTTTACATCGCTGCGTTTTTCTGGGCGTTTCGTTGGATTTAAAAGTTGTTACGGTTGTGAAAACATATGTAGGTGTGTGCAGTTGTCGTGCTGAATACGCATCGGTATGTATTTTCGTTTGCTGCGAGTCATTTCTTTAGTCGGGTCTTCATTCATGGGGACTATGAAGCCGTGCGTTGTTGGCAATGTTTAATGGATATCTACAACTCGGAAGGAACGTTCTGCGATAACAGTGGAGTCGTAGGATAATTTAATGACGGACATTCGATGGATTATTTTAATATCGCCGTCTGATTGCAGAAAACTGCAGAATTTAGCGAGAAAATAATGACGCGTGCGCAGATGGGGGTTAGTCGTTTTTTGATGCCAGGCATCGACTAACCCCCATCTGCGCATGCGTCATTATTTTCTACAGATACAACACTAGAACACCAGATACACTGCATAAAAAACATTTACCCTAGAAATAATAATTATGACTGAAAATAAACAATAAAAATATGAAATTGGAACACAATAAAAACATGAATGAATAAAAATAAACAATAATTCAATTATATTAGCTTCTTATATACACACTTACCCATTTAGACAGTATCTACTACAGTGAAAACTGATATTTCAAGCAAAACTAAGTTAGTTTTCAGGCACTACACCTGATTTCAAAATTTTCTGAAAATCCGAGATTTATAATTAGTCTAAGATTAAATAATTCCCTGTTGATAAATGATTTTTACCTAGTAAGCAGTGACAACTGTAACAGCTATATACCTTCAATACTTTATATTTAATGATCATTGAGCCCAACATTGGAATTTGTCTTGATCCCAATTAAATTGAATATTTACTGCTAAGGAAACTGCTTACATACTGCTAACAACACTGTTCTTTCCCCCAGTAGGAGTAAAGCTTAAACATACTGCTAAGAAAAATGCTTACTGCCTAGAAAACTGCTTATGAAAACTGTTTACTCCCCAGGCATTAGCAGTTATGAAACAACAGTAAAAATCAAACTGCCTGAAACTGCTTGAAATTCATAAAACTGCTGAAGTACTGCTTCATAACTGCCTATATAGGGAGTTCATTTTTAGCTCTACTGGTCAGAGACCAGAAGAGCTTATGCGATAGTAAGGTGTCCGTCGTCCGTCCGTCTGTCTAGCTGTCTGTCTGTCTGTCCGTCTGTCTGTAAACAATTTTTCAAAACATTACTCCTACAGTTTTGGTCCGATTTCAGTATAACTTGGCACACAAGTAGACTACACTAAGATACATAATTTAGTGCATCGGTTTTTGATTTCGATGGACGGTGTTGCCATGGTTACTTAAAATAGAAATTTCTGTGAAATTCCTTTAAAACGCTACTCCTCCTACAGTTTTGGTCCGATTTCAATATAACTTGGCACACAAGTAGACTACACTAAGATACATAATTTAGTGCATCGGTTTTTGATTTCGATGGACGGTGTTGCCATGGTTACTAAAAATAGAAATTTCTGTGAATTTTTTTTAAAACGCTACTCCTCCTACAGTTTTGGTCCGATTTCAATATAACTTGGCACACAAGTAGACTACACTAAGATACATAATTTAGTGCATCGGTTTTTGATTTCGATGGATGGTGTTGCCATGGTTACTAAAAATAGAAATTTCTGTGAAATTCCTTTAAAACACTACTCCTGCTACAGTTCTAGTCTGCTTCTAATATAATAAGGCATACAAGAAGACTATACTAAGATACATAATTTATTGCATTGGTTTTTGAATTCGATGAACAGTGTTGCGATGGTTACTTAAAATAGAAATTTCTGTGAAATTCCTTTAAAACGTTACTCCTCCTACAATTTTGGTCTGATTTCAATCTAATTTGGCACACAGTTAGAATACACTACGATACATAATATGTATTTCTGTTTTTTTTTATTTGGGTGAGTGGTGTTGTCATGGTTACCGGTACTAAAAATAGAAATTTCCGTGAAATACTTTCAAAATGCTACTACTCCTAGTTTTCATTTGATTTCAATATAACTTGTCACAAAAGTAGACTACATTAAGATACATAATTCTATTTATTGTTGCATGTTGCAATGTTTCAAATCCAAGTGCTACTTTTCTTTTGTTATACAAACAGACCAGTAGAGCTACAGTCTCATCAGAGACTTCTGGTTCCATGGGTAGTCGCCGATAAATGGTTAAACACTGCCGAGTCAACTGATTTCCCTCACAAGCTGTCTTGCTAACATCATTGTCTTTGCTAAATAGTGGGAGGCATGTTGAATGCAAAGGAAATTTTAATAATACAATTTTATAAAAAAAAAAAGGGAAGAATATGCTACCTTTTTATAACTTCTGGAAATTAGCTTTATTTGTCATTCTCTGTTTGTAAAGGTTATGTACTGGTACAAAATATATGCAAGGAATGCTATTCTACAAATATGAATAAAAAAGACAACAAAATCAGCTGATGAAAAAAGATTCATGATACACAACCCCCACCCCCACTCCCCCCTCCCCTTAAAAAAAAAGACTACATAATTTTATGTATGTTTTATATTGGTTTTTACCTGTAATTTGAAACATTCTAACCATTAAATAGTTTATACATTTTGTAATGAATTTGATTTTATGCACAAGGTGAATGTGAAAGCAATAAATGACACATAATTGGATCCTATAGACAACCCCTTGTTTACACATGGCATTATTTTGTGTGTGGAATGTATTTCCGTATAATTTGAATTATTTACAAATTGTTCATGTTTGTCGTATTGATGTGGAATTATTATGAATTCCTGACTTGGGATATTTTACAGTTGTTTTGTGTTGGGCATTAACTTGAAGAAGTTGCAAATACATTTAACATAATTATGAAAAGTATAAAGCAGAACGAACACCTGTTTGGGTGCAGATCATGAAATGTACTAAGATCCACGGGTATTTGTTGTCATATGCGCATTAATTAAGACTTTCATATCGTTACTTGGCTAGTGATACCTTTAGATAACATTTGTTTCTAGGTGGAAGTTGATTTGGCAAAATGCGCCATCCCATTGTTCAACTTTTATATGGTGATTACACCGTCTATACCCGATTTCGCGGATACAACAATACCCGATTTCAGGGACTATACGCGATTTCAGGGATAATACCTGATTTCAAGTATTTTCTCCAACCTGTTCAAGTACAATGCTAAATGTCTTTGCATATACAGTGTAATTTGTCCAAATCGGATACCACTGGTTCCATAAATTTGGCTGGATTAGACAGAATCTGGAGTGAAGAAAAAAATGCAGGACAATTTTTGAAATTTATTTCCATTCTTTTATTTACAAATATAATGCATTTGTTTAGAAAAAAAAAATAAATGAAAAATCATTCGATATTTTTGTCGTCTAAAAATGATTTAAAAGCAACGCATGGATTCCCAGGTTACTGTCAATTTTCTTTTTCGTTCACAAAGTTTGAGACTTTCAAATGTGAAATGTTATCGGACCCCGAGTCAAAATCTACAGACACAAACATTGTACATATTAAGTGAGTTTTACAAGTGAAAAAGTGCATTCAACATAACCATGAACACAAGTATTTGGATTGACATTTTAATTTTCATGAATATTTATATCTTCCCTTCAATGTTATGGCGTCATTTTGAATTGAGATGTTAGAGTTTTGATCCCGATTTATATTTTGATTTGTAAATTGTGTACCCATATTATCATTGATTTTATTTTATACTGTTTTTAATGGAGTTAAAAGCCTGTTTTTAATGGAGTTAAAAGCATGTTAAACGTTTTAAGTTTTTCTTTTAAATTTACTTGTGGGCTGTGTCATCGTCTCATGGCATTTATGTAAACACACACGTTAGAACATCTACCATGGTGTTAATTGCTTTAAAGTGACTCAGGTAATTTTGTGTGACCGGATTAGAGGAAATAATTACTATTAATTATGAGCATTTTGGACCAATATGGCCCTTCAGAACACAGAATAGACAGTATCCACACTACACAGAATTTTTTTCAGATACATTTGGTAAAGAAGTACATGAGACTAAAATGTATAGTCGAAATGGACAAAATTCTGGAGTACTCAGAATCTGGTTTAGACAAATTTTATTGTATATACATAAATAAGAACATTTTTTAGAAATGTGTTTATTAAAATCTATGCTAACTTGTTGAAAAATTATTATAACCCCCCCCCCTCCAATTATGTTTGGGTGGTATATAGGAATCACCTTGTCTGTGTGTCTGACTTTGTCCGTCCTTCTGTCTGTCTTTGCAAACGTGTCTGGTTCGTACCTTTCTTATGGAGGAACATTAGAATCTACTACTTCACACAAAGATTGCTCATGACCTGAGAGTGTGTCATGACCTTGACCCAAGGTCATTTGGTCAAGGTCATTTAAGAAAGAGTTTATAATTCTTGTTTGGACCAAATCTTTCTTTTGCAAAAACTTCTTTTTACACAAAGATTGCTTATGACCTGAGGGTGTATCATGACCTTTACCCAAGGTCATATGTGCAAGTTCAAGGTTACTGAAAGAAAAATTTCATAATTCTTGTTTGGTCCATATCTTTCTTATCCCAAAATTTTAATCTACTACTTCACACAAAGATTGCTTATGACCTGAGGGTGTGTCATAACCATGACCCAAGGTCATTTGTGGAAGTTCAAGGTTACTGAAAGAAAAAGTTCATAATTTGTGTCCTGTCCATATCTTTCTCATGGATAAACTTGGTGGGTTCCTATTTTACACAAAGATTGCTTATGACCTGAGGGTGTGTCATGATCTTGACCCAAGGTCATTTGTGCAAGTTCAAGGACACTGACAGAAAAAGTTCATAATTTGTGTCCAGTCCATTTCTTTCTTATGGATAAACTTGTTGAGTTCCCATTTTATACATGATTGTTTATGAACTGAGGGTGTGTCATGACCTTGACCCAAGGTCATTTGTGCGAGTTCAAGGATGATTACATAAAAACTTCATAATTCGTGTCCGGTCTGTATCTTTCTTATGGAGAATAATGATGGGAGTTTCCACTTCACACAAAGATTGCTTATGACCTGAGGGTGTATGATGATCTTGATTTTTAGTCACTGTAGAAAAAAATGGATAAATAATGCATCCATACTTTTGAAAAATTGATTTGTTTTTTTACATTGTTATAAAAACAATGTTATTATTAGTATTGATGTTTTATTAGGCTACGCCTTAGTTTCATTTATTAAAAATATATAATGATCAATTACCAGTAAATTTTCACTCTAAATGTTTAAACAAATTGGGAACACCAATACTAGTATTAATGACTTGGCACCTTCTCTAAATAAAACCCAGTGGGGGTATTTGTCCAATTTGGACAGTTCTAGTTTTCTGCCAAATATCGCACATGCTAATTATAAGACATTTATTATACCCCCGCTCCAAAGGAGAGAAGGGTATACTGTTTTACCTTTGTGTGTCTGTCTGTCTGTCTGTCCGTAACAAATTTTGGTCCAAGTTTTTTTTAGCAATTACTCATTGCTGATGCTTGAAATTTTAACACACTCTTTGTTTAGGCATGCCATATGATGGGATTCATTTTTGTGAGAATCCGATGTCAACTTCCTGTTTATCCATGCATCTGTCCGTACCATACATAACAAATTTTGGTCACAGTTTTCTCAGCAACTATTCATTGTAAATTCTTGAAATTTTAACACACTCGTTGTTTAGGCATGCAATATGATGGGAGACATTTTTGTGAGAATCTGATGTTAACTTTCTGTTTATCCAAGCATCTGTCCGTATCATACATTACAAATTTTGGTTGCAGATTTCTCAGCAACTACTTCTTGCAGATGTTTGAAAGTTTAGCAGATTTATTATTTAGGCATGTCATATGGTGGGATTCATTTTTGTATGAATGTGATGTCAACTTCTTGTTTATCCCTGTGTCTGTCCAAAAATGAACTTGTGTATTCAAATCAGAGCGGGGGTATTATTAGTGAGCATTGGCTCACAGACTTCTTGTATTAATCAGTTAACAAGTTAATTTTTTGATAGATGCCTAAGAGAAAGTCACTCACTGGCAATAAAGAGCGCAAGAGGGATGCTATGAGGAAGAGGCAAAAGAGACTTGAGTCCTGCCCTGATCCTCCATCAGAAGAAGCACTGACACGGTCCAATGCTCCACATAGAGTAGTGGATGCAGCTGCTCCTGGTTCAGAGTGTGGCTCTATAGGGTTGCCACCTACTTCGCTAAAACCCTTGGCCAGGGTGCAGGCCTCTCCTTGTGAGAAAATGCACTCAGCCCCGAGGTTGTCACCTCCTCGGGGAAGTCGTCTGATTGTCCCAAAGGACAAGGTAGCATCCCCTGACTCCCCAGCGTGGGTTTGTACTCCACCGAGAGTACCTGAATCAGACATTTGGATGATGTCTGGTTCAGCAGGTCAGGCGCAGCTGATACCTTCCAAGGGGGAAGAGGTCAGCAGGGCTTTAAAAAAAGATGAGTGGCACAATGAGGAAAAGAAAGGAAATATAGAGGAAACTAAGAAAATAATAGAGGAATCACAGAAATTTGAGAAATATGCAGAGAAATCAGAAAGATATAATAGAGATTCTGAAGACATACCTGTCCAGGAATATAGGTCATGTACCAGAAGAAACAAAATAGATAACACAAAAGAGAAGAAATTTACAGTTGAAAACAGTGATAGTGCATGTATGAATGAAAACAATGTGAACAGTGATAGAAAGAATATTGAAGAAGATGTTGGTAGAACAACTGATGATAAATGTTCAAAAAATCTGAATTTGTGTGTGCAAGGTTCATTTCATCAGGGAGATCCAATGTTTGGTGAAAATGCAGGAACTCAGTGTGTAGCAAACTCTTTAACAGCATTGGCATATCATAAACTGAAGAATTGTGAGCAATGGCAATCAGAAGATATGAACAAAATATTGGCAACTGGAGATGAGATGTATTCATATCTACAGTGCACTTCTACAATTGCAAACAGATACCTTTTAGTAAGTGAGTTGCCTCAGTTTTTTGAATGCTTTGGTAGACTGTATGAATTTAAAGCAGATGAGTCTTTACCAAGTCTGATAAACTTAGCAAATGTAGTACTAGATTATGCTGACTTCAATGCTTATCAATTATTAGAGGCACTTCAAATAGCCCTTGATGACAGTGATGGGTGTTTTGTATGTTTTGGTGGAAATACATTTTTGATTGGGAAATCTCACCATAATTTTTTCACATTTGATTCCCACTCAAGGTCTTTTGCAGGATTTCAGAGTGTAAATGGTAGAAGTACACGAGTTTTGTATGAATCAGTACAAGATCTAGGCAGTCATATTTTGTCTTTAGCTAAGTCAATGGGTTATGCTGAAGCAATTGAATGTGAAATAACTGGAGTGCATTGCTCACATAGAGAGCTTTCATTGGGCAAGGAAGAAGGCATGGATAAAGAATTACAATTCAGTGATGTAGAGCAAGAATTGAACAATTATGCAAACTTTCAATGTTATACTAGTAGTACTAGTTTACAAAATGCTGATGAGGTAGAATTTGTTGGGAGTGAGAACCATCAGATAAGATTTTTACCACTTTCTGATGATCAAAAGAAAACACACTGTGAAATCTTAGGAATACCATATTCAGTGAATGAGTGTGAAAATCAGCATCAGTATGGACAGGAGATTACAGTACCATTGAACAGTGTACCAGTTGAGCCAGATGGAAATTGTTTATTTAGAGCAATTTCATTCTGTTTGACAGGAAAGCAAGACTACCATCACACAATACGTTTAGCTGTATGCAATCACCTCTTGGAAAATGGTTTGCTTTTCACACCATTCTTAAGGCAAGGTCAAACTTCTGTAGAAAACCACATTTCCTTGTCAGGCATGTTCATGGACGGAAAATGGGCAACTGAAATAGAGATTCTAGCACTATCCCATTTACTGAAAACTGAAATTCATACATACTCGCAGAACAGATGGGTTACTTATTCTGGACAAATGGTAAATGTAGACAAAAACATGATCTTGTTGGGTGGCATTTATTTAGATCATAAAAATCAGAATCATTATAATGTTGTTACATCTGTTGCATATGGAGAAAATGTTTCAGTGACTTCATTACAAAATTTATTTTGTTTGAAAGAAAATGGAAGGAAAATTAATACAGAGAGAGACCAGAAGAGACAACTGCAAGAATCTATTCCACTCCAAAGTGAAAGATGCCAACTTCAAATGTCAGATGTAAGTGCTAAAGAAAAGAAATTGTGTAGGAAAAAGATGAAGTACAGAACAGACCCGAATTTCAAAGCAAAATGCATTGTAGATGCTAAGAAAAGATACAGAAATGATAAACACTATCGAGAAAATTTAAAACAAATCAGTGTTAAAAAATATAAAACAAACCAGCTACATAAAGAAAAAGTAAAAGAAAAAAGTAAACAAAAGTATGAAACAAACAAGCTTCACAAAGAGGATGTCAAACAAAGAAGCAGACAGAAGTATAAAACGAATCAGTCACACAAAGAAGAAGTCAAACAAAGAAGTAAACAGAAGTATAGAACAAACCAGTCACACAGAGAAGACGTCAAACAAAAAGGCAGACAGAAGTATAAAACAAACCAGTTGCACAGAGATGAAGTCAAACAAAAAGGCAGACAGAAGTATAAAACAAACCAGTCGCACAGAGATGAAGTCAAACAAAGAAGCAGGCAGAAGTATAAAACAAACCAGTTGCACAGAGATGAAGTCAAACAAAGAAGCAGACAAAAATATAAAAAAAACAAACAGCATCAAGAGAAGGTTAAAACAGCTAGTAAAGTTAGATATCATTCCAGTGCAGAAACAAAGATGCAGAAAAAGGAATCTGTACAAAAACAAAGACAAGCACTGCATGAAATGCTTAAAAATATCGATGAAGTAGTGAAATCATTTAAAAATTGTATTAGACATGGACCAGAATATGTATGTTGCTGCTGTCATCGCCTTTTGTTTGAAAACCAGGTACAAGGATGTACTACTGAAATGTATGAGAGAAGTATTAAGGCAGTTCATGTTGCAAATTTATGTATTGATGAGAAATATGTTCATAGATGTTCATCTTCATGCTCTCACAATTGTCCCAAAGCAAGGACATGGATTTGTTTTACATGCCATAGAAAAATTGTAAGTGGAAATGTTCCAGCCGAAGCAGCTTTCAACAAAATGTGTTTGGAAGATATTCCACCAGAGCTCAATAGCTTGAATACTTTAGAGCAGCATCTTATTGCTCTGCATATACCTTTCATGAAAGTAACCATACTTCCAAAAGGTGGCCAACAAAATGTACATGGACCTGTTGTATGTGTGCCATCAAACATAAAGAAAACAAGCAGTTTACCTCTGAATGAAAATGAAAATCTTTTGTTACGAGTTAAACTCAAGCGTAAGTTATCGTACAAGGGATATTATGAATATCAGTTTGTAAACCCAAATCACATTAAAATTGCTCTCAACTACCTCAAAGAAAACAATCAGTGGTATAATGATGTTGAAATCAACACAACATGGGAAAATGATATTGATCAAAGTACCTTATTCAGCAAGCCAGAAGTATTTGACAGTGAAGAAATAATTGAAGAACAGAACAGTGCAATTCAAGAAGTTGCCATGGATACTTGTTTACAGCCTGTAGATATTGCACAAGAAGTTCTAGATCACTACTTTGATGATGTTTATAATATTGCTCCCGGTGAAGGACAGAATCCAGTAAGAATGTTGCAAGAGGAGGGCAATGAAGCAAAGACATTTCCTTATTTATTTCCAACTGGAAAATATTCATGGAATGAAAGTCGAGACGTAAGGATAACCCTTTCTCGATATTTTAACAACAGGCTGATGAATGCAGATAACAGATTTGCAAAGGATACAAATTACATTTTCTTTTGTCAATACCTATCTGAATTGAACCAGGTTATTGAGAAAACACAAATTTCAATTCGCAAATCTGTATCGAAACTTGATGGAGGGATACCAGTCACGACAGAAATGTTACAAAATCCTGTTGTACTTGCAAAACTGCTTAAGAATGATGAGGCTATGCGATTTATGCAACCAATTAGAGGAACACCTGCATATTGGTCAAGTACGCAAAAAGATCTTTTTGCTATGCTTCGACAACTTGGTATTCCTACATGGTTCTGTTCTTTTTCTGCGGCAGAATTCAGGTGGAATGAAATACTAGGTTCAATCATGATACATATGAATGACACTAGAAATCCCTCTGATCTAGATTGGTCTGAGAAAAGTGAAATTCTTAGAAGCAATCCTGTAACTGTTGCCAGAATGTTTGAACATAGGTTCCATATTTTCCAGAACAATGTAATAATGTCACCAGCAAAACCCATAGGAACTATTGTAGATTACTTTGTAAGAGTTGAGTTTCAGCAGAGGGGTTCTCCTCATATGCATTGCTTGTACTGGGTTGAGAATGCTCCAAAATTAGATGAAGACAGTGAGGAAACTATTTGTCACTTCATTGATAGGCATATAACATGTGCTCTACCACCAGAAGAGACTGACCAAGAACTTAGACAAATTGTATTGGATGTACAACAGCACAGCAAAGGTCACTCAAAATCGTGTAGGAAGAAAGGAACAGAATGTAGGTTCAATTTTCCAAGACCACCATCAGAGTGTACATTCATTTCAAGACAATTGGAACAAAATTTGGATGATGCAAGTAATGAGTTCAGTAGTGCACAGGCAAAGGAGATTTTGTTGAAGGTGTGGAATGAAGTAATGGATGATGCTAATGCATGTAAAACAACAGAGGAAATATTCAGCAGTATTAAGCTATCACAGGATTTGTATGAAAAAGCTCACAGAGTATTGACCTCTAAAACAGCTACTGTTTTGAAACGAAATCCAGCAGAAATGTGGACAAATCAATACAATCCATGCCTGCTCAAAAGCTGGGATGCCAATATGGACATACAGTATGTATTGGACCCTTTCAGCTGCATAGTCTATATTATATCATATATTTCAAAGTCTGAAAGGGAAATGGGAATGCTACTAAAGCAAACACAGATAGAAGCAGCAGAGGGAAATGTGAGTGCACATGACACAATCAAGAGGGTAGGGTCAGCTTATCTAAATCACAGAGAGATCAGTGCACAGGAAGCAGTATACAGGGTATGCAACCTTAAGATGAAAGAGAGTTCAAGAAAAGTCATTTTCATTCCTGTGGGGGAAAATCCAACTCGTTTGAGTAAGCCTCTTGCACAAATAAAAAAGAACCAACAAGTTGAGGTTGGTGAAAATGATTTGATTGCAGATGACAATGATGATGAAGAAGAAAATATTATGTGGATGACAAATATTGTGGAAAGGTATGAAAACCGTCCTGAGTTAAATCTTTTCCATAAAATGTGTCTCGCTGAATTCTGTTCAGAATACAGAGTGCTTAGTAAATCTCAGATTCCTAAGGGAAGTAAAGATGGTGTGTATGAATTGAGAAATGGAAAGGGTTACATTCAAAAGAGAAGTAGAGGGAAACCTGCTGTTATACGATATCCAAGATTCAATCAAGATAATGCACCTGAAAAATTTTATCAGTGTCTCCCACAACTTTTCCTTCCATACTGGAACCTGAATCAGTTGAAACCAGCTGGATTTGATTTGTACCAGACGTTTTATGAGAGTGGACATGTAAGAGTGAAACCAAACACGAACTTAGAAAAAGTAAAAAGCATAGTGGATAGTAATCATGTTTACTTCTCAAAAAATGAGGATGATATTGAAAATGCCCAGGATGCATTAGAAATGCTTGGTGAACCAGAGGACGCATGGGCAAGTTTATGTCCAGAATCAGAATTAAATCGAAGAGAATGTTTGAATGAAAAATTAAGAACAAATGATCAGGAGAATACTGAATCAGAAGTCACACATGAAGTTGAATGTAGTGGTTCTGAAGACACTGTTTATCATTTAAGGGAAACTCAAAGCACCAGAAAAGAGATGCTTCCTTTACTGTGCAGTTTGAATGACAAACAGAAGCTGATTTTTTATGCTGTTCATGAGTGGTGTGTAAAAAAAATGTCTGCAGAGAATGTAAAACCTATGCACATTTTTATAACTGGAGGAGCAGGGACAGGAAAAAGCCATCTGATTAAGACAATACACTATGAAGCATCTCGCCTCTTTGAAAAAACACTGCCTTCTCCAAATGCTGTATCGGTGATTCTCACAGCTTTTACAGGAACAGCAGCATTCAATATTGGAGGAAATACCATTCATCATGTGTTTTCTTTAACAAAAGCTCTACCAATTCCATATGTACCCTTGAAGGAACAAAGTTTGAGTGGGATAAGAACCAGATTAGAACATTTGCAGATTTTGGTCATAGATGAGGTTTCCATGGTGTACAAAAGACTATTATATTACATTCATGAACGACTTGTCCAAATCAAAAAATGTAAAGAACCATTTGGTGGTGTTTCTGTGATAGCAGTGGGAGATTTTTATCAACTTCCACCTGTTAAACAACGAAAAGATGAGAGGTTGTATAAAGAAAATGGTTCATATCCAATTGACTACTGGCTAGATCTCTTTAAAATTGTAGAGTTGGACGAAATAATGCGACAACGTGAAGATAAAGCATTTGCAACTGTTCTGAATTCATTGCGTATTCGAACATGTGAAGAACCCATATCAGATGAAGCATTGGAAACACTGCAAGAATGCATTAGAGAAGGACCAGATGATGTTCTTCATGTTTATTCTACAAACCAAGAGGCAAATGAATACAATCTTAAAATGTTGCATGGGAATTGTGAAGAATTAATTGAAGTGCATGCTGATGATTATCAGAAAGACAAGACAACAGGGAAATTAACTTTACGTGACAAACCTTTGATTAGTACCCAAGTTGATGGCCTCTCTGCTTTGTTACTTTTAGCTGTGAATGCAAGGGTAATGCTTACACGAAATGTAAGTGTTGAGGATGGGCTAGTGAATGGTGCAATGGGATATATTTCAAATTTTGTGTTTAAAAGAAAACAGCCTGCACATGGAGTAGAAGTAGTTGAAGTCATTTTTGATAGTTCAAGTATTGGTAAAATACAAGGGAAGGCAACACCCAAAGGAAATATAGTCCCAATTAAAAGAGTGGAGGAAGAGATAAATGAGAAAAATATAAAGAGTGTTGTCAGACATCAATTTCCACTAAAACTGTCATGGGCATGCACAGCACATAAAGTTCAAGGCATGACTGCCAAGAGTGTTGTTGTGAATTTAGATCGAACTTTCTCTCCTGGTCAAGCATATGTAGCCATCAGCCGAGTTACTTCAAAAGCTGGTCTATTCATTGAGACCGATGATGAAAGTGTCCTGCAGAAAAAAATTTATGCTGATTTAGATGTGAAGTTAGCTCTTAATAGTATGGAGAGATACATTTTAGATGAAGACTGGACATGCAATGTAACAAAGTTTGGAAATTACAAAACTATTCTTTTGTTTAATGTACAGAGTTTGAGAGGACACTTTCAGGAGGTGATCTGTGACAACAGATTAATGAAAGCTGATTTTGTATGTTTGACAGAAACATGGTTAAAAGAACAGGAGAACATCCAAGATATTGAAATTTCAGGTTTTGACTTTCACCATATTCCACGTAACCAGTGTTATGATGATAGTGAAGATGTGGTGACAAGACTAAAAACAGCTAAAGGTGGTGGGGTTGGAGTGTACAAGAAGAAAACAAATGAGACAATCTTGATTAATCCTTTGGAATACAAGAATATAGAGGGATTAACTGTAGAATTACATGAGGAGGATATTGCAATCATTATACTCTATAAACCGAGTGTACTGCCTGTAAACAGTTTTCTTGACACATTGCAAAAAGTGGTGGATTTTTGTAAGAAGCGTTATAGAAACTTGATTATCATAGGTGACCTGAATGAAGATGCTAAAGTGCAAGGACCTATACAGACCTTCTTAGGATCAATGGGATTTATGCAAATGGTGCAGTTTTGCACAACAGAGGGTGGAACAACATTAGATCATGTATATGTGACTGATTCTCTGAAAGCTTGTGTGCACAAAATGTCATTATATTTCAGTTATCATGAGGCTATTGAAATTCATGTGAGAACTCAATAAATGTTCAGACTAATTTTGAGTTCACATTATTTTTGAACAGAAATTACCATTAATCTTGCCTGATGAAAAATGGATTTAGTTGATCTTTTATCAGATGTTACATTGTTGAGATGAGATTATATTTTATAAATAATTTATCAGTAATTAAGACAAAGTTAATTTCTTTGTAAAGAAGAGCATAGTGCTGAAATTATGTGATAATGAGTGTTGATAGTGTTTAAATAATGGATATATAATATGTTGGTTATATTTGCATGTTTTATTGTAATTACAGATCTTTACTGGGATCCAGCTTAGATTCCACATCCACATTCAATGACCAGACTTCCCTGCAGTAAACTCTACATTTATTGAAGATAAAGAAATATCTACAATTTGAAGGTAATATGGCCACATCAAGATTTAAATAATGCATTGATTTACATTTCTGTCTTGTAGAATTTTGAGAGGATTTATTTGCAAGATATAAAAGTGTGTAATTGAAAAGGAAAATTTCATGATATATTTCATCAAACATGTATGTTCAAGTATGAATGCATTTAATATTTCAATATCCAGTGAAAAGAAATCTCAGTTCATACTTATATCTCTCCTATCTTTTTTAAATTAAAGAAATGAAATTTTCAAAAAATTCATCTCCTTCCACATAGTTTATTACATTATATGTAGATTTTTTTTTAAAGAATTCAAATTGTGTGGAAAATTAATTTTTACTTTAGGGAAAAAAGTGGTAAATTTTATGGAAAAAATTAATGCTCACTAGCTTCTGTGTGTAAATAACAGTAGATAGAGCCACTTAATGAATCAAGAAAAATATTTTTATGAATTGTTTAGAATAGAGGGTAACTTTTCAATGAAATATATGGAGATAATGAACAGTATTCAAGCTCAAAAGTCAATTAAACAATACAAATCAGGAACAGAGTAAACACAGACCTCTAAAACATCAGAGGTGGGATCAAGTGCCATGGAGGGGTGAGCATCCCCTGCCAACCAGTCACACCCACTGTGTGCTCCTTGTCATGATCAGGAAATAGCATAAAATTCCATCAACAGTTCAGTTTGTAGATAATGACCAAACAATTAGTATGAACAAGATGTGTTTGTGAAACACTGATGCCCCCGTACGACAACTCATATTAAAGGCTAGACTTTCTCAAATAAAAATCAAATATGTTTGTACCCAAAGTAAGGTCTTGTCTCTAGAAATATATCTTTGAAATATGAAAACCCTAGCAGCAACAATTGAATAGATATGGAAAAGGTTAAAAGTTTTTCAAAAGTAAGTCAAACATCAAGTTCAAATGGTCAAAATTAATGGTGCCCAAGGAAAGGCCTTCTAACAAAAAATACACATGTGAAATATGAAAGCCCTGGCACCAACCATTCAAAAGTTATAACCAAAGTTAAAGTCTTTCAAAAGTAGGTCAAAGTCCAAGTTGAAAGGGTCAAGGTTGTTTGTATCCAAACGATTACATGTGTGAAGGATGAAAGCCCTATCACCAACCGTTCAAAAGTTATGGCCAAGGTTAAAATTTTGCTAGGTCAAACTCCAAGGTCAAAGGGTCAAAGTTGTTGGTATCCAAAGGAAGACCTTTTCACAAGGATTACATATGTGAAGGATGAAAGCCCTAGTAATAACCGTTCAAAAGTTATGGTCAAGGTTCAAGTTTTTCAAAAAGGGTCAAACTCCAAGGTCATGGTCAAAGTGTCAAAGTTCAAGGTATCCAAAGAAAGGTCTTGTCACAAGGTATACACATGTGAAATACGAAAGCCCTGGCATCAACGGTTAAAAGATATGGCCAAGGTTAATGTTTTTCCAAAAGTAGGTCAAAATCTAAGGTCAAGGTCAAAGTGTCAAAGTTGCTGGTATCTGAAGGAAGGTCTTGTCACAAAGTTTACACCTGTGAAGTTTGAAAGCCCTAGCACCAACTATTCAAAATTTATGGTCAAGGTTAAAGTCTGAAAAAATATTGCAAAAGTGGGTCAAACTCCCAAGGTCAAGGTCAAAAGGTCAAATTTTATGGTACTCAAAGAAAGGTCTTGTCACATAGAATATACATGTCAAATATTAAAGCCATAGCTCCAACCAATCAAAAGTTATGGGCAAGGTTAAAGTTTTTGCGGACAAACAGACGGACAGGGCAAAAACTATATGCCCTCGAATCTCAGTCAGCAATTGACTTAATGATAGATTGTATTTGCCATCAAGTTCCTTGTATTGACCATAGAACTTACGAAATGATGACTTTAAACGAGACTTGATATTCTTGTTTCATCAACTTTTCTGTCAGTAACTTACCTCGTTTTAGAAATTGTTCATTCGTTTAGCATGCTCTTGTGTATCGAATCAACTGAGAGAAATAAACTTCATATGCAGGTCATGAGGGTATATGGCTGCATAAGTAAGGGAAGAGGATTGAAAAGTCATCACGTTTATCATAAAGCTTTGTTGTTAGATTACCATTTATGTCTTTTTAGCTCACCTGAGCTTAAGGCTCAGGTGAGCTTTTCTAATTGAATTTGTCTGCCGTTGATGTCTTAAACTTTTCACATTTTCATCTTCTTCTCAAGAACCACTGGGCCAATTTCAACAAACTTGCCACGAAGTATCCATGAGAGAAGGGGATTCAAGTTTGTTCAATTGAAAGGCCACATCTTCTTCCAAGGGGAGATAATTAAGATTTCATGAAAAATTAGTGGCATCATTTAAAAATCTTCTTCTCAAGAACCACTGTGCTTGAAAATATGAAACTTATGTGGAATCATTGTGAGGTAATGTAGATTCAATTTTGTTCAAATCATGACCCTCGGGGGTAGGGTGGGGCCAAAATGAGGGATCAGAGCTTCACAAAGGAATACATAGGAAAAATCTTCTCGAGAGCAGCAAAGCTGTGAATGGTCATATTTATATGGAAGCATCCTCAGGTAGTGTAGATTCAAGTTTGTTCATATCATGACCCTCAGGGGTAGGGTGGGGACACAGTGGGGGATCAAAGTTTTACATATGAATACATAAGAAAAAAAAATCTTCCTCTCAAGAACATAAAAGCCCTTGTTGGCCATATTTATATGGAAGCATCCTCAGGTAGTATAGAATCAATTTTTTAAATCATGACCCCCAGGGGTAGGGTGAGGCCACAATGAGAAATCTAAGTTTTACATAGGAATACATAGGTAAAATCTTAGAAAATCTTCTAATCGAGAACAGCAAAGCTGTGATTGGTCATATTTATTACTTTTCAATACCAAACTGATTAATTTTCTGCTTTTTCTTAGCCAAGGTGCTCAGGTGCGCGATGTGGCCCCTGGACCTCTTGTAGTAGTAAAATATCCAAATATGAAACAGATGTGTCAGAATCTGTGGTATCTTTTATTTCAGATAACCAATAATCTGAATTAAATCTCCTACACAAAGCATACATTTTTTTCCAGGCAAAAATAATAAAAAAAAAAATCTGGATGTTTTATTAATGAATATTCTGTCATCTTTATTTTCAGAACCATTCCTCAAGAAAAGTAACAACAGCTGTTGATGTTGAACAACTCATTTGAACCATCTTTATCTCTTCCACTTTTCTTCAGAGTGAAATGAACGAATTGCACTTTCTTGATATGAGTTATGATATTCTTTAATGGTAGATGTTTAAACTTCACCTTTTACTTTTGGAATATTTCATAGTGCTAATGAACATCATAAGAAGTTGGACCTTTTTTATGTTCCTGCCATAAAATGGAATGGGCATATTATATATTGTTGCTCCTTTCTGTCTGTCATTCTGTCATTCCATCGAAATTAGTTTTCTGGACTTTGTAAATGTAGATTATAAGCTGATTTTTAGTGTATCTGTTGTTATTCATGACTTGCACATCAAGTTAAGTTAACATTTTTAACAATGTTTATGGTCCTTGTATGAATGACCATATGGAATGTCTTTAAATATTGATGAAGTTTCAGTTTCTCAATGATGATCCATTTCTACAAAAGTTGTTGCCCTTAGACTTTTAAAATGTTACAATTTATCTGTTTTTCAGATTCCCCCCTGTTCTTTTAGATACATGTATTAAGATGAGTTTTGGTTTGCCTTTTTATTTAGATGACTAAGCCTATACAGATCAAGTATGGGTTATATTCCTTAAAGTTATGGCTTCTAGACTTTAAAATTTAATCTCTTAACATAATTAATCTCTCTTTGTTTAATGTCTTTTCAAGAACTTTTAACTCATATAGAGATGCCACCACTTGCCAGTGGAGAGCTGCAAACTTAGACCTGTACTTGGTACTTAGGGCCTTTGTGCAGTGAGGGACCTTTTTCCTGCCAGCACTTACTACAACATAGGACTGAAATTAATAGTAATTATTAGGGTCTCATGTAAAGGACAGATCTCGGAATCCCACAATGGGATTCCAAACTGGGACTTCTCGTTACTCCGTGACTCTTAGAGCAAATGCTCTGACCACCGCACTATGCAGGCAACAGTTACTCATTGTATTTCATTCATAGGATTCCCATTTATTATGAAAAGCTTCCTCAATTTTTATGCCTCGCAATGAATATCACATCAAATTATTTCATAAAGCTTTGAGAAAAAAAAATGATCAGGCCCTTAAGATGTACTTTTTCAATTTATCTTGTCCTTAGGCGATTTCCTTAACTTAAATACCTTTTGATATTTAGACTTCAAACTTGAAGCATAGATAGATGACATTGAGAAGGAGTGCACACCACCAAAGTTTTTGACCTTCATGAATTTATAAGGTCAAGGTCAATCTTTTACATCAAAATAGAGTTCAGGCCATAACTTGAGATCCCTGAGATATTAGGACTTCAAACTTGTAACATATAAAGAAGACATTGATACAAGATGCATGCATCAAAATTTATTTCCTTGACTCCTTTCTTTCTTCAAGGTCAAATAGGGAAAAAACACAATTTAATCATAACTTGAGAACCCTTTGACATTAAGATTTCAAACTTGGAACATGCAGAGATGGCATGGAGGAGGGGTGAATGCCAACATTTTTTCACCTTGACCTATTAATAAAGTCAAGGTCAATATACATGAAAATATAGTCCAGGCCATTGCTTGAGAACTTATTGACATCAGGTTATTAAACTTGGAACAAGGAAAGACAACATTACGGCAAAATGCACTGCATCAAAATATTTGACCTTGACTGCTTTCTTCATTCAAGGTCGAATTAAGAAAAACATCACCAGACCATAACTTAAGATCCTTTTGACATGAAGTCTTGAAATTTTGTACACAGATCAAGGAATTTTTTACCCTGATCTTATTATTGCACTAGTTAATGTTGATAAAGAAGGGGAGAAAACAATACCCATAGTTTATTTGATGAAATATGTTTATTATGCATTTGACTTGAAATGATTTACTAGAATGAATACTTGAATGAAAATGTGCCTGAAATCTTGTGGTATTTGTATATGATATTGAATATCTGTTAATTTCCTAATTGTAGTTGTTGTCTATCACAATGTTTATAAATTTATACATTGACTGTCTATACATATATGCAATCAAGTACATTACTGGTATGTCTTGTATGTGTCATCTTTAAATGTGATATAGATAATATTACATTCTACATCATTGATTACTTTGTTAGTTGATGTTTATTATTTTTGTTGAAAGAACACAATATTCAAAGAATAAAACAATCTCATGTATAAAAATAAAGATTTCTACAAATATTTAAAATTTAACTTCAGTTTATGTTAATCACACAAAGGCACTTATTGCTATTAAATACATATCATTGCAAATGAATGGAAACTATCCTCTACTAAAATTAGTAGGTAAGCATATAAAGAGAGATTCAAGTGTCAGACCACAAAGAGAGGTAAATCGATCTCTTTAAAATAAATATATAGTATGGTAAATAAAAAATATGCAGGTTCACTGTCTGAAAAAAGTTATCACAAATTGGGATGTTGATTGGGACTACAAATATGAGCAATGACAATCTCTTCTTTTTTACTTCCATAAATATTTTAGCTCACCTGTGTGGAAAGCTAAAATGAGCTTTTCTGATCAAAATTTGTCCATTGTCAGGCATATTTGTCTTTGTTGTCATAATTTTTTTCACAGATTCATCTTTTTCTCCGGAACCACTGGGCAAATTATTGATGCAGGCAGAGAACAAAGAGGCTAAACATTTCATTGCTATAAGATATCTGTAATTATATGACTGTCTATAGACTTGGCAAGAAGAATTATTTTAGAATGTTGAAAAAATTAGATCACATACAGGTTATTTGTAGGAGAATACAGTTTATTTCATATTGAATATATAGTGTGCCAGCTATTTACCCTCTAGAAAATGATCTCAATCTACAAAGTATTGATGACCCAAATTGTTGTTCATTTAAATGGAGGTAAATCATTTACTTCCCTTGTCATTTGCAAAATTTACATTGATTCAGATTGCACAAACAAGTACTCAAAAGTTGATATTAAAAAGATGCTTGCTTTCTTGAAAAAAATTGGGAAAAACCGTCTTGGGGTATTTTCATTTTTTCTGAATTACTTTCATGGTCTCAATTTTTATTCAGTTCCTGTCAAGACCGGAAGTGCTCCAAACGAATATAAAGGTCATTCTACACTTAAATTATTCGAAACTGATTAATCACCCTAAGAAGTTTCCATAAAACGAAAAAAGTCATGTTTTGAGTCAACTTCCGGGTTTTTTGCCAGCACTACCTGTCAATTGTTTTTATGGATATGTTCTAGCTAACATCAGTATAAACCAAACATTTCTATGAAAAGAAAAAAAAAATCTTTGTTTGCATTGCTTCCTGTTGCAACCGGAAATGACGACAACGCACGATTCATCCACGATGCAGACTATCTGATCACTGACTATCAATCCTAAAAGCTTTAGACTTCAGTTATATACTGTTGCCGAACAATTATGTGAACAAAGAAATAAATTTGAGGACACTGGGACTTGTGTAAAGTGAATTTTACAAAGCTATTTTGGATTAAGTAAGTTTGAATTTAAAAAAGAAAAGTTAAAACATTTAATATTTTGATAACTTCCTGTGACAACTGACGTTTTAAACCCTACTTTTCTCGTCACTCTTCAAAACCCGTTACTTTTGTTAACTTAAATATCTTAATCTCATACCGTTTTTGAGATGTCGTTCTGACAAGTTCTCATTTTAGGACACAAAATCACGAGACCGGAAGTGAATTTTACCAAGATAGTTTAGGATACTCTAGATATTGTAAGTCTTAATGACATATTTGAAAATCATATCAAATACTTTATCTATAAGCCACATTTTTGGGAAAGTTAAATACTCAAATATGTAGTTTTTCTTTTATAACTTGAAGTTGTTATTTTCTTCTTGCGGTGGGTCAAATATATTTCGAAACTGCGGAAGAGGTACAATAATGTGGTACAATATTTAATTTCAAAAAAAAAAGTTGAAATTTTTAATTTCTTTGATCACTTCCTGTGACGACCGGAAGTGACGGCTGACGCTCTTAACCCATAAAATTTCAACTTCTTCTTAAGGCCTACTACTTATTAAAGTTTGGTGTCCTTATCTTTAACCGTTTTGAGATCTTGTTCAGACAAGTTCTTATTTTGATGACGGGGAAACACGCGACCGGAAGTGAATTTTAATGAGATACTTAGCGCTACTGTAGACATGTGTAGTCTTAACAACATATATAAAAATCATTCAAATACCTTATCTATAAGCAATATTTATGGGAAAGTTAAATACTCAAATTATATAGTTTTTCTCTCATAACCGGAAGTTGACGTTTTTTGTATCCAAAGGAACTGACATATTTCGAAACTGCAAATGAAATGCAACAATGTGATGCAAGAAAAGATTCAAAAAAGAAAATTTGAAATTTTCAATTCCTTTGTTCACTTCCTGTGATGACCGGAAGTGACGGCTGACGCTGTTAACCCAAATAAATCTGCCTGCTCCTCAAGATCTATTATTCGTATAAGTTTGGTGTCTTAATCTCTTACCATTTCCGAGATCTCGCTCAGGCAACTTATCATATTGAGGACAGGAAAACACGCGACCGGAAGTAAATTTTACAAAGCTATTTAACGTCACTCCAGACATTTGCAGTCTAAATAACATATCCATAAATCATTTAAAATACTTTATCTATAAAAGATATTTTTGGGAAAGTAAAATACTCAAATTATCTAGTTTTTCTCTAATAACCGGAAGTTATCGTTTTTGTTTCCGGTCGGACTGACATATTTCGAAACTACAAATAAGATGCAATAATGTGATGCAAGAAAAGATTCAAAAATAAAAAGTTGAAATTTTTGATTTCTTTGATCACTTCCTGTGACAACCGGAAGTGACAGCTGACGCTCTTAACCCAATTGGATTTGCCTACCCCTCAAGATCTATTACTCATATAAGTTTGGTGTCTTAATCTCTTACCGTTTCTGAGATATGACTCGGACAAAATATTTTTGAAAAAAACGGAAATCGGACATATCTGACGACCGGAAGTGAATTTTGATAAAAATAAAATAAGCATTTAAAGATATTTTCATTCTCTATCATCCCTGAAAAATTCATGAAAATCCGTCCAGCCATCTCTGAGAAATCGTGCCGAAAAGAAAAGGGAAAAAAAATAATAATAATAAAAAGAAAAAGAAGAAACAGTAGAATCACTATAAGGTCTTCCGTCTGAAACGGAAAACCTTAAATATAAGGTATCATTGTATAACTATTATCGGGATGTAAATAAGGGTTGGTCATATGAACAAATCCCATAAAGCCCCAAGGGTTTTATGGTAGATTTCATCATGTGCCAAGTCGTATTTACATCCCGATAATAGTATAAGATACCTTATTTTTTATATAAATTACCACCGACTGTGCAAACAAATTTTATTTTGTACATGCAATTAATTAAATAGATAAATAAGATGTGTTTGTGAAACACTAATGCCCCCGTATGGCAGCTTAGGGCGAAGGTTAAAGTTTCTTAAATGCAAGTCAAACTCCAGGTCAAGAAATCAAAAATGTTAGAACCCAAAGAAAGGTCTTGTCTGGAGGAATATATCTGTGAAAAATGAAAGCCCTAAGAAAAACCATTGAAAAGTTATGGCAAAGGTTAAAGTTTTTTATAGCAAGTAAAACGTCGAGGTCAAATGGTGCCCAAGGGAAGTTTTTTATCACAAGTGATACACATGATCGTGAAACGTGACAGCCCTAGAACCAAACGCTCAAATGTAATGGCCAATGTCAAAAATTTTTAAAAGTAGTTCAAACCCCTAGGTCAAGGTCAATGCCAAAATTGTTGGTATCCAAAGGAAGGTCTTGTCACAAGGAATAAACATTTGAAGTATGAAAGCTTTAACACCAATTGTTCAAAAGTTATGCCCAAGATTAATTTTTTTGTCAAAATTGAAGTAGATCAAACTTGGGCATAAAAAATCCCTTACAAGATATGTTATCTATGGTATTGTCAGGTCATGATGTATATTACTAAATACCCTACCGTAGCGCAATATGTATGATTATGTGGAACATATTAGTGAGACACGGTCGGGTATTAAATTGACTGTCAATACGTAATAAATTTTATTTTGTAACGTCATAAGTTGGTGCAACTGAGTCTTTTCAAAACGATTTTTTAAGGAATGAATTTAATAGGTAACCAATGTATACGGTATGAACTGGGTTGGAACAGTTCACGCTTTTTATAAACCGCGTAAACTGTTCCAACCCAGTTTATACCGTATAAATTGGGTAGCTATTAAATATAAATTGAGTAGCTATTAAATTCATTCCTTATAATTTAATTTTCACTCATTTAGTTTAAGAAAACTTGTAAATTGCCCTTAAAATGACTTAACATTTTTAAACGCCAGGCGGATCGATACGTTTTTGACGCAAGTCATTGTGACGCAGGCAACACATTTTATACGATATAAAGTAATTTTTTTTTCAATCAAATGGCGCGTAACAACCAGAATTAAATTATTCACATGTATAGCTTTTTGAGAGACTGAATTATACAACTATGTCCCCTTGTCGGGGGATGAATCGAAACGAGGAATTTTGAGTGAAATGTTTCAAAGAGATGTTCCTGGTATGTTTTGGATTTTTTTGGACTTGGGTGGAATCCCCCCCCCCCCCCAAAAAAAAAAATCATGGATGCCTGATTCAGATAACTGAGTCTACGAACAGGAACCAGAAGGCTTGCTGAAAGGTTCTTCACTCTATCCAGTTCGACATTCACCAAACGATTCCGAATTTACAGGCAACTCCTCCGGTGTTGTTTCCAGAAATGTCTTGACAAGTCAAAAATAAATAAATAAATAAATAAAAAATAAACTAAACTTCTTTCCCAAATGTGAAAAACCTATTTCGTAAGCTTTTTATGTAGGACTTTTCCTAAAACATAACTGGGGTCCACGTTTTCTAGGTAGGATCCAAGGTAACTTTAAGTTGCTTTAGCATATACATTTAATAACTGCAAATTCCACAGGAAAAGCTGGGGGAAATCCCGACAACAACCCCCCCCCCCCCTAGATCCGGGCATGTGATTGAACCTCCTTACCATGATATTGCAAAGTCTACACCGATGGCTGATACAACAAAACCAACAAAAAAAATCTGTCTTGAATGTGGGATAATGCACATTGTTTAAACTTTCCAGCAGGTAAGTCAAATAAATAAAGTTTCTGACTTCATCTTATAAATGTTACATGTAAAACAAAGTAAGGAATATAAGTATGGCATTGTATCGTTGGGTTATTCTAAGACGGGGGTAAATGTTAATTCTCAAATTTAAGAAATTAAATAATTTTTCATTAACAAAGGGTTCGAAGTCTATATGTGTATCAAAGAGTGGGTCTCGGGACTGGGGCGTTTTTCTTAAATTGAAACGAAGTCGTTTATAAAGTGTAGAAGAAAGAATAGAAATGGGTATATGTCAAAAAGAAGACAACCTAACCATGCATTGGAAATCGGTTGCAGGAAAACAGTCACAAGGAAAAATGCGGTAAACTGAAATCGAGAAAATTTATCACAAGTTTAATTTTTTATCATAAATATAAAACTTTTTTTGCTATACAAGATTTGCTATCAAGCAAACTCCTAATTCGTAGCTACAGTCTTATCCATGAATGCGATATTCAGTCACAGCGGATTCACTATATTGTGCATACTGTATCATTTTTTTCTCCGAGAAACGGTAAGGAAAAATCTTTTTTAAAGACCCAAAATTATTATTATTATTATTGACTAAATTTATTGAATTATTCTGGAAGGAGCGTTTACAGTAGATAATTGTTGCATGCAAAAACGCAATGCTTTGCCATCATTGCGGATGAATGCACAGATAACGCTACAAAGGAACACATGTCTTTTTTGGATTATGATGGCGAAAACACAATTATCATTTGAGAGGTAACTGTTGGATTCAAACAAGCCGAATCAGTGAAGGGAGCTGCTGTGACCAATATCATTGTTAATCTTTTAGCTGAACTTGACATTGGCAAAATCAGAGCTCAGTGATTTAATGAGCGGCAAAGATGACAGGTAAATACAGCGATGTACAAGCCAGGATTCTCCAACTGAACCGAGAGGTATATACTATATTCAATGCAAGACGCATAAACTTAGGGCACGGCCATTTGATTCTCGGGGGGGGGGGGGGGGTCTGGCAAAATTATTCGAATAAGTTTAGTTATTTTCATGCTAGTTAACTCAACGACAGATTATTCATTTTCAAAATGATCAAGGACAGATTATCTTCTTCACTGAAAAAAGTTTCACATGCTTAAAAAAAATGGAAAAAGCCCAAACTCAAAAAATATTTCTTGGAGGGAGGGGGGAGGGTAGCACTAATCAAGGAAAGATTATTTATTATCTTGAATGTCGAGGACAGATTATTTTCTACATTTGCGAGGACAGATTTTTTTAGTTCCAAAATCTGCCAGGTCCCCCACAGAATTAAATGTCCGTCCCCTTAATCTAACACTTAAACATAGCAGCAAAGATGTTTCCGTCCAAAATAATTATGATGTCAAGTATGCAGGAAAGTGCATTTTCATCTGCAAAGAGACTACTGGCGTTTTTCTGAAAAGTTATCACAAAATCAAAGAGTTTATGAACAAATGGAAAACGAACAAAATCACGAACCCTTTGTGAAACTAGATGAGCAAGTAGACTTTCGATATACTTTTCTCAAATGATTTCTGGTTGTCGTGTTGTCATTACAGGCTTTGAAGGAGGACAATGATGACAAAGCTGCTGAATACATCGATGTAAAATCGATTTCAATATGGCTCTAGTGGCAGCAGATCATCTCATCAGCGCTACAGTACAGCTTACTAATTATTTCTAAAAAACATTAAGATTAAGACCTAAAATTGTAGTGGAAAGGTTGAACAAGGAACGATATGACTTAAATGTGTGGACATCATTGTTTGAAAAGGCGAAAAAGGTTGGGGAATTTTTTGAGATTCTTCGAACAAGAATTCCGAAATTAGCTGGACGACTAAAGCATCGGATGAATCATCTAATTAATGATCCATCTGAATATTGGGGAGTGTTACTTTGATGTTTTTTGGATTATTAGGTACCTTAAATATAAAGCCGAGTAATAAGGAACGAAGGAAGATTCGCTGCAGAGAACCTGATTCCGTCCAACCTTCGAGCAATAGATGTACAAACAACAAATGCAATATTTCATGTTTTCGAAATCGGAAAGAATCTCTAGACTATGAACGAAAGGGGGTGAGATTTTTTTTGTTTTGTTTTGTTTTGTTTTTGTTTTGTTTTTTTTGGGGTTTTTTTTTTAGAATTTTTCTAGGTGTACGAAAGGACTCTTATGTGTCTTAATATTCTTGCGAATGATCCGATCTAAACAACTCATCTGTAATTTCTTGAGACTTTTTACTAAGCTCTTTATTGTCGCCTTTAAAGAGATGTTTCAGATATTCTCTTCGTGAAGAAGACGGGCGTATTTGGTGTGTGATCTTTAGGAATCATGTGAACGAAACATTTATAATTTAAGGACATGATACAATCTTTTTTCAAAAATCATGAAAATAACACCATGTTTATATAAGTAAAATGAATAAGTTTAACCGCATAGATTTTTATTGTTCATTCAAAGTTTCATAATAATGTCAATCGAACTGATAAAAAAAAAATACATGGAATATAAGGGTGACGGCAAAAAGGTAGAATTTTGAACATCATAAAAAGTATGCAATTTCTTAACATTTTAGAAATTTTACATTTGAATCATTTAAAATCAAAATAGGTTTAAAAATATAAATATATCCAGACATCAATTTTTGTTTGTATCATGAAATTTGGAGATAACGAACAGTATTCAAGCTCAAAGTCCATTCAGGCAATACAAATCAGGAGCACAGCAAACGCGGACCTCCAAAAACAGAGGTGGGATCAGGTGCCATGGAGCAGTGAGCATCATCTGCCGACCGGTTATACCGCTGTGTGCTCCTTGTCATGATCGTGAAAACGGGAAAATCCGTACACAATTCAGTGTGTAAATAATTGCCTAACAATTAGTATGAAAAACGTCAGTCAGCATTTGACTTAATGGTAGGTTGTATGAGCTGACAAGGTCATTGTATCCACCATACACCTTGCGAAATGATGACTTCAAACGAGACTGTTGATATCCTTGTTTCATCAACTTGTATGTCAAAAGCTTGCCTCGTTTTAGAAATTGTTCAAACGTAGAGCATGCGCTTGCGTATCGAATCAAGTGGGAGACAAAAACTCCATATACATGTGATAAGGGTATATTGCTACATAAGTAAGGGAAGTTGACGATTGAAAAATTGAAGTCATCACGTTTATCATAAGGTTATCAATAAACAAATTTATGTCAATAAATAGTTTATGCATGTTGACCAGGACACGTGTATTTGTTTATGTTTACTTTGATGTTGTCTTTTGATAGGTATTTTTAGTTCAAGCATGCGCACTTGATTTTTATGCATATTAGCTAGTCGGCGCATGCGCATTCATAGCCCCTTATGTAAACATCCACAATATTTTTACTGTCTGTAAAGGAGTGTTTTATGTGCTTATGCGATATCTATAACGACTTTCCATCGACCCTATAAAGTTTATAACAACGCCAAGGATACGTAGTACATAGTTCCAAAGGTAATTGTCGTACATATACCCCCCTTTTTGTGATTTATCGATAGCATCGGTTCTACGGCCCATTCTGTGCAAATGGCGCGCAGTGACGCTACAGGCTAAACAGACATTGTTTCGGGATTCCTCAGTGCGAGGCATCAACTGGACATAATGTGTTTATTTATCTCGCCGCTCGAACATTTGACTAATCGTGGTTACGTGTGAATGAATTTACTTATCCAGTCGTTTCTTGTTTGCTTGACGATGTCAGCCTTGATAGTGGGAGACTCCCATGTGAAAAGACTGAAGTCATTCTTAGGCACAGACCGTCCAGCTGATTCTGTTTTTGATATATCTGGATTGAAGGAAGTAAACTATTTTGGTATAAGCGGTGGACTTGTAGACAATAATCGCCATTTGTCTTTAATTGTATCTGCAGTTAGGCGATATAAACCACAACAAATTAAGGAGCACAAAGCATAAGAGCTGCATAAAACATAAAACCATGTAAAAAGTCGCAAAAAGAATATTACATCAAAATCAAGAACATGTGATGTGTTGCGACAGGTACAAAATACAACACTCCTTCAATAAATGACAATAAATCAAAAACATATATATATACATACAAAAACATTACAAAACTATCACCCAGTTGTATCCTGGGAAATGTACGGACTAATAAAAATATTATGCAACAAAGTTTTGGCCATTGGAAGGACTAGATATAAAGTATGTCCTAAACAAAGCAGTGATATGGGGTGTTCATCTGCCCAATTGGTTGTAAAAATAAAATGAAGGTGGAGGGGAGGGTGGTGGCAGACAGTAAAAATATTGTGGATGTTTACATAAGGGACTATGAATGCGCATGCGCCGACTAGCTTATATGCATAAAAATCAAGTGCGCATGCTTGAACTAAAAATACCTATCAAAAGACAACATCAAAGTAAACATAAACAAATACACGTGTCCTGGTCAACATGCATAAACTATTTATTGACATAAATTTGTTTTATGCCTGTCTTCCCATATTCCATATAAATAAGAAGACTCAACTCCCATATAAAGAATAAAAATGGTCATTTATTAAGGAGCACAAAGCATAAGAGCTGCATAAAACATAAAACCATGTAAAAAGTCGCAAAAAGAATATTACATCAAAATCAAGAACATGTGATGTGTTGCGACAGGTACAAAATACAACACTCCTTCAATAAATGACAATAAATCAAAAACATATATATATACATACAAAAACATTACAAAACTATCACCCAGTTGTATCCTGGGAAATGTACGGACTAGTAAAAATATTATGCAACAAATTTTTGGCCATTGGAAGGACTAGATATAAAGTATGTCCTAAACAAAGCAGTGATATGGGGTGTTCATCTGCCACCTTAACAAGGTAAGCTATATCTATCAGTTCTCTAACTGCTTTATCCTATAGGTATAGGCTATCTTGTTAACGCCCCATATTCAACATCATATACAATGCCTATGTACAAAGGGAAAGTAAGGGGTTGTGTACAAAATATGCTTTTTATCGCTAAGCAAATGGAAAAATACTATTGATATGAAGCAATACAATAAAAGAAAATACAGAACATGTTCTTAAAAGAATGTTTAATTACTTAGAGCCCCTGACTCCAAGCAAGTTTACAATGTGGTTTAGTTGACAACCAGTAGCCCCTGTCTACATGGTTGCTATTGTAGTGGATATGAAGCCCCTGTCTTCACAATCCGAATAGAAACATTTAAGTCACCTAAAATTTTAGTGTTGGGATTCTGATGTACTTTTTATAGGCAGATGAGTTCCATCTACCCATACTTTGAATTTGCAATTCGGAGAACCCAAGTGAGGCAGCTGTGGTGGCAGCGCCAATTCGAAAACTATGCGTGTTGTAATTTTGTAAGTCTAGGTTACAAAAAGCTAAGGCCGAACGCAACTGCTGTGTGAAGTACTGACGGGAGATGGGCAAACCGTCCATGAATGAGAACAAAGGCTCCGACTGTGAAGAATGCTTTCTGAGATTGAGGTAATGCAGCAGAGCTTGGTACGGGCATACTAATGGGTCCTCAGTATTTTGTTGCAAGCGTAGTGTAGTTGTGTTTGCCTTTGAATGTTTGAAGTGAGGTATATTTATGTCTATGAACCTGTTAAGTGGACTGTTGCATCCTATAGACACATTACCAAAAAGAAGGAAATGTTGAGTTGTATTGTTTGTCTTGGTTATTTCTCCGACTCGTAAAAACGCACAAAACGCTAGAGTAAACATGGCACGTAAGAGTGATTTTGTGAAATCTGATGTAGTGGTAAAATCCAAAGCATGGATCAGTTTCCTCAAAACTGTTGGGGTTATTGGAAGCCTAGGGTCGGCTGTCGGTTTAGATTTACGGAATCCTTGGAGCATTTTACGAATGATGAAATGCTGTGTTATATCTGTGTAGTTTCCAAGCTGGAAGATGAAACTTAATGAAGAAATTAGTGTGGAAGTTGTGGATGCGGCAAATCCTTTCTGATAGCACTGTGCAATAAACCCTGATAGGTGTTGGACACAAGGTGGTAGTGGAGAAGCTTGGTTCCCAAACGACTGTTCAACGAAACATTTGTAAGATGAAAAGGCTGACTTGTAAGCAGATAGAGTTGACGGTGATAAAGAATTTCTAACTAAAAGGTCAGCTGTTTGGGTCAATTTGTCACTAATGCTGCCGGAACTGGAGTTGGCCTGCTGTCCATATGTGGGAAGCGGGCTCGGAATTCTTTCACCTTGTGCGGTAATTTCCTGGAACAGTGGCACCCCATATCACTGCTTTGTTTAGGACATACTTTATATCTAGTCCTTCCAATGGCCAAAACTTTGTTGCATAATATTTTTACTAGTCCGTACATTTCCCAGGATACAACTGGGTGATAGTTTTGTAATGTTTTTGTATGTATATATATATGTTTTTGATTTATTGTCATTTATTGAAGGAGTGTTGTATTTTGTACCTGTCGCAACACATCACATGTTCTTGATTTTGATGTAATATTCTTTTTGCGACTTTTTACATGGTTTTATGTTTTATGCAGCTCTTATGCTTTGTGCTCCTTAATAAATGACCATTTTTATTCTTTATATGGGAGTTGAGTCTTCTTATTTATATGGAATATGGGAAGGCAGGCATAAAAGTTTTTTCTAGTAAAATATCCAAATATGAAACAGATGTGTCAGACTTTGTGATATCGTTTACTTCAAGCTCACTGGGATATATCGAGTTGACATATGAATGGAAGTAACTATATTGTTTTTTTTTATTATTATCATTATTATTATTTTTTTTATTTCCGCTTTTCAATATACATATAACAGTATTTATACAGATAAACATTGCGGATTTTTATTAAACATTCACTCTCTGACTCTTTCTTCTCACTCATTCACTTAGAGTTTCACCTACACAAAAAAAAATTCCATATATATATATATATATATATATATATATATATATATATATATATATATATATATGTATATATATATGCATGTATACAAATTACAATGTTTACTATCTTTACAAGAAAAAGTAAAAAAAACTGCAATTTTTCTTTATAGTTGTAGTACATAGCTGATTATTTTTCAAATAAATGGTACCAAAATAACCATCTCTTTTTGAATGAATGTCCTCCATATTTATTGCAAATTTGTAAAAAGATCTTTCCAGTTAAAGTCATTCTGCAACCCTAAATCTCTTGTCCATTTTGCTACACATACTGGTTGATTATAACGCTTGGATAGAAAGAAGTTGTATAATGATTTACAGCCAGAACCATCACGACAAAGGAACTGAATATGTGTAGGAATAGATATTCCAATAACTGATGTTCTATTTTGTTTAACTTCAGGCCATTTTTTCAAAATGGAAAGTCTAAGCCCTTCATAATTAGAAAATGGGATCAAAACATCATAATTAATGGATGTACAATTAAAAGATAACAATTTGCCTTCAGTATCTAATAGATCAGACACAATATATATTTCGCAATTGTTTGTAAAAAACAGACTTATTTTGTACTCTGATACTACTGTTAAACCACAGAGGTTCATTCATAACCTGAAAAATATTTTCAGGTTCAAATAAATTAATAAATTCTTTATAATCAGAAAGAACTTCTTTCCAAAACATATTATTTGTTGTTTTACTAAAATATAAAGCATGTTCTGATCCAAACTGTAAGAGTTTTGTAATATTACAGCCTGTAGATTCCATAAATATTCTAGACCAGGTAGAATCTGTATGTATTAACCTCCTGATCCAAGTACACTGTAAGCTTAAGTGCCTTAATAAATGTTGGCAAATGTGGCATTCTAAAGCCACCATCATCAAAATCTAAAATCATTATATTTAGAGCTATTTTATCATTTTTATTGTTCCATACAAACTTAAAAAAAAGATTTCTCAAGGTTTTTCATAGTTTCATCACATGGTTTTGGCAACGTTAACAATAAATGTGTAATTTTTGAAAGAAGGAGAGATTTTATAACTGTAATTTTACCAAGAGGTGTAATATGTCTCTTTTCCCAGTTGCTCATTTCTTTGTTTATATCATTAATTCTGTTAATAAAATTTATCTTTTCAATGTTGTCCAGACTGGCATTAAATGTTATTCCCAATATTGTAAAGGTCTCAGATGTCCACTCTAAATTATATTCCTTGCACAAATTGTCATTACAGTTAATTTTTGATCCAATCCAAATGGCTTTAGTCTTAGAAAGATTAGGCTTTAAACCTGAAAATTTAGCAAACTGGAAAAGATCTAATGCACTCTTCAAACTTTTTTTCTGATCCATTCAAATATATAACTGTTTCGTCTGCATACTGTAATAAGCATACTTTTTCCCTACCAATTTTTATACCCTTTATATTTTTATTTTGTCTAATAAGGTGACCCATTATCTCAACACACAGATTAAAAATATATGGCGAGACAGGGTCTCCTTCGCGGCACTCTACCTATGCAAAAAATCTGGAAAAAATACCATTTTGTAAAACACATAATGAGGCATTTTTATATAAAACTGAAATCCATCTTATAAAATCATGACCGAAGTTAACAAATTCTAAAGTCTTGTACATAAATCTTCAGGAAATAGTGTCAAAAGCTTTCTCAAAATCTATAAGCAACATCATCCCTGGAATTTGTTTTTCTTTTGTATTATGTAAAACATCGTATATAAGTCGAGTATTTTCTCCTATGAATCTTCCTTTCAAAAACCCCTTTTGGTTCTCATGGATTAAATAATCTAAAACACTTTTAAGTCTATTACCAATACATGCTGATATAATTTTGTATGAAACATTGAGGAGAGAAATAGGTCTCCAGTTTTTTAAATATTCCCTTAGTTTTTCACCTTTTGGTAATGTAGACAAAATTCCCTGTTTCTGTGTTTTAGATAATTCTCCTTTCAAGAAACCAAAGTTAGAGATCGAAGTATAAAATCTCCAATATCCTTCCAAAAAAAATTTAAAGAACTCTACGTTGAAGCCATCACTTCCGGGACTCTTGTCATTTTTCATATTTTTCAATGCCAGTGATGCTTCTTCCTTGGTTATCAGACCCTCTAATTTGGAAGCCGAATCCTCATTTAAGATGCGAATATTGTCCTTAAGTATCAAATTATTTAAATTTATAACTAGTAAAGTGTTATCACAGGAGGAGTATAAATTAAGATAAAAATTTTCAATTTCTTTCAGGATTTCTTGTTGCGAGGTAATTGCTAAACCATTATCATTAATTAGTTTTGTTACTATTTTATAAATATAATTCCTTTTTTCTAGACTCAAGAAATATTCTGTAGGTTTCTCACCATATTTTACCTATTTAGTTTTTGTTCTTACAAACAGACCATTTATATAATGTTTTCTAAGTTCTTCCAATTTAGATTTTGCAGTAGAAAGTTTTTCATCAGTTTTGTGAGAATTGTTAAAATTTCTGATGATTTCTTATTCTTGTATTTCTTCTTCTAAAATATTTACTTCTCTGTCTCTTTCTTTTTTCTTTCTAGAACAATACTTTAATTATAGTGATACCTCTTATCTCAAGTAACAGCATTCTAGGAATAATTGATCATCATTTGTAAAATTAATTTTTGTGTTTTCTATATCCTTAATCATTGCACGATTATATGGTGCCACTGCTTACTGAAATTTAATCCTATTTATTGTTTCTTTAACTAAAGTTATATATTTTTCATCTTTTAAGAGAGAGTTATTAAACTTCCAGAACCCTTTACCCATCTTAAAATCTGAAAATAAAATATGAAGTTCAATAATTGAGTGATCAGTTCTGTACCCCGACTTTATATCAACCTTATCTACAAAGGCCATTAATTCATTTGATATCAGAAAGTAGTCAAGTCTGGCCTTTTTTACTGGATTGTTTTTAAACCAAGTGTATCTTCTAGAATTATTATATTTAGTCCTCTAGGGGTCACATAGGTCTCTCTTGCTTTAGGGTTATTAAGGTTACGATAATTATAGCAATCTAGAGTAAAGTCTTGAATTAAATTAAAATCTCCTCCCATTAACACAAACTCACCCTGGAATTTCTCAATTTCATCTCTGATCAGACTGTAAAAATCAGGCTGATCTGTATTGGGTCCATATAGATTTACCAATAAAAAATCATACTTTTTTGCTAAGTTGACCTCTAATATGACCAGATTACCTGCTTCATCTATAATTGTTAACTGATATTACGTCGTCGATATATCTAAATGTCGAGTTGAAGGCCACAGCAAGTGTTTCTTCTCATGTAGAAGTCTGAGAACAAATTCTGCTTCATATGATTACAAGAATAAGTCTACTAGCAAGGGGGCACATCTGTCCTTAAATTTCCACGATTTGGTCGCCTGACCAGTGCTGGACAGTCTTTAGAAAGTTACGCACGAGTAAAACGTTACATTTAGTTTGAAATATTTGTCAAATTGTATATATATTTAAGTCCGCTTACCTTAATAATATATAGCGATGACATCGTAACACTTCACATAAAAAATAAACAATTATTAGATAATAGGGTATAGTTAAATAATTACAAGTTCATGTGTATATTAAAGTTCACTACGTTGGAAGAATTGCTTTCATTTTCGGTGCAAATGAATCAAAAGTTATCTATTTTATTTTTTATTTTTCAAAAAAAAAAATGTAAATGACAAACGTATTAAAAGTTTACATAAAAAAAGAAAAATTATCAATCCATGCAAGGATCAAACCAAACATTTTTCGATTCCAGTGCCGAGGACGGGTAGCAATACTCCTGAGATATTACTGCAACACACAATATGGATTTTAAAAAGGCAATGAAGTACCGCATTTACACAATTGTTTTTTATAAATTCATTTTTTATGGTCTCTGGGTCTTCCATTTTTTTTTTACAATTATTTGCTCGTGTCATTGAATTAAAATGTACACAAATAACGTTGCTAAATCATGGAGAGATAACCCAGAGATAGCAAATTTTTTTTTTATAAGAAGGTGTTTAAAAATGTTTTTAAAAAATGAAAATGACTTATTTAGCCTATTTTTAACTTATGTTTTTAGCAAATCAAAACACAATATCGGGGAGATATTTCCCTTTCATATTTCACAGGAACCCGATACTTCAAAAGAATGCTGAAATTTCATGAAACAGATCAATGAAATTTTCAAGTGTGCCTAGAATGGCAATCGAATGCGTCCTCATTCTTGACATAACAAAAGAAGCTTTAGAAAGAAGGGCAAAACAAGACCTTTAAGCTAGCTGTCATGCCTGTAGAAGTTTGCCTCCTCAATACTGTTGTGTGCTGAAATAATGGTACTTCGTTCAGTGTGGGCTCTAGGTTATTTTTTCTATTGTACATCTATTGTTAGTGCTCTGTGTTTTAAAACGGTTAATACAATCCGATCGTGTAGCTTTACCAGAACGCTTCAGCCATTGGATACAATAATTTGAAAATATAATTCGTAAACATCACCATTTATAATAGAATGGTGTAATATATGAGCATACCCAAACTAATAGCAAACGAAAACCATTTGTCATAACTTCGATTTGAACAACTAAAGGTAAAAGAAAACGAAATCCCTACCAATCAGAATTTTCAGGAATGGAGAAACAGTTCGTCCATCGCCCGTCCCGACGTCCACTATATTGACGGCTTGATCACAATGTGCATCTAAACCTGACAAGTTAAAGGGATGTAAACTCAACATTTGATCGTATCTATTACATTTTCTAGAACTTTGAAACTGTTTACTTGAATCTCCTTACTTGTGTATATTGCTTTCAATCAAGATTAACTTGTACATAAAAATCTAGCAAGATGCTACTCACTTAAATAATTCAACACAGGTTCCAAACAGGGTTCAAGAAGTTGATGAAAATGGCCCGAATTTATAAACGCTTCGTCTGGCAATACTTTATATTCCATCACGTATTACTCTCGTTCAAGTATAAGGTAGAGAATATATGTTGTATATTAACGGGTCGATTGTTTTAAAGGGTACAAAGTGATGCGAGGGGTTATCAAAAAGTTCATGGACTGCGATAGTATTAAAATTATGGAGGTTTTGTTAAAAAACATTAGCGATCGTTAAACTATCTTAATCTTAGATGTTTTGAAACCTTTTATCATCAATTATGGTCATCCGGCGCTGTCACCGTTTGGTTATATAACATCATTGCCGAGTACAAATTGAAATTTGTTTTGTTCCTCTGATATTTTTTTAAACGATATGAACAAATCATTGCAGAGTACAATATTATAAATGGATTTATACAAAAAGAGATCTTCACTTGACTTCGAGCAACGGATTAACTTTGAACGCCCGGATCGCGATTCGTAATTACAGAGGACACTCTCTAATAAATCTTTTTTGTGCCATTTAAAAACAGATTTTGACATACATGTATTTTGTCTCTTTATCCGACAATGTTCAAACATTTGAAAGGTCTTTGTTTTTTAAGTGAAATTTTCTAGATGACGGGAAACGAAAACCTTCCCCCATCCCGGCGTTATTATAAACCCTTAGTTTCCTATGGCTTTATATATAGAATTTACGATAACAGTTTTATAGAAATCCAAATATTAGGTAAAAAGAAAAAAAAAGAACTATATACGGTAAAGGCATGTCCCTGCCCTCAAAAAAGTCAAATCTTGGAACATCTCTTGGAATGTGCACGATTGATATTATGTAAAAAAAAAAATCCGAGTGAACAAAATGTATCTTATATTGGGAGAAATACTGACATTTTCGTGTCTGTGACTTCACAAACTTTTGAGATTATTTGCTATTTTTTTTTTTATACAGATGGAGATAAATACACTAATGTTGATCAATTTTTAACAGTTTTAAGGTAGGTCGCGGGTTTAATAATTCGCGCCTTCTGCGCATGATGACGCGCATAAGTCGTAAAACAAAAGCTAAATTCTTATGCAGTCTTAAATGGTCATTCTTATTAAAATAATAAAAAAGCAATGCTTCTAGAGTTTTCAGTGAATTAGATTCATTCAAACATAATCAGAAATATAAAAGTATGCACTTCCGGTTTTTCGGTAAGCAACTTCATTTTCACCGTGTTCAATCAGAAACCCGGGATCTCAACATTAATTCAGTATGTTTCGCTTTAATGAAATGTCAGCAGACCTGCCTACCCTTTTTATTGGGAGGGTGTAATTTCAATACTCACTTTGGTGGAATTGCAAGGTAAAGGCGTAATCCTTTATGTGTCCCTAGTTTTATATTTTGTAATAATATTACAGATAAACCGTTAATTGTACATCAAAGCAAGCATGAATGTTTCTCTTTCACATTATTTATTGACAAAAAGTCTATGTGTTGTAAAGCTGGTAACCTAAATGCAGTCATATCAAACTTATTTAAACTTACATGCTTAATGAACGTTTGGTTAAATTCTAGCAAATCATATAATTCAGAACTTTTTTTCCACGTTAATATGAATTCTACATTATTGCTCAATGTAGTTTTTTTTTCTATATATTTACTTGTTTCTATGTTGTTCTAAGCAGTGTAAGAATAAACTGAATTGAAACTTAAACCGACTTTATTTATTGCACATTTCATTCAATAGTTTTACAATCTTTGGCATGGCATCCGTTTTATAAAGGCTTAATTATTACTAAAAGGTATAATAGTATCTTTTTTTTGCATCGCAAATAATCATATCGTGAAGAATCGAAACCTCTATTAATTTGTACCATTACCTTCTCGTTTTCATTTAGGAACGCCTCTCATTAAGAAGGTTTCTAGGAAAAATTATTTAAAAGCGTAAAATTATATTTCATGGCGTAACAGCGTAATTTTTGGTAAAAGGCGGAAGAATTACGCCAAAAGCGGAAGGGTGGGCGGGTCTGTGTCAGAGATGATGAACAAAATAATAAGAATATGGGTATCACTTCTATGTACATTTTAGCGATTCATTCAGTTCAACAACTTCTGTAATGTGCTGCATTTTCAGTGTTTACAAAATGAATGACAAGGTAAGCACAACAATCTTGTGTGTTAACGATTTCTGTAGGTATATTCAGGGGCTTAGCTTGACTTTAAATTCTAGTGAGGCAAAACTATTGCAGCCGGGGGTGTGGGGAGCACCTTAGGCCCCAAGTAGGTCTAGGGAGGAGCCACGAAGGGAGGGTCAGGGGGCGAAGCCATTCGAAGAAAAATGCATTGTTCATTTATCACTGTTTATAGGGGTTTTAAGCCTGGAAAGTAAAATCATACTTGTCTTGGACAGAAATTTCGTAAGGTTTACCAGTTTCAATATTTAAACCTCAGTTTGCATATAATCATTAGATGCTGCATATTTTTTTAAAAGGGTTTAATATATTAAATAAAAAATGTTTTTTCAACATGTTCAAACACATTTAAGAAATAAAATATCATTTTTAGAGTTTCATTGGGATATGACATGAAGTCGGTCAGGTGATCAAATTCTATAATGCCCAAAGGACTTTATTGTAGATTTGATCACACACCGACTTCATGTCATATCCCGATGAAACTCTAAAAATGATATTTCTTATACTTACATTTTACTTTTTTTATTCTTGTTACAAAGAAATATAGGCACTATTTAGACTTTGCTACGGAAATGCAATATAACGTACCTACAATACATATTTTATTAATTTTATGAAAGTACAACATTTTATAGATTTGTTTAAATGTTAAATATATATAGAATCTCCCATGATATATGGTTGAATATGATTTTTATCCAACAAGGTTTTTTTTTTATACCTGAGGCTTGGCGAGGGGATAAAAACACACAAGTTGGATAAAAATCATATCCAACCACAAAGCACGGGACATTCCTTTTATCAAATATAAAAAAATTTCCAAAGAATGATATCCACGGGATAAAGGGGTAAATATGGGATAAAAACCATTAGTTTAAAAAGAAAAAAAAAATCTGCAATGTATTAAGGGATGTTGCTGAAAAATCTAATGAGGCAGTTGCCATAATTGGAGCTACTCCCCTGATATTATTAATTTAATCATCTGTAAAGTGCATTCAATAAGGAGTAGATCAGAAAAAATTACAGTGAAAAGGATTCTGTATGTCCAGTGCCCAGATTGTGGCTCCATTACCCAATAGACAATGTCAAAGGTCGGGGAGTATTTGATATTAATGTCAAGGTTGCTACAGGTTACTGAATATAATTTATAAGGATATATTTTTTCTGGCATTACAGGACTAGAATGCATCATATGAAATGAAATTTAGTTTATCAATAGCAAAAAATTTTAGAAAGGGGCATACCACTGAGTCACTGAATTTTGTACATGCTTGCTTGCCTAGAAAAAGAATTACATATATACATATATTTCTGCTTGCAGATTTGGATTTGTTTACTATAGCCCACTTCTTCTTTCAAAATTATACAGTCAATTGATTATAAGAACCTTTAGGTCGAAAATCTTTATTCTTTTTCTTTTAATTGCTCTAATAAATTTTTCTCATTTAGAATACATGAAATTTTTGAGTTACTATTATTTGTCATTAAATAATTCTATCTACTAAATTATGAAAATGTGTAATGAAAATAAGGAAAGTAACTTTTTTTTATCCCTGATATCTGTACAATATGATGACACAAACCTCGCACTAAGCAAGATAAGCATACTTATGATGTGTTAATTATGTGTGTTATTGTTTACATGTAAAGTACACTGTATATATACATGCAGTATGCATTTCAATAATAAAATGAAATATTTGGACATTATATTTCAAAAGTGGTGCATGCTGGAACGTGAGAAACACATTTCAATAACCTATTCTCCACGATGAATATGTATACACTGTAGTCATCATAAAACTGAAAAATCATAGATGTTGTATATTCATAAGTCTTATGCTTCCTTTGTTTTCATCCTGTATATGGATGTTATTGATAATGATTCAATTCAAGCACCCTGTATCTAGCTATAAATCTGGTATATAACTTAATTGACATGACTCGGTCTGTAATACACATGTACTAGTTGAATATAATTAATATTTTCTATATCATGTATATTGACTAGTCTTAAAAAATATTCTTATGAAACTAAGTTGATTGAAATACTTATTTACATGCAACTTAGGAATTATTTGTAAAGTATGAAGTGTGTTAAGGGGAATAAATTTTGCTTTAAAGCAATCGGATTATTAGTCCCCTACCAGTGAAACCAGAGGGGACTAGAGGTTTCCTCTTCGTCTGTCTGCCCATTTATCTGTCTGTCTAGCTGTCTCTCTGTCTGTCAGTCTGTCCCACTTGGTTTTCCGTACTTTTTTCTAAACACTTAGAGATATTGAGCTCATTTTTGGTATGTGAATGTATCCTGATGAGTTATAGATCATGTTTGCATTTGGTTTTGCTTCATTGATTTTTGATGGAGTAATGACCTTTTAAATTTTTTATGGTTTTCCACAATTATTTTTAAAAGCTTGAACATATTGAGCTAATTTTTGTTATAAGACTTTAGATTAATTGATAGATCAAGTTTGAATTTCATTTCGCTTCATTGATTTTTGACTGAATTAGGACATTTTCAATTTTTCATGGGAACCAGATTTCACTTGCCAATAGGGGACTATTATTGCTATAGCAATACTCACAGAATGTTTGTTTACCATTGTTCTATTATTTCTATTTTTTTTTTTTACATCTGTTATAATGTTGTATATAAAATATATGCAAGAATACCATCCGATCATGTCCTATAAATGCATATTCTATTAATTATTATATATTATAACCCCCGCAAACAAAGTTTGGGGGTATATAGGAATCACCTTGTCCGTCTGTCCGTTTGTCTAGCTGTCTGTGCAAACATGTCCAGTCCATATCTTTCTCTCGGAGGAGCATTAGAATCTTCTACTTCACACAAAGATTGCTCATGACCTAAGGGTGTGTCATGTCCTTAACCCAAGGTCATTTGGGCAAGTTCAAGGTCACTGAAAGAAAAAGTTCATTATTTGTGTGCGGTCCATATCTTTCTTATGCAAAAACTTGAATCCAGGTCATTTGTGCAAGTTCAAGGTCACTGAAAGGAAAAGTTCATAATTCGTATTGGGTCCGTATCTTTTTTATGGATAAATTTGGTGAGTTCTCAGTGTACACAAAGATTGCCTATGACCTAAGCGTGTGTCAGGACTTTGATCCAAGGTCATTTGTGCAAGTTCAAGGTCACTAAAAGGAAAAGTTCGTAATTCGTGTTTTGTCCATATCATAAGTATTGATGTTCAATTAGGCTACGCCTTAGTTTCATTTATTAAAAATTTATAATGATCAATTACCAGTAAATGTTTAAGCATGTTCTGAACACCAATACTAGTATTAGAGACTTGGCACCTTCTCTGAAAAACCTAGAGGGAGGGGGTATAAGTCCACTTTGGACAGTTCCAGTTAATTTCATTTCATAACCTTGACCTTATAATTATGACCTTGAACATTAAATAATCTATTGTGATGACATAGGTGATTAAAATTAAAAGACAATTAAATGTAGGAATTGATGGGTACACATTCTGCATTTATTATGAATTCATTCAAAACTTGCATTTCCTGATAAATTAATATAACAGATAAACTAGTAAAAGTTTTTGAACTTTCGTCAATGAGAAGAAAATTTAGTCCATAACACCCAAATTTTATTTTTTTTTTTTCAGAAGGTGAATATTTGAGGATGATTTGGAATAAATTTCAAATAAATCCTGTTTGTGTCTTTTTTAATAGTAAAATGCAGAAGGTATTGTCCGTTTTCCCTATATAATCCTATGTAAAATTACACGTGGGACCAATAAAAATGGCCATATTTTGAGCGCCGTTACGTGACAAACTAGTCGGGGAATATTTTTTCTTTTTTGGCACAGAGTTTACTAATGAACTGACAATTCACCATACAATTTTTTTTCAAAAATCGTATGTTTGGACCTTACACCCATGAGACTCCTCAACAAACTTCATTGATGTTAACATACTACATATTATATCAAAAGATGGAGTTGACCAGACCTACGCTTGGTATTTTCAAATTATGGACGTAAAATGCACCATTTTCTTTCGGGATCATTGAATTGTGGAATTTTTGTCATTTTGTCGTCATATTTTACACTTGACGTCACAGAGGACGAACAAATTTAAAGCGTTGAAGTCTTTATTTACCATTATTATAATAACAAGGAATTGTCTTCTTTGTTTTCGTTTTCCCGATCGACAGGGGATACTTGCTCCTCCATGACCCCTGATTCCGCATCTGATGTTTTTATAAGTCCGTGTTCGCTCTGTTCCGGTTCCGGGTTTGTTATGTTTCACTTTTGAGCTTGATTACTGTTCCTTTTCTTCATATATCCAGCTTCGAAAATAAGATGATTTCACCATCAAAGTTTTATTGGAAGGGGGGGGGGGGTCGTAAGATTTGTTACACAGTTAAGGAATGAATTTACATGATTAGCATCTTACGAATGCTCAGATCATCGAATGATTTATCTCCGTTATACTGGAATGTAATTACATCGTATTTTGATGTAGTGCCACGTTCTTCCACCAATGCTTACAAAAACATCGCCAATTTAATCAGATCTAAAAACTGTGGCTTAAAGTTGTTTCTATAGACAGCAAAGGTGATGCTAAATAAATGTGTAAAATTCATTGGTGTGCATTAGGTGTTTAAATTTTATGGCACCAGTCCAACAACCGTCTGATGTATGTATAATTAGACGTGCTAGTGCGTATTTTCTGTGTAATTATTACATCTTCCGCCCTTTTCTATTTTGCAGAAATGATAAATTGTGTAAATTTCTGTACTCTCCTGACATTTTCTTGAATTCGTATGAACTGTTTAAGCCTACTTGAATATATTACAAACTTAAGTTAATATAAACATAGTCGTCTCTTACTAAACTAAACAAAAATAACCTGTATAATTTATCCAATTTCTCATCATTTCATTCATTTAGAATTGGAAAACTGACAAGTCAGCACGCAGAGGGATTATAATTTAAGGATGTAGATTAAGGATTTAGAATATGGTAATATGAGAAAGAAAAAAAAGATTCCCCAAATAAGGGTATAATTTAACTACCTTTGAAATATTAAGGAAGTTGGATTCTGATATCTAAAGTAATGAGAATTTTTTATCAAGTATATTTTTAGAATCTAAAAATATTGGGGTCAATACCCTTCTTTTGGCGCTACAGAGCATTTAGTATGACCTTTTTGCACTGTTATTACGCCTCACACATAAATTAATTTTAAAAGTTTTTCCTCCAATATTTTTTAAAATAAATTTGGGAACAAACACAGTCTTATTTCATCTAGAACAGACATAATAAAATTTATGACTACAAAAAGTTTCAAATTACTTGACATGATTGTTGTCATTTTTCTGGCATTAAAAATCAAACAAGCAAAGAAATCATTTGAAAGTAATGACATTTTACTAAATTTAAGAAGCGTGGTTAAAATTATCTTATATTTCAGAAAAGAAAATTAAAAGTGGGGGTCTGTGATATTAATTTTTAGATATTACTAAAATAGTGTTTATTTTAAGCTTAAATTGGGGTTGTTTTTTGGATTTCGCAATGTATTTGCTATATTTGTCAAGTATGATCATCATGATAGAATTCCTGACAGTTTATTTAATCTATAATTTAGGATCATCATGAAACAGTTCACGGCACAAAAGAACTCTGTTTGCAGGCTGCATGGAAAATAAGAATCCAAAGAACGAGGGCGCTTTCGATTGACATTCGGCACAATCGGGGCGCCCTTGAAAAGTGAAAACCCTATTGAACTGTCAAATTAAATGTTACATTCTTTTGATGTATAATGTTCCCATGAAATAGGAAAGGAAAATATTTTCCCTATAGTGTGTTTCGATTTCCTTAAAGGGTACCTGCAGTGGCTCTTTATTTTTAAATATGTTGAAGATCATGCTAAAATAAAACTAAAGAAAAAAACCGCACCGAAATCTATGCACAACTAACGAAGCTATTGGGGAAAAACCCTATTTCACACCTGAGCGATTTTCTGAAACGCTCGGTTTTTGGGCCTTAGCCGCTGTGACGTCACTACGTGTACCGGCCATTTTGAATGCATAGAATACGGTGGAAACACGATGAGGATTTTTAGTGTTTTTTCATTAATTTTTAGGGATTTTGTGAATATTAAATTAACTATGACTATAGTATTAGTTCTTAGTTTTGTTTGAAATTAGTTTAGTGAATATTCCTTCATTATTTCTTTGTGTGTGGTTATAATAAGTAACGACATTAGGAATCGCCAAAAATCATCGATTCATATTTTCCAATAATTAGGAATCGATGGATTATGCCAATTATATCATTATTTTTTTTCCTTCCGAATATGTATTGACATTTTTCTAAATTCTATTTGTAAGCAATAATCACAAAAAGACAGTACACAAACGTACGTTAATAAAAGAAAACATTTCTAATTCTTAAAAAAAATAGTAAGTACAGGGTTAGTGTATAGGTCCCTGGTAAGTACACTTATATGATGCTTGCTGTTGTATTCTTCGAAAAGTGAAAGTATAGAATATATATTTTTCTATTATTTAGTATTGGGAAGTACATAGAATTAATATGAGAGAGTGAGTAAGAGATTCCCTTGCTTAACCCCCCTCCCCATATAAATGATTCAACAAATGTTATTATGTTCCCCAAACGAAGTTTGGGAATATATTGTTTTTACTCTGTTTCTTCTTCTTCTTATTATTATTAGGTCTTCCGTTCACAACGGAAGACCTATAGTGATTGTATTGTTTCTTTTTAAGTCTTCCGTTCACAACGGAAGACTTATAGTGATTGTATTGTTTCTTATTATTATTATTATTATTATTATTATTATTCCTCCCAAATTTTGTGAGCGCGATTACTCAGAGATGGTTGGATAGATTTTCACAATTTTTCACAAGATAGTAGGCTGATATATGAAGTTTATATAAAATTCCATTTTTTGAAAAATTCACTTCCGGTCCGAAGTTACGGCCGAATTTCCAATTTTTAAATGGACTTTTGTCCGGAATTTTCCTCGGAAACGGTTTGAGGTAAAGATGTGAAATTTACAGGAGTATTAGATCATGACATTCTCTTTGTTTCGAAGTTGTTTTCGTGTGTTTCCGGTACTTCCTGTCCGAACCGGAAGTGAATTTGTGTTTGGTCAATTTTCAACTTTTTTGTTTTTTTTTTTATATTTTTTCAAGACATTATTATGTAAAACAGAGGTTATTCTACAAATACTCAATATATAATTTGTTTTGAAATCAGATTCCACATTTTGCAGATTTTCGGTACCCTCATTTTTCCTATTTACCTAGTGTGTAAACAATGGGCAAAGAAAGATAACTCTGACTTGTAAGTGAGAATAGAACTTTCGAGATAAAGGCGGAAATAGTATCGATGACGACAGAGACATATACACTCTCCATATCAAAATATTTAGACGTTCCATATTCACTCTTCTAAATGTAAGAGTACGTTGGTTACCGCTTCCAGTGCATGTATAGTTTAAAGTTGCCAGTGTAGTGTAAGTCTGTATTGACAGTTAATTGATTTACACATGAATATATCTAAAAAAAAAAATAATATATATGCTAGGTACCTAATTCAAGTAAATATATTATAAGCACTGAGTATACATTTATAGTGATGGACAGGAATGCAATTTTATCTATCTCGTATAGTAAGTTCAGAATACGATAGTTATAAGCCTTCTATAATGCAGACGATTTATTATTCTCTATGATTTGAATGCAAAATTATCCCGATTTCCGAGTTTTATTTTCGATATTGAAAAATATTACATACACTCAAACAGGAATTGAGCGATAGAAAATTGTAATACAGTACTGTTTTAAAGCCTTTATAAATAAATTGATATATGCGACTTAAAAGAAAGAAAATCAATTTATAGATTAGATTTGGTTATTACATGTATATTTGATAAAAAGTTAAATTATTTATGACACATGATTTATACTCTATATACCCAAGGAATTATAAAAAATGTGAAAAGACGATTCTTGGATTCTTGTGAAATACTCAAAGAGTTAAAAAAAATATGTGAAAACGCGATTCTGTGTGAAATAATGGTACGCTATATGTTTCTTTTGAAAAAAAAAACATGAAAAAAAAAAAATTGCACAGGTCTGTTGATATGTGGGATAAGTATACCTGAATGAACACAATTTTATGCAATAATATATAATTATGTACATGCAACTGACGTCCGTACTTTTCCTTATAATTCATAAAACATAAAACTATCTAATTCCTTTGAAGTCCCCCCCCCCGTCTTGATTAATATTTGGAGACGCTCGTGCAGCTAGGCATTTGAATTATATATTCGTTTTAGATTTAAATCTGGAACATGTGAATATATGTAATTACCATTTACATGTATACAGAATTTCATATTCTATAATGGTAGATTTGTCATTATGAAATGTTCAATTTACGTCTGAGAGAGAGAGAGGGAGGGAGGGAGAGAGAGCTAGATTCCCTCTTAATCCCGATCCTCCTATCCATTTACATAGACCAAAAATTAGTTCTATATCGGTCACACCCATTCTTTATTAAATGTTTTCTGATTTCATAGTCAGGCATGGTCACATCCTGTATATATTTCTGCTTAAAAAGTATCACACGAAGTGCACGTGTGTTGACCTGTCAATCAAAATCACGACGCTGTATGCACTGCAATTAAGTAGCCTGAGTTCGAAATGATCTTGAAGTATGATCTTTAAGTAAATCTGATGCAACAAGCTTGTGAAAAAAATAGAATAAAATAAAAAATAAAATATCTCGGTAATATGAACTTCGATTGTGGGATGTGGAGACCGATCCTTTGGATGAGATCGTATAAATCGAGGTCCCTTGTCGCAGAAGGTGCTGGCATAAAAAAGATTCCCCACTGCTCAATTGCGATAAGTGCAAAAGCATAGGACAAAAATTTGCAGTCTCCACCGGCGAGTGGTGGCGTCTCCATGTTAGTGAACAATTCTGGAGAGGGACGTTAAACAACATACGTATAATCAATCAATCGATTGCTGAAGAATTACTGTAATTGAATAATCTGTCTTATAGGTATGCTGTCAAATCTTGATATTATAACTTTACAAAACTCAGTGACTTTACGTTTAATGTGATACTAACTTAATTCATTATATTTTTTTATAACACCAACACAATTATGCCAAAAGATACACACAGTGAAGTTTATGATAGTACGGTGTTCGTTCGTCTATTTGTTTGTCTTAGAAATGATTGCAAACAATTTTTTTTAAAATTGCTAATGATATACGTATATCTCTTATAGGTGCCAAATGTATTATACAAGATTGATCATGAAAATCAAAGTACCTTAAGTACTGAAAGGACTTTTTAAGTCTTCCGTTCACAACGGAAGACTTATAGTGATTGTATTGTTTCTTTTTATTATTATTATTATTATTCCTCCCAAATTTTGTGAGCGCGATTACTCAGAGATGGTTGGATAGATTTTCACAATTTTTCACATGATAGTAGGCTGATATATGGAGTTTATATAAAATTCCGTTTTTTGAAAAATTCACTTCCGGTCCGAAGTTACGGCCGAATTTCCAATTTTTAAATGGACTTTTGTCCGGAATTTTTCTCGGAAACGGTTTGAGGTAAAGATGTGAAATTTACAGGGGTATTAGATCATGACATTCTCTTTGTTTCGAAGTTGTTTTCGTGTGTTTCCGGTACTTCCTGTCCGAACCGGAAGTGAACTTTGTGTTTGGTCAATTTTCAACTTTTTTGTTTTTTAACATTTTTTCAAGATATTATTATGTATAACAGAGGTTATTCTACAAATACTAAATATATAATTTGTTTTGAAATCAGATTCCACATTTTGCAGATTTTCGGTACCCTCATTTTCCCTATTTACCTAGTGTGTAGACAATGGGCAAAGAAAGATAATTCTGACTTGTAAGTGAGAATAGAACTTTCGAGATAAAGGCGGAAATAGTATCGATGACGTTATAGACATATACACTCTCCATATCAAAATATTTAGACGTTCTATATTCCCTCTTCAAAATTTAAGAGGACGTTGGTTACCGCTTCCAGTGCATGTAAAGTTTGAAGTTGCCAGTGTAGTGTAAGTCTGTATTGACAGTTAGTTAATTTACACATGAATATATCTAAAAAAAATTAATATATATATGCTAGGTAGCTAATTCAAGTAAATATATTATAAGCACTGAATATACATTTATAGTGATGGACAGGCATGCAATTTTATCTATCTCGTATAGTAAGTTCAGAATACGATAGTTATAAGCCTTCTATAATGCAGACGATTTATTATTCTCTATGATTTGAATGCGAAATTATCCCGATTTCCGAGTTTTACTTTCGATATTAAAAAAATATTACATACACTCAAAAAGGAATTGAGCGATAGAAAATTGTAATACAGTACTGTTTTAAAGCCTTTATAAATAAATTGATATCTGCCACTTAAAAGAAAGAAAATCAATCTATAGATTAGATTTTGTTATTACATGTATATTTGATAAAAAGTTAAATTATTTATGACACATGATCCATACTCTATATACCCAAGGAATTATAAAAGATGTGAAAAGACGATTCTTGGGCATGGATTCTTGTGAAATACTCAAAGAGTTTTAAAAATATGTGAAAACGCGATTCTGTGTGAAATATTGGTACGCTATATGTTTCTTTTGAAAAAAAAAAACATGACAAAAAATTGCACAGGTCTGTTGATATGTGGGATAAGTATACCTGAATGAACACAATTTTATGCAATGATATATAATTATGTACATGCAACTGACGTCCGTACTTTTCCTTATAATTCATAAAACATAAAACTATCTAATTCCTTTGAAGCCTACCCCCACCCCCCCCCACCCCACCCCCGTCTTGATTAATATTTGGAGACGTTCGTGCAGCTAGGCATTTGAATTATATATTCGTTTTAGATTTAAATCTGGAACATGTGAATATAATTACCATTTACATGTATACAGAATTTCATATTCTATACTGGTAGATTTGTCATTATGAAATGTTCAATTTACGTCTGAGAGAGAGAGAGGGGGGAGAGAGAGATTCCCTCTTAATCCCGATCCTCCTATCCATTTGCATACACCAAAAATTAGTTCTATATCGGTCACACCCATTCTTTATTAAATGTTTTCTGATTTCATAGTCAGTCATGGTCACATCCTGTATATTTTTCAGCTTAAAAAGTATCACACGAAGTGCACCTGTGTTGACCTGTCAATCAAAATCACTTGACGCTGTATGCACTGCAATTAAGTAGCCTGAGTTCGAAATGATCTTGAAGTATGATCTTTAAGTAAATCTGATGCAACAAACTTGTGAAAAAATAGAATAAAATAAAAAATAAAATATCTCGGTATTATGAACTTCGACTGTGGGACGTGGAGACCGGTCCTTTGGATGAGATCGTATAAATCGAGGTCCCTTGTCGCAGAAGGTGCTGGCATAAAAAAGATTCCTCACTGCTCAATTGCGATAAGTGCCAAAGTTGCAGTCTCCACCGGCGAGTGGTGGCGTCTCTATGTGAGTGAAAATTCTGGAGAGGGAGGTTAAACAACATACGTATAATCAATCAATCGATTGCTGAAGAATTACTGTAATTGAATAATCTGTCTTATAGGTATGCTGTCAAGTCTTGATATTATAACTTTACAAAACTCAGTGACTTTACGTTTAATGTGATACTAACTTAATTCATTATATTTTTTTTATAACACCATACACAATTATGCCAAAAGATACACACAGTGAAGTTTATGATAGTAAGGTGTTCGTTCGTCTGTTTGTTTGTCTTAGAAATGATTGCAAACAATTTTTTGTAAAATTGCTAATGATATACGTATATCTCTTATAGGTGCCAAATGTATTATACAAGATTGATAATGAAAATCAAAGTACCTTAAGTACTGAAAGGACATTTTTCCAGTTATTTTTTTCTTTCAAAGTAAATATGATATGTATGTTTTTTACACAGAAAAAAGCAAATTCTTACAGATTTAGAAGAACGGAAGACTTTTTTGTTGCCATGGCAACAAGAGTCTAGTTTCCAGTTATTTTTTTCTTTCACAGTAAATATGATATGTATGTTTTTTACACAAAAAAAAAAGCAAATTCTTACAGATTTAGAAGAACGGAAGACTTTTTTGTTGCCATGGCAACAAGAGTCTAGTTATTATTATTATTATTATTATTCCTCCCAAATTTTGTGAGCGCGATTACTCAGAGATGTTTCGATAGATTTTCACAATTTTTCACTGGATAATAGGTTGATATATGAAGTTTATATAAAATTCCGTTTTTTGAAAAATTCACTTCCGGTCCGAAGTTACGGCCGTATTTCAAATTTTAAATTGCATTTTTGTCCGGTGTTTTTCTCAGAAAGGGTTTGAGGTAAAGATGTGAAATTTACAGGAATGATAGATCATGACATTCTCTTTGTTTCTACGTGATTTTCGTTTGTGTCTGGAACTTCCTGTCTAAACCGGAAGTGAATTTGTGTTTTGGTCAATTTTCGACTTTTTTGTTTTTAAACATATTTTCAAGATATTTTTAGGCGTAATAGAGATAGGTCTATAAGTGCCAAATATATAATTTGTTTTGAAATCAGGTCACCCGTTTATAGATTTCAGCTACTTTCTTTTTCCTTTCAAAAATCAAAGTACTAAAAGTACTGATAGCGCATTTCTTACTTTAACTTATGTTTACATGTTTCTCTGCATACAAAAATCAATACATACAGTATCATATATAAGAATGAAGACTACATTTAATTGCAGTAAATATCAAAGTACCTGAAGTACTGAGAGGACTGTTTTAGATACCCATTTTTTTCAAACTACAGTGTAGTATAAACAGGCATGTTTTTCTATACATAAAAATCAATGCATAGAATAAGTTACCTATGGAAGGTATTTTCATTAGCCAATAAAAATCAAAGTACCGCAAGGACTGAAAGGATATTTACTATTCTTTTTTACTTCAACTTATATATAGATGTTTCTCTAAATGCAAAATTCAATTCATACACTACATGTATTAAATTTGTCATGTTTATATATAAGGACGGTGGATACTTTCATTTTTGTAGTGAAAATCAAAGTACTGTAAGAACTGACAAGTTGTTTTCTAGATAAAACTCCCTCCCCCATTTTAACTTTTAAATTTAAAATAGTTTAAATATACTTCTACTAATGAAAAAAAACATGCATACAATATCTTATATAAGGACAACAGATACATTTTGCAGTAAAAATCAATGGACTGCAAGTACCGAAGGGACAAATTTTAGATTCTTTACAACTTAAATATTACATACTGTACACGTTTCTCTACAAAAAAAAAAATCAATGCAAACGGTATCATATAGGAACGGAAGACCTTTTTGTTGCCATAGCAACAAGAGTCTAGTTATTATTATTTTTCTTCCTGGGTACTTTTTTGTCCGTGAGTGATCTCCGAAACTACACATCCGATTGAGGTGAAACCTTTTTAGGGTTAATAGGAATGTTATGTAGATTTGCGGAACGAAGGTCATTTTGCGCGCACGCGCATGCACGTGCGTGCGCGTGCAATGCTTAAAATGACCAATATACTTGATATAGCTGTAACTTTTATAGTTTTTGATGAAATGCTTTGATACTCAGAAAGTAAGGATATATTAATAGTGTAGACAAGATGACATGGTCAGAATGCACATGCATGCACGTGCGCGCATACGCATTGATTGAAATAACCAATACAATTGATATATACTTGCACATTTTTTGGATGAATTGCATTGAAACTCAGAATATAAATATATATTAGAAGTGTACACAAGAAGACTTGATCAGCGCACACATGCATGTACGTGCGTGCACGTGCGCGCGCGTGCAATGAGTAAAATGACAAATATACTTGATATACCTATAACTTTCATATCTTTTGATGAAATGCTTTGATACTCAGGATATCAAGATATATTAAAAGTGTACATAAGATGACATGGTCAGAATGCACATGCATGCCCGTGTGCGCATGCGCAATGATTGAAATAACCAATACAAATGATATAGACTTCACTCGTACATTTTTTGATGAATTGCTTTGAAACTCTGAATATAAATATATATTAGAAGTGTACACAAGATGACATGATCGGCGCACACATGCATGCACTTGCAAGCACGTGCGTGCGCGTGCAATGAGTAGAATGACCAGTATACTTGATATAGCCAAAACTTTCATATCTTTTGATAAAATACTTTAATACTCAGAATATAAGGATATATTAATAGTGTAGACAAGATGACATGGTCAGCATGCACATGCATGCACGTGCGCAATGATTGAAATCACCAATACAATTGATATAGACTTAACTTGTACATTTTTTGATGAATTGCTTTGAAACTCAGAATATAAAGATATATTAGAAGTGTAGACAAGATGACATGGTCAGCGCTCACATGAATGCACGTGCGTACGCGTGCAATGAGTAAAATTACAAATATACTTGATATAACCATAACTTTTACATTTTTTAATGTAATGCTTTGATACTCAGAATATATAGACATATTATAAATGTAGACTAGACGAAATTGTCAACATGCACATGCATGCACATGCGCGCGCATGCAATGCTAAAATGACCAATACACTTGATATAGCTGTAACTTTTATATTTTTTGATGAAATGCTTTGATACTCAAAATATGTAGATATATTAATAGTGTTGACAAGATGACACGGTCATCATGGACATGCATGCAAGTGCGCGCGCGTGCAATGCGTAAAATGACAGATATACTTAATAAAGCCGAATTTTTTTATGTTTTGATGAAATTTGAATATAAAGATGTATTAAAAGTGTAGACAAATTGACATGGTCATTTTGTACAGGCATTCCCGTGCGCGCGCGTGTAATGCATAAAAAAACCCAATATACTTCATTGCCTTATTTAATGAAGCTTACAGGAAATAAGACACCACAAGGAAGTTGGGGAGCGTTTGGGGAACATCTGTAACGGTCTCCGTTACAATTAATACTAGTTTAATTTTATGTTCTTCGTTATATCTTCAATATCAGTAACATTTTTATTATTAAATTGGATTGTTCATTTTTTAACGTCAGTTGAATTTATTAGTACAACCCCACCCTACCCCCTCCTCCCAACACACATAATTTTTTGATTCAAACAGATGTTTCTGTATTCATCTTTCTTACATAATCTGTCAAAGCCATTTTTAAATAAATTTCTTGCTTATTCAACTTTTGTTTATTCGTGTTTCTTATTTTCCTACACCAGGAACCTGTAACATGTTTGTACGAAATCCACGTGTTTCATCTGTCAATCAAAATCACTCGACGCAATCTTGAATGGTGCGATTTGAGACATTCATCGGCTCCTTTGTCAAATATATAGTGGGACATAACTAAATAGCCGGAGGCACCAATGTTTATCACACCTTTCCATGTCATCGGTCTTGACCATAGCAAGTGTATAAATCACGTAATCCCAAGTCCTACCCATCCACACGTGTAAATTAAACTGATTACCAAGAACTTGTTGAAAAATCTGATAGATTAAATATTTTACACTTTAATTAATTAAAACTGTTTAACCTGTCAAATGGTGATTTGTATACAGTTTTAAAAATATATACAAAATACAAGTACATGTATATTCACCTAACTTTTTGTTCATATTTTACTGAATAATAATAGATTGTCTGTTGAATTAGTAAATAAAATGATAATAAAAAAATGATTTTTTTTTTTTTTTTGTCAGTTGACATGTTATTCTTCTAAATTCAACATACATTTAGAATTTAAATTTCATAAAACCGCTAACGATCGGAATTGCATGTGAGTTTTGTTTCCGAATCTATTACATATTTGATAAGGGGAGGGGGGTCTTCTGTAATTAGGACCGTAGACTATTATTTGAAGAATAGGGTACTTTACAGTTCTGCACTTTGTATGCATATTTTTTAACCTTTTTGAAAGATATCTGAAGACTACATAATTAAGAAGGATATGACGAGAGAGAGAGATGAGAGGGGTTAAGATTTATTTAGCATTGCAGACACACTATTTGATATAATGTAACGTAAAAAAAAATATAAGTACATTACCATAATTAGGAGTACGCGGGTATCATTATTTAACAATTAGTTTTAATTATTTTTATATTGAGAATGACCCGATTTTTTAAAATATATTTGGTTGTGACTTTGAAGTAAAATTAAATTGATAATATTGTTGCTGCTGATTGCTAAATGGTAACAACTGATTATCAAATTTAGACATAGAAGAATTTTTATCCAAACGAGAAAATTGTCAATTATCATTAAGCCGATAGTTATGAAGATCTTGTGGAAATATTTAACAGCTTGATGAACGAACTGTTTTAGGACACTGAAAATATAGAATTAAAAATTCCTTATTTTGGTTTTGATGATTTTTTTCCAGTCATATTCAGTAGGCTGAAACAGGGAGATATATACATGAACTTTAATTGTAGTATACACGATCCTGGCTGTAGGCTGTTTTGAAATCTAAATTCCTCGTTAGAATCGGTTTCTGGTGCAGCCTAGTAAGGTCTGATGCAAAGCTCAATAATTATTCCGTCTGAATTTTTAAAACTTATAGACCAATGCCTCATATCAAAGCTAAAATCGTCGTTGTTTTCCAAGTTAATCTCATTGTCGTTAATACTGACCCGCTTATGCGGTACATGTTGTGACGTCACGCCAGTAGAGCCTCGTTATCGATCATTTCTATTTTCGCTTGATTGGATTTTCAAAACAGGTAAAAAAATAGGCACTTTTAAAGCGCGATAACTTCGTTATTTGTGCAAAGATTTCGTGATCTTTATCATTTCAAAAAATAAAACGCTACTGCAGGTAATCTTTAAAAGTAACTTGAAACATGGTTAGATGTGTCATTTGGTACAAAATCTTACATTTTCAAAAATGTTTTTTCTAGAAATTTGTATCTCTGGGTCATCTCTCTACGATTTTAAAAACACATTTGTGTGCATTTGTATTCAAAGAAACGAGCAAAAATTTGTTAAAAAAAAAAATGGAGAAGACCGAGGGACTATAAAAAATTAAATTTTTTTCCAAAAAATACCGATGTGTAAATGCGTTGCTTCTTTGTCATTTTAAATCCGGAATGTTTGTGTAGCGACGATCGATAGCTCAGTAGTATGCGTTACAAGTCCAGCGCAGTTAGGAATCGAGAAGTTTTTGGTGCGATCCTCGCATGGAGCAATTTATTTTTTTTATACACACAATCGAGTGAATTTTGTTTACTGATTTATAAGTTTTAAAAAAGATATATATTTTTTTTTAATAAATAATATATTTATTTTCAATAACATACAACAAAATATCGAGGCAAAACTTCCGCAGAAGCCCTCTGTATATACCTCACCTGGGGTGCCAGGAGCTCCCTGGATCGGTATTTTTATTATAATATTTAATTTACAAAATTATATACATTAAATGAAAAAAAAATACATGTACGTATACATATCATTGTTGACATTTCATTTCTATACATATGCTTATATATCATTGTATAATATTTTTTGTTAGTAAAATAAGTATTATAGATGAAATATCTATACTTAATTTATATACTTCTCAAAATACATATAATCACAAAGAAAATCCTATTTGGTCAGCTAACTTTTTTAAAAGATGGTAATTTAATTTAACACTTTTTGCATCCTTTGCTATTAAATAATACTGATATAATGATGATTTTAAAAAGGATAACATTGCATGTGCATTTACATTTTCATTTTGTAATCTACATTTCATTTTATACTTGTATATTTTGTAACCTACAATTGATATGACATTATTAAAAATTTTTGTTGTTTCGTTAAACTCATTAAAAAAATCCTACAACAATATTTTTCCAGGATATATTTAATTTCAATATATTTGATATTTTTTCCCATAATCTTTTTGAATCCGAACATTCTAAAATTAAATATTCAATATATTCTACTTGTCCACAGCTTGTACAATTTTTCCCCACCTCTTTATTCCATTTATTTACATTATAATTACAATTCAGCTGGTTATGTAAAAGTTTAATATTGAATTCTGCTATCTGTTTATCGAACACATTTAATATTTTAGCTGTATAAATATTTTTCCATTGACCATTTGTTATATTGAATTCTTTTGACCACTTCGTTTCCATTATTGGCCTTTGCTTCTGTTTAGAAAGTAGAATTTTATAATAAAATCCTGATTTTTCAAATTAGGGGTTTCTACTTTTTCCTTGAAAATAAAAATAGGGTTTTTGTATATTAGTGTTCAGCACGGGGAGCGAAAGCAATTTTTCAAACCTACTGAAACTTCGTTTCATATATCATACCCTATTATCTTGTTAGGTGTTTATTATTTATGTGAAGTATTACTGTTTTATCGTAACTGTTTAGATAAGTGACTAAATTATTTCAAATTTGCTATTTCAATGTAAATCTAAACATTTTCCAATGTGCGTAACTTGGTAAAGTCTCTCCACTTCTGGTCAGTCTACCAAATCGTGGACATTTTAACCATAAATGTTTCGTACACATGATTCCTGCAGGTCGCACGCCAAGTACGCCCATCTTCTTTAACAATACTTAAAATACTTCTAAAGAGAAAAAATGATTATTTTCTTCTAAATAACCTTCCTTTACAAAATAAAGTTCCTGACTTAATGCTTTTGGTATCGAACTTAATCATGGGGTTTTAACTGGATATAATTTAATTGGCATTGTAGAATCCAAATTTATTGTAAGAACTAAAACAATATGCAGAATTTTTGAAATATAGTTCAAGACAAAAATCTGCTCAAAAGCTCAGGAGCAAACCTCTTTAAAGAGTATTTACTTGTATTTACATAGGACTGCACCTTCTTAATTCTGTACTTCTAGTGAAAACCATCATTGCAGAAATAATATATGTTTATCAATGAAGGGCAAGTTGGACTTCGATGACCTCTGGAAAGTTGTTTTCCCTGTTTATTTTGTCCAAATGTTAAGATTTGAAACCGAAAGTACATTGCAAATGGCCGATTTTATAGGGGTCTTGTCTTTATACATGTCATGCTTTCAATAGCAGCCTTTAAGAGACCATTCACGTCTAACTTGCCCTTCATTGATAAACACATATTATTTCTGCAGTGATGGTTTTCACTAAAAGCACAGAATTAAGCAGGTGCATTTTTTTTTAAATGTGCAATTTTTTTTGCATTTTTTTTTCTCTAAAAATATTTTTTTTTTTTTAATATTTATTTTCAAGTGATACTTTCTATCTGTTAATCAATGATATATTTATAAACTGTAAAAGTTTTAACTTTATATCTCACATAGTTTTGGAGCTATTGTAAAAATAAATTTTTAGACATCTTGACCTTTGACAAAACCTTAAACCACATTGACAAGTTAGATTGATCACTGAACCGTGGCGGAAGAAAATTTCATGTTCACAATTTCACTGACTTGGCTACGCTACAGGGTACACTGCTTTATAGCGTATTCATTACACTAAAAAAAGACAAATCATGTAGAGTATAGATTAAGGAACAGTTTTTTTTTTAAACATAAAACAGCAAGTCATCCTACTATATATGTAATATAGCTGACACATGCTAAACTAGGGGTGAGGGAGGGTGTCACATTAGTAATTAAACTATAATAATTTTCAAATATCATCTTATATGTTAACAAGAGGCCCAAGGGCCTTAACGGTCACCGGAGTATAATACAATAATTTAAAGGATGCTTAGAGTATAATATGAACTGAAAGGTGAAGCTTTGTTGCCCAAAAGAAAAAAAAAATAGGGTGATCATGATCAACAAAATAATTGGTCTTAATATTCATTAACAGTTCATAAATTAGGTTCTAATATGTTCCCCATTATCACTATCACCATACGGTATATTAACAAATTATCAATGCTTCTCTACTATTTTAATCCCTTGTTGAAATCTCTTACATTGGCCTCTCTTGGTCTTTGATGAACATTTAATAAGACAAGTTATTTTTGTCTCATTTTTATTTATCTACTACTTACAAGTCTATCAGATCATTAAAACAATGAAAGTACTTTCTGTATTATACAATAAAAGTTTTTGCATAATTCTCTTATTCTATTTACCTTTCAAGTACATTATTTACAGTGATAAATTATCAAAAGTAAATGGCAAAGGGGAATAACTCCTCTCAGTAGAATACAAACTAATACAGCCCTGGCCAGGACCAGAACACTTGACCAAATGGTCCAGATGTTCAAAAATCTGGTAAAAATTCCCTTCCTTATAAAATTTTTTACTCTATTTACCTCAGATATGCCCAGGTGCGGAGAAGATTTTCAAAGAAATAATGCATTTTAACTACAGATTCACTATATTATCCCCCCCCCCCCCGAAACACCAGACCTTCTGACCCTGGGACCATAAGTTTGCTCATCATTGCTAATCACTTTGTTTATCTGCTTAACACTAAGGAGCAAACAGGATTATTTAATAGAATTAATGCATTTTCACTATATTATCAAGAGCCCCACTCTCACACCAGCACATCTGACCCAGGGGTCATGAAATTCACTACTCTGAAAGAAGCACTCTTGCTCATCATAACTATACACTTAGCTTCTTGACTTTTTTAACCAGAAGCAGAAAAGAATATTTTCAAAGAAATTTTGCTTTTTCACGTTATAATCAATAGAAGCTCCCCCCCCCCCCCCCCTTCTCACCAGAATCCTTAAACCTGGGGTCATAAAATTCACAATTTTGGAAGAGGCATCCTTGCATATCATAACAATGTACTTAGTCTGTTTAAACAATACCCAGGGGCAGAGAAAAAGATTTTCAAAGAAATAATTCACCTTGACTATAGGATCTATATAGCCCCGCCCTAGCACCAGAACTCCTGTCCCCGGGGTCATGAATTTCCCAATTTTGGAAGAGACATCCTTGCTTATCATAACAATGTACTTAGTTTGTTTAAATAATGCCCAGGTGCAGCGAAAAAGATTTTTAAAGAATTAAACATTTTCACTTTATAATCAATAGAGCCCCACCCTAACACCAGAACCCCTGATCCAGGGGCCACGAATTTCACAATTTTGGAAGAGGCATCCTTGATTATCATAACTATGTATTTAATGTGTTTCAATAATACACAGGAGTAGAGAAGAAGATTTTCAAAGAATTAATGTATTTTCACTATATAATCAATAGAGCCCCGCCCTAACACCAGAACCCCTCCCCCTGGGGCCATGAAATTCACAATATTGAAAGGGGCACTCTTGCTCATCATAACTATGTTCTTAGTTTTTCTAATACCCAGGAGCAGAGGAGAAGATTTTCAATGAATTAATGCATTTTCACTATATAATCAATAGAGCCCCGCCCTAATACCAGAACCCCTGCCCCTGGGGCCATGAAATTCACAATTTTGAAATGGGCACTCTTGCTCATCATAACTATGTACTTAGTTACTGAATTTAATACCCAGGAGCAGAGAAGAAGATTTTCAAAGAATTAATGCATTTTCACTATATAATCAATAAAGCCCCGCCCTTACACAAGAACACCTGCCCCTGGGGCCATGAATTTCACAATTTTGGAAGAGGCACTCTTACTCATCATAACTATATACTTAGTTAGTTTATTTTAATACCCAGGAGCAGAGAAGAAGATTTTCAAAGAATTAATGCATTTTCACTAATCAATAGAGCCCCGCCCTAACACCAGAATCCCAGACCCTGGGGCCATGAATTTCACAATTTTGGAAGAGGCACTCTTACTCATCATAACTATATACTTAATTAGTTTTTTTAATACCCAGGAGCAGAGAAGAAGATTTTCAAAGAAATAATGCACTTTCACTTTATGATCTACATAGCCCCGCCCTAGCACCAGAACCCCTGACCCTGGGGCCATGAATTTCACAATTTTGGTAGAGGACTCAATGCTCATTACAATGATGCCAACAGTTTGATTGCTTGATGTCCAGGAGTAAAGAAGAAGAATTTAAAGATTGCATTAATTTTGGTGGTTTTAGCCCCACCCCACCCCTCAGGCCCCAGGGGGGCAGGGACCATGAAATTCACAATTTTTGTTCCCCTTCACCCATAGATGCTATATGCCAAATTTGGTTGAAATTGGTTGAGCGGTTTCAGAGAAGAAGCTAAAAATGTTCAAACATCGCACGACGCACGCCGACGGACAAAAACGGATAGCAATAGGTCACCTGAGTGACTTAGGTGACCTGAAAAAAAAAAACTGACAATGGAGATAAAAATTTTGCCACTACTAATATCGCACTACTTAAATGCAGTTCTCAACATTCACTGGAAATTTTTTTTTAGAGTGACACCCCCCCCCCCCCACCCACATACTTAAAACTGGTTCAAAATATTCTCCAGACATTTAACGGTACCCCAAAACAGTGCATCAGTAATGACAGTATTATTAATTATGTTCAGTGCTCGTACGTTGGGACTTAAAACCGATTTCTCGGATTGTTAAAGCAGTAGATTGAGTTTGACGAAAGATTTTCATTATTTGCAAGTGTGATGTGCCCTTTTGGTTGCACTGTTCGAAAGTTAAGACCTCGAAAGACTGACACAGAATGAATATGGTTGTAGGGAATTTATTTTACGGAGTTTCAGAGGAGAATACAAGTTGATGTTACCGACCTAGAAAAAATCAAGATGGCAGCCGATGTTTACCTTGTATGTTATTAGGTATTGGGTTATTTTTTATATAAGAAAAAATTGTAACGTTAAGTGCCTGTGGTTTGTTTGTGTTATTAATCCTTTAGGCAAAAAAGAAAATATACAAGTCCACTAACGTTGATACAAAAGGTCGGAAAAGGTTCGCAATACATCCCCTGTGAAACTCGAGTAACTTAAAATATCACTACATTTTCTCGAAAATAACATCAAACACGAAAACATCAATATAATTCCAGTCTGATAACCGATCTCTTAAATGTTCAAAATACATGTTACAGATTTCACCAGCTTCCTTGTCATTTCTGGTTTTACGGAGTCCCGCCATTAAGCTGCAAAACATCCATAACCTCAGACCGGCAACTAGATCTTCTGAAATAAAAACCAGCGACCCAAGGCCTAGAATCCTCTTCTGATAAATTGTACAACGCTATCATTTCTATTCATAGCCCCATACTTTTGAAATATTCATATAAAGCCTTAAAATTTCAAAAGTAGGTCACAGTGACGAAATTTTGGGATTGTACGACCTATCATTTCTTTTCTAAGCCACGTATAATTTGGCATATTTAGTTACTTTTTATAAAACAAACTCCGAGGACCCAAGATACTTCAACTGACGAGGTTTTATGACTTTAAGCCAATTACTATCTGAAATATTTAAATATAGCCATGGAATTCCAAAAATAAGTCACGTGACCTGATTTTGGTTGAAATACTACAAAGACCCAAGATGCATGACGTGACAAAGTTTGATTATTCTAAAACTTTTATTATCCGAAATATTTTGATATAGCTGTGAAATTCAAGAATAAGGTCACCCTGACCTCCGTCTTCGTGACAATACTCCGAGATCCCAAGATGCACTAATTGGCAAAGCTTTATGTTTCATAACCTCTTATTACTTGAAATATTAAGATATTGCCTTAAAATTCCAATAATAGGTTACCGTGACCTACATTTTTTTTTATTTGACACACTCCGAGGACCAAAGATGTATCAACTGACACAGTTTGATGAATCTAAGCCAATAAGTGTCTCAAATACTTAATTATAGCCATAGAGTCGCCCCCGTGGCGCAGTGGTTAGAGCGTCTACTCTAGAGTCGCGAAGTAAGGAGTTGATCCTTACCTCGCGGGTTGAATCCCACTGTTGGACATGGAGACCGGTCCTTCAGATGAGACCGTATAAACCGAGGTCCCGTGTCGCAGTAGGTGCCTGTACAAAAAGATCCCTCACTATTCAATGGCCCCGAGTGCCGAGTATAGGTAAAAAATTTGCAGCTCTCCATCGGCAAGTGGTGGCGTCTCCATATGAGTGAAAAATTCTCGAGAGGGACGTTAAACAATAATCAAACAAACGTATAGCCATGGAATTTCTTAAGTAGGTCACCGTCACTGTAGCTCAGTCGGTAGAGCGCTTGCTCCGTAATTGGAATTAAGGTCGTGTGTTCGAATCACTGTCGCGACTGATCTAAATCGATAAAAAATAGGCAGCAACTATTCCTTCCCAAAGCGCATAGCACTTTGAAGTGAAAATTGCAGGTCCTTCAGATAAGACCTTAAAAACCGAGGCCTTGTGTCACAGTAGGCGTTGCCACGATAAAGAACCCTCACTGCTCAATGGCCATCAGTGCCGAGTAAAGGTCCAAGTTTGAAGCCCTTCACTGGTATATGGTGGCATGTACGAGTGAAAAATTCTCAAACGGGACGTAAAACAACATACAATTACATGTATGAGTGAAAATTTCTCAAACGGGACGTAAAACAACATACAATCAATCAACAATCTGTAGGAGTCACCGTGACCAAAGATTTTAGTTGACTTACTCCGAGGACGAAAGATGCATCAACCGATAAAGTTTGATGATTCTAAGCCTCTTATTAATTGAGATATTTAGATATTGCGTTAAAACTTAAAAGTAGGTCACCATAACATACATTTTACTTGACACAATGTAAGGTTCCAAATCTATCAAGTGACGGATTTTGATAAATCTTAGCCAATTAGTATCTGAAATATTAAGATATAGCCATGGAATTCCAAAAGTAGGTCACAGTGACCTACTTTTAAGTTGACAAGCTCCAGCGACCAAAGATGCATCGAGTAACCATTTATGATGATATGAAGACTCTAATTATTTGAAATATTGAGATATTGCCTTAAAATTCCAAAAAAGGACACCATGACCTACTCTTTGGTTGACACACTTCGAAGACCACAGCTGCATTAACTAAGTTTGATGATTCATAGCCAATTACTAGTATTCCGTGATATATTTAAATATAGCCTAAAAAATAGGTCACTGATGTACTTTATGGTTGATATACTTCGAGGCCTTACGATGCATCAACTGACAAGGTTTATTGATCCAAGACTTCACAGTGTTCAAAATATGCATCTAAAACAATTTGAAAATAGTGGCGCAGTGGTTAAAGCGTTTGCTCTAGAGTCGCGGAGTAAGGAGTTGATCCTTACGTCGCGGTTCGAATCCAACTGTGGGAGGAGGAGACCGGTCCTTCGGTTGAGACCGTATAAAGCGAGGTCCCGTGTCGCAGTAGGTGCTGGCACGAAAAAAGATCTCTCACTGCTCAATGGCCATGATTGCCTAGTATAGGTCAAAATTTGCAGCTATCTAACGGCAAGTGTTGGCGTCTCAATATGAGTGAAAAATTCTCGAGAGGGACGTTTAACAACAATAAACAAACAATTTGAAAATAAATTCCTGCGAAATTTAAAAAGTAGGTCACTGTGTCCTACTCTTTGATAAATATGTTTCAAGGCCCCAAGAAGCATCAATTGATAAGGTTTAAGAATCTAAACCTCTCAGTATCCAAAATAATGACCCTAAAAGTCTTAAAATGATTAGCCGTAAATTTCAAGAAGTAGTCAAGGTGACCCAAGTTTTGGTTGACACACATCAAGGCCAGATGTCAGAAGCATACACTGACAAGTTTTGATTATAATAGGCTTCAAAGTGTCCAAAATATGCATCAAAATATAATTTAATTCATAAAGTAGATCACCGTGACCTACCTTTTTAGTCAACAAGACACAAGGACCTAAGATGCATCAACTAACAAGATTTGAGGGTCTTAGTCTTTATAGATGTCAAAATATCAAAGTTTCAACAAAACGGAATTTTAGATAAACTTTTAACTGACCTTTAGACCACGTCCTTTGCCTCAGGGTGATTCCTTGAACAAATTTAAATCTAAAACACATCCTTGTTTGGTGAAAATCTGCCAAGTGGTTCTTGAGAAAATTTTTTAGTTAGCACTTTTGTTTTTATTTCCCTTATTATCTCCCCTTGTTTACGGGTCACATTTCTTTTAAAATTAATGAAAGCCCTTGGGCCAAGGATACTCTGTGACAAATTTGAAAAAAAAAATTGACCAAAGGGTTCCTGAGATATGACCCATATTCCAAAATTTACGCACACGTACAAATGGCCATGGCAATAGCTCTTTTTGCTCTTGGCTACATGATTATGATTATTTCAATTATTATCAGGAAAATTAATATTGGGTTGAATTTATAATTATCGCAATTTATAAAGGTTTTGGTACATATTTGAGCAACGCGCAAAGTTGTCAAAAACACCTGTGATGTATTACAGTATGCAATATAACAAAATTTTCACAATCACACTCCTTTGCTGAAAAAAAAATCAAATATTTTACTAGTACTTCGTTGCATTTAATGATTTCATGACACAAAGATACAGACAGGGGAAAATATACTTATTTCGTTGAAAAAACTACTCAATTTTGGAAGAAGAAAAACCTTGTTCAATCATAAAATTGTAATCAGTTTTGCAATATCATTTCTTGTGAATATTTATTTGTCCATAATCAAATCAAGTAGGTAAGTTCAAAACTCAATTATTATATTATTATTATTATTATTATATCAGAAGAGGCATGCATAACATCCTCTGTTCAAAATATATTTTCATCATGTACGATATCCTTTTTATTGTGCCGTACAAGTTCACACGTCCTAGTTGAGCTTAAAACATAAGTAAATGTAACCTATGCTTACTATTTTCACAGGACCTTACAGGTCTTTTCCGCAGTTCTAGAAGTTGAATGCCAATCTGTTGTCCAATGTCGTCAAACGGTGCCCTGAGTCCAGTCTCTGTTCTGTAGGGGTACATTGGTATGGTTGTGTTTGACAATTCTTCCTGTTATAACAAGTTCAGACTTTTTTGATTTACAAATTTATACATAGTTTTGTAGTGACCGCATACAGGATGATACATAGGTAGTAAATATCGTAAATGGCTCGGCGACCGGGTTCGAGATGACGTCTGGTATCATCCCGTACCACGTCACTACAAAAATCCGCAATAATTTTACCCCATCTATGACAATTATAATTTGAGGTATCTATGCTTTGTAAAATTGTTTCTCCCCGCTAATTGTTTCATCTCTCCCATGCAGTGCCTAGTGACTATTGACAATTAGAAAGACAAAAACTTTTCAAAAAGCTTGCCTGACTAAATGAATCAATATCTATGGAACGTATAAGCAAGGGAGGAACTGCTAAACGTTTCCGTCATCAAGGAACGACATAGTTGCGATACTTCTTTACTCAAGATTTACAATTGGCTTTCTCAAATGCCATAACCAAATATTACAGATTAACGAATGCTTCAATGGTGCTCTGGGACGCAAAGTAAATGGCCGGTACACTTTATAGACTGCAAGAAAATTTGCTTTACAAAACAAGTAAAGATAATGTAAATTTAATATTTACAATGGCCTTTAATTGGCTTTTCTGAAAAAAAAAATCATATTGAACTTTTTTCCTAGCCAAATGCATTAAGTATTGAAATAATTCATTCATTTTCAAGATATCACCAGGGTGGCAGCATCATTCAGTTTGCTGAGTTAATATTTACAATGCCTTTAATTGGCTTTTCTGAAAAAAAAAATAATGTTGAATTTTTTTCCTAGCCAAATAATTAAGTATTGAAATAATTCATTCATTTTCAAGATATCACCAGGGTGGCAGCATTATTCAATTAGCTGAGTGCTTCTAGAGTTTATGTGTAAAAGCTTATGCAAAAGTTTTTTTTTTCTTTTAGTTTACGATTCCGCCGACTCTAATTTTCACCAATCATGAAATAAAAATAATGAATGTCCCGATATCTTTCTTCGGATTTTTCTCAGCTGAACGGTTTTAACAGTTAGAATAGATCTAAGTCAAATGAGCGCTTTTCACTATATGAGACCTTTACAAACATTTAGATGACCGTAAATAAACACATGTGCAAGCCCAAAATGGCGGTAACTGTCATAATTACAGGATAATTTCTCACTAAAAGCAATGACACACATTTCGACGACCCAATGCCTTTTTTTGAAACAGAAAATGGTAAACAAAAAAAAAAAGATAAACAAATAAATAAATAAAACCTGTGGCCTTATTATACTGTATATAATCCATTGAGTGCATGTCCTTGTATTGGGACCCTTACATTTCCCTCCTTTGTATCTGCATACAAATATACGACAGTATCGGTAAACTAGGAAATGTACGGAAAGTATATGAAAAATATTTAAAACAAGACATCGCATTAAAGTAAATAGCCTCTTAAATATCTGCAAATAATATTTTATTTAAGAAATGAATTTAATAGCTACCTAATTTATACGGTATAAAGTGGGTTGGGGCAGTTTACGCTTTATAAACCGCGAAGCGGTCTA
>NW_026889782.1:17360000-17592500 GCF_033153115.1 Saccostrea echinata | reverse complement strand
TTGGTCTACGTCCATACTGTTGATGTCCTCGAGCAGTTGATCTTTTATATCTTCTACTACATTTTCCTTCTTCGCAACATCACAAGAGTCCATGGTCTTCTCCTTTTTCTTTTGTAATTTCATCATCCAATAACTTAATGAGGCAGGTCCCTCCCACTTCTTTAATTTCAAGTCAACTTTGCCCTCTCCTCTTATGATCTCAAATTGTTCCAACTTTTGGTTCTTGTGTGGGATATCCATTTGTGGTGTTTCTTTAAGTGGTTCTCCTTCATAGCAACAAAATCACAAACACAACAACTATACGGCACCTGTTTTTTTTTTCCACATGTCTAAGCAAGATGTGTCTTTCTATTGATAATTTGTCTCCGTGTTCTGTACATTGCTCATATGTGCACTGGAATATCGCCCCTTTCCTCTTCGCCAACTTCAACATGGATGTATCCATTACGTTGATAACAACAACTACAAGAACAGGAAGAAGAAGAGGTGAGTATAATTTTTAAAAAAAAATGATTATATTTCCAACCCCAGGCCAGGACCAAGTTCTGTGATACATTAATTATGTATTCAACTGGTTATGTAGTTATATTACTACAAAATATCTTTCTTCAATACAATAACAGCACATAACATTTTTATGAATAATACAATTAATTCATAATTTGTTTTAATTCTTCTTTACAAACTTCTTCATCCAGGGAAGCATTTCTCCTATATATGGTTTGTTATGATGAATAAGCTTAACGATGGCTTGTTCACTGGTTTTAACTTTGTATAACAAATCATTGATCTTTTGTACAACGAGACAGGGACCAATATACTTTGGTTGTAACTTATGACTCTCAAAGTCAGTATCTGGACTCTCCATTAATATTGAGACTAAATCACCAATTCGATATTGATTCAAGTTAGATTTCTTGTCATATTTATCCTTTTGTATCTCCGTTGCTTGTTTTAGGTTCTTCCTGACTATCTGATGTGACTGATACAGATTCTCTCTTAGAGTATACAGGTAATCACCATATGACACACATTCTTCTGAACATTTTGGGTAGGAGTATAAGACTTGTAATGGAAGTTTTATTTCTTTTCCCATCATAATCATATTTGGAGAAAATTTTGTCGATTCCTGGGGTGTACTTCTGTACGCCATGGCCAAACATTCTAAATTTTTATCCCAATCTGTCTGTTTGCCTTTTATGTATGATTTTATCATACTAATTAAAGTTCTGTTAAACCGTTCAAACAGGCCATTGGCTCTTGGGTTTCTAGGAGTTGTTCTAGTTTTCTTGATTACTAAAATCTTACAAAATTCTTGAAATAATCCACTTTCGAAATTTCGACCTTGGTCCCTGTATATACTTTGCGGACAGCCATATCTTGCTATAAATTCATTACAAATTTTGTCAGCACAAGTTTCTGAAGTTTGGTCATGGATAGGTAATATTTCAACCCATTTACTAAAGTAATCCATTGTAACTAAAATGTATTTGTTGCCTCGAGGAGTCCTAGGTAAAGGTCCAAGTATAAACGATCTAAAGGTGCTCCTACTCTCATGTCACCCATAGGTGCTTTTGCAGGTTTATTTGACATTTTATTCATCTGACAAATATGACATTTTTCAATCCAGACATGTACATCAGTTCTCCTTTCATACCAATGGAATGATTTCTTTATTTTTGCAGTTGTCTTTTTAACCCTAGATGCCCAGACACCACAGAGTCATGCATCTGCTGTAAGACTTCGTTACACAAAGAATGGGGTATTAATAGTTGAAGGTAAGTATAATTTCCATCTTTCGAGATGTATTCTCTATATAAAACGCTGTCTTTCAATAGAATGGAATCCCACATGTTACAATAATATCTGCAAGCAGGACTGGCATATTTCAGTAAGACTTCATTTGGCTGATGACTCTCTTCCTTTGCATTATAGAGTAATTTTAAATCTGGGTCATTTTGCTGTAACTGTGTCATACTTACAGGTTTACAAACATCATGCCAAGTGGTAAATTCAGTATTTTTCTGATTACGAGTAACAGCACAAATATTATTCTCAGCACTGATACGTGTATTACACCATCTCTTCTTTTGAGGGGTTTCTTCATTTCTTTTACACACTTTTAACAGGGGCCACACTTCAACTTGATTTCATCATAACATTGGCAACTATGAGGATCAGGACATCTAGATAATGCATCAGCATTGCCATGTTTATGTCCAGGTCTGTATTCTATGGAGAAGTCATATACTGATAGTATTTCTATCCATCGAGCACTACGTCCTTTTGGTTCTTTAATTTTGAACAGCCAGACTAAGGCTTGATGATCTGTTCTAACTCGGAATTTTTTACTTAATAGGTATTGTTTAAAATATTCAATGAAGTATTTTACTGCTAATAATTCTTTGTCATTGACACAATAATTTGTCTCGGCCTTGTTCAAAGTTCTACTAGCACATGAAATAACTCTTTCTTGACCATTTTGTATTTGGCTAAGAACAGCCCCAATGCTGTAATTACTGGCATCGGTATCGAGAATAAATTCTTCAATTGTCATAGGAAAGGTCATAATATCTGGTCCAGTAAGACATTCTTTAGTCTTTGTAAAAAGCTATATCGCAATTTTCAGTCCATTTGAAAGGAACATCTTTCTTCGTCAGTTGTATTAAGGGTCTAGCAAATGGCAGAAAAGTCCTTGATGAGTTTTCTATAGTATGAAGCCATTTCTAATATCTGGCGTATTTCAGTGACATTTTTCGGTATAGGCCATTCCAAATTTTTGGATATATTTTCGGGATTTGGTTTTCAGTCCTGTTTACTCTTACGATTTCGCCGTATTTTGTACGGATTTTGAGTCCAAAATACGTCTCACGGTTTGCTATAATGAAAATACGGAAATCGGGAAATCCTTTCATTTGTATTTTAGCAGCTAGTTTTCGATATGATGTCTGAGTTTGACGCTTTTTAATCGCTAAAAAAGAGAAAAATTTCAAACACTTAAGTGATGTCGGGCTGCCAAAACGCTGTGGTTTAAAATGAAAGAAACCCCTCGAGTGAAAGCAAGGTATTATGTTTTTCTTTGTTATTAAACCATGTTTATTTTTGGTAATCAGAATTGAAGTTGTTCTCGAGGAATATATGTACAATCGATGAAAAGTGAAATCTTACGGGGAAATGCCAAAACTCACTTACAAATCTAATAAAAAATACTGAGAGACAACAATATGGGTAAACAGGTCTGGGTTTTACACCATCTTTGTTTACAACATGACTTAGAAAGGTAACCTCTTGTTGAAATAATTGGCACTTTTTGGGTATTAACTTTAGTCCGGCTTGATGTATGCATTCTAAAACTTCTCGCAGGTATGTTAAGGCAGTACCCAGATCATATTTCGGCGAATTAAGACTTTTTTTCGTAAAATGAAACATTGATAAATCGGAAAAGCCTTATATAAAACATTTACTATTATTATCCATTGTATAGACGTCATCGAGTCTTAGGCTAAAAGAAGCACTCCACTACGACGTCATCACGTGACGTCTATAAATAGAAAAAATTGCCTTAATGAAAAAGTGAAAAGTTCAACACTACCCCGGAGCTAATTCATTTCTTTTAGTGAAAATAATTATGTAAAAACATCACTGGGCCACGAAAAGTGCTGCTAGAATCCTACTCTCCCGACACAGAAAAAAAATATTCCAAAGTTTCGCAAGAAACCTTACCAAAATTTTTACATTTTATACATACGATCAAGGAATTCTTATCAATTAATGTTAACCACAGGATTCTAGCAGTACTTTCCAAGTACAATAGAATACAAGCTTTCGATACAAACAAAAATTATGTTTCAAAGTATGCGGCGTAGTGTTGAACTTTTGCATCTTTGTTGTTATAGAACGACAGAGGAAAGGCTGATCGGGATTTCAAAGCACTGTCTGTGTTCATTATAAGAAAACATGACAAAAATATATCAGCGTACCTGATTCTTAATCTTTAATTCCTTATGAATCACAAATAACAGTCACGGTATATGCTTTAAAACTCCCATCTCATCTATTTTTTTACATGAATTCTCGTCACGTTTATTTTCACTCGGCAAATATTTGATCAATAGTTATGACGTCATGGGTTTGGTATTTAACCCCCGTGCTAAATACTTAGCCATTTATACCACCCAAAAACGACAAGGTTTAGTTTATATTATGTTTTGAATGATTCCATTCATTTGTTTGACCTGAAATTTAACTTTAAATATAGATATTAAGAAATCATTATTTCTAGAGTTCACGTCATACAGCTAAAGTCTTTGAGGTTCTTGACAAATATTTATTAACACATATACAAACACATATACAGATCCCTAGGTTCTGGCCCGGGCCGACTCCCCGCTCCGCTGCTGTCCCTGACACGTCCTGTCAGCTCGGCATCCACGTGTAGAAGAGATCCGTGCGACTGTCCCGCCGTCTGACGTAATACAGACAGTAAGTCGTACCACGGGACAGTCGCACAGATACTACACTCCCCTCTGTTTTCTTTGAAAGGCTGGAGTCTACCACAGGAAAGAGGGTCCGGAACCATCTCCAACGTCGGGGCGCTGTAAACACCCTCCCGGGCTTACTGCCCAAGAATAAAGAGTGCCGGAGCACACTCCAGGCAAAACCACACCCAGGATCAATCCTGGTAACAAGTCCGGGACTACTCCCAACCAGGTGGTATGTCCGGGATAATTCCCAGACAATCATCCTACATCTGTTTAACGATAACCAAGTGGGCCAAGGTCATCAGGCCCACTCACTACTGAGAAACTGTGACACCAGTCACACCATCAGGCCCTGGAGGGTAAACTCGCCCTCCGGCGTCGCCCACGCCTCCGCCTTGATCTGTATAAACGACATGCACTGTTCTCCTCTGGTGTCGCACTGTCAGACGACAAGGGACTGCCAGAATCATATGGGGTTGTCCCCACTTCCGCAACATGGTCCTTCGTGACCCCATCTATATCTACCTCCAGGGTGGGGCCTTTGTCCACAGAACTCAGTGATCCCACAGAAACTAGACCATAGGCCGCCTCATTCGAAGGTCGGGCTGGTCTTGGGGAGAGAGGTGTAACACTGAAATCCTCAACTGCAGAATCCAACAGAGACTCCTCCACCATCTCTACTTCCAGGCATGGCACGCACAGGCTAACAGCAAAGTCTTGAGATTGGCGTGACTGCCCAGTTTGTATACAGGTCTCCTTCCCCTCATTCTCGGGTGACACCTGATCAGAACTACCAGGGCTGGCCCTCCCAAAGCCCTGGAACTTCCTAGTCCTATCCCGAGCTGGTCCAAGTGGCTCCGGAGTGGAGTGGGGGGCCACAAGCTTCCCCACTTCCTCGTCCAAGGATGCCTCTTCCTCCTCAGCTGAGAATAGCTCCGGCGATTGGGGCGTCTCAAAGCGGACCCTTAGCCTGCGCCGCTTGCGCCTACGCCGCATACAGGAGGGGGGTTGACTAGCCCCCTGCTCCTTACTCTCCGAGTCCGTCCTCTCTGTGGACTGCTCTGGGTTCATAAATCGAACTGCCTGGGAGGGCCCTCCCTGGGATCCAGGTCTTCCACTCCTTGGTCCCCTCTCCTGGGACTCAGGCCTACGATACCTCTCACCAAGGGGTCCCTTCATCCGGGCTCCGCCCCGCAGCCCATCAGTGGCTACTGTCTTCCCTGTAGCTCGAGTGGGGCAATTTCTACGGAAATGCCCCACCTCTCCACACTTAAAACACACAGAAGGCTTCCGCTTATGAGCCGTCCATCTGGATGGCGGGGAACCAGCCCTCCGAGGTTTCGGAAAGGGGGCATATCCTTTCTGCCTCAGGGCCTCCTCAAGTTTCTCTATCCTGCTCCGGAGAGCTTCAAGCTCCTCCCTAGCATCCACATTTCCCATCCCAGGATCATCCCGTCCAGTGTCCTCACCGAGGATCAACTTCCGCACCTCTCTCTTGGCTTTAGGCCTATGTAGCCGGGAGTGCTGGTAGTATTGCATTCGCTCCATGGCTTCCTCCACAGTCCGGGGATGTCCGTCGAGGGCGTAAAGGCCAGCATCTCGGTCCTCGGCTCCATAACACAGCCTAGGTATGGTGTGTGTGTGCACGTCCGGCACACAAGGGAAGGCTTGCGTTGCCAAGGTCAGCACTCTGTCTGCCCACTGACGAAGTGACTCTCCTGGATTCTGATTGGCAGCCTGGAAGTTGAGTTGATGAGTGAGATCGGGGGCAGAGGAGCCAAAAAGCTTCTCAAATCTCTGCAAGATCTCACCTAGGTGGAGCTGGCTACTGGTTTCTAACAGCAAGGTGTAGTATTCGCTTGCTGCCCCCTCAAGGCAGAAACAAAACTGGTCGTGCTGCTCCTCCTCTGTCCATAGCTGGCTGCAAGATAACCTAACGAACTTGTGCAAAAATGCCTTCCAACTGGTCTTACCATCATACCTAAGGTCCTTATACCGGGGCTTACCCCCAGTGGCTGCTCTACCTGGGTATGGTGTGGTGCCCTGGTAACCAGGTGAGCCATAATGTATTGGTGTACTAAAGTTGCAAGCCTGGTTAGCCGGGACTGACTGACTAGCATAGCATCCCGGATGGGCTGCCCCATACATGTTAGGTTGAACATGTGCTATCCTCTCCCCCTCCCTTCCAAAATGGCAGGCTGGGGTATCGGGATGGGCAGGACTACAATTCATTGACACAGGAACACTATGGTGCTGCAGTGCATTGGGCATAGCCATACCATGGAGTGTGGCTGGAGTACTCTCGCCTCGGTACAACACAGACTGGGTGTGGTCGGGTACTGGGGGTTGGGCATGCCTACCCCCAGGATTGATGTACACTGATTGGGGCACATGATAAGGTGTGCTTTGGGAACTAGCATACAATGATGTAGGTTGGGGTCTGGCAGCAGTCACACCAGTGTCTAAAGGATTTACTTGTAAATGAACCATTGCTGGTGACACTCCAACATTTACAGGGGCTGGGGCAGATATAGTGCGTGGCATTGAGCTCCGGGGTTGCAAATCATCCCCAGGGAGAAAGGGCGCACCAAAATCTGCTAGTCTAGGTTGGCTCTGTATGGGTGCAGGGTCCCAGGTGAGCCCTACAGGATCTACGGGCCTCACATGTTGACGATCATACTCGGAGGTGAGCTGTGCTGGCCTCATAGGCCTCACAGGTTGCTGACTAACACACGGTGTATGGGACGGAAGGGTGGGGTCAAGTGGGTGTGGTACAACCTCACCCAAGCGGCTTGGTCTATAACCCGTAGTAGCAGGGCCCCCCAGGTTAGCTGTGTCTCCCACAAGGACAGGGTGGCTACTAACTGAATGCACATGCCCTAAAGAATATGGATGCTCTAACCCTGAATTTGAAGGGGCCTCACTATATTCTTGTTTAGGTGGGCTACAACCCACAGTGCTACCAGGTGAGCCACACCTACACGGGCTACCTAGAGAGGCCTCCAGGGAATCACTGGTCATCATCCCTGGTGAGCCAAATTGATTCTGGGCAAACCTTACCTCTTTTTCTGACTCTCCATGTAATACACTACCCTCCCCACAGGGGATGCCCGAGTGCAGGCCGGGCATAGGTGTAGAGGGACCCCCCAAGGGCAACCCCCCTCCCATGTGGCCTGACATTGACTGAGCAAAAGCTGTGTGACGGGAGGCAAAATGCTCACTCCCGCTATAAGCGTATGGTGAATAACTCCCCTCCCCGGGGTATACCCCCATCCTACACGGAGAACGAAGATTGAAATTGTCTGACCGCCTGTCAGCCGGGCGAGTGCCCAGGCCTAAAGCCGACACGGCTTCCTCTACCGACATATCCATAATAAAATTTCACAATAAATCAGATAAAATCACAGACAATACAAATTAATTCTGAAAGTTGATTCAAGAAATATATAAAAAACCAACACGTGCTCTCACATACCTAGCAGCACCAAAAATGGCGGCTAAAACGATGCCTGAAAAAAAAAACTAACTTTGACAGCAGTACGGGAATCTCCCGGGCCCCGCGAGTTGGGTGCCAGTAAAGTCTTTGAGGTTCTTTACAAATATTTATTAACACATATACAAACACATATACAGATCCGTAGGTTCTGGCCCGGGCCGACTCCCCGCTCCGCTGCTGTCCCTGACACGTCCTGTCAGCTCGGCATCCACGTGTAGAAGAGATCCGTGCGACTGTCCCGCCGTCTGACGTAATACAGACAGTAAGTCGTACCACGGGACAGTCGCACAGATACTACACAGCTTACTATGACGTCATATTGTAAAAGCAAGTAGGATATCTCTGGGTGTAGCCTTAACATACCCGCGCTTTAACTCTTTTCAAATGTTCATCAAAAGTGCATCCAAACACAATAATGTCATCTAAATAAATTAAGCAAGTCTGCCACTGGAGACCACTTAAAATAATTTATAGAGTTCTTTGAAATGTTTGTGCACTTCCTTTTAATCCCATCGGTATGGTTAAAAATTCCCAAAGGCCATATTTTCTGACAAATGCCGTTTTCGGAATATCTGATTCTTTTACAGGTACTTGGTGATACCCGGACGTTAAATCGAAAGTCGAGAAAATGGAAGCTCCGGATATAGCATCTAGACAGTCCTGGATTCTGGGCAATGGGAAAGCATCATTTTTTGTAACATCATTCACCTTCCGGTAGTCAATACATGGTCTAACCTTTCCATTTTTCTTCATAACTAAATTCAAGGGAGATGCCCATGGGGAATTAGATTTCCGGATAATACCCTGTTTTTCCATATCTTTTTTTTTATTAACTGTAATTCTGTGTCAGCATAAGCAAGAGGGACTCCTCTAGGCGGTAATTTTATGGGCTTGGCATCGCCAGTATCTATTTCATGTTCCGTTACAGTAGTATATCCTAGATCTAAATCATTCTTTGAAAATGCATTGCTGTATTCAGAAAGTAGATCATAAATTTTCTTTTTGGATAAGTCGTCAAAATTATTGTTGTCAACTGCATTATTATATAGTTGTTTCATATGTCCAGGTAAATCTCTATGTGCTATTAAATCCAATTTAGCAACATCTCTGACTTTCAAAGGAGTATAGTTGAACTTCCTTGTAGTAGAAGTACCTTCAGTAAATGGGACATAAGAAGAAAATTCATCAGCTATGCCCATAACAGCATCTTGGTGAACGTATTGTTCAACATTTGTAAGATTAAGTAATCTGACAGGTACAGTTGTGTTGTCTTCTATATCAACCAGAGTATTGGCCATTAGGAGTTCATATCGTTCAGTGAAAAGTTCTGAAGGTTCAATTAATAACTCCGTTCTTTGGGGTCTTCAGATCTCTCAATAAATGCCTGTATGATCTTTTCACGGAACGGTGGAATTTCATAATTATCTGCAGCAGTTACTCTACGACATCTGCTCTCTGTAGTTGTCTGGAAACAAGGAATTTCCTTATCCTGAAGTTTAAGTATCCCCCTACTCAGTAATATTTCTGCAGGCATATTCTGCTCTGCATATAGAACATCGACTCCCAAAAGACAATCGTCATCTATATCTGCAACTATAATGTGCTGATCAGTAAGGAAATCTCCCAATTTCAATGTAAATTCTCCTTCACCAAGTACTCCTATTTCTCTGCCACAAGCATTCAAAATTCCAGTGGTCTTATGTAATTTAGGTTTCCTCTCTAAAATTTCAAAGACTTATGTAATTTAGGTTTCCTCTCTAAAGTTTCAAAGACTGATTTCGATAATATGGTTCTAGAAGCTCCAGTATCTATAGTTAATATAAAACAAGAATCATTGATTTGTCCTTTAACATAAATTCCAGGACTTCTTTCATAATTACGGTTAATAACGTTTTCAATTTTGGTCTTTTGTAGATCATTCCTCTCGGAACCGTGGGCCGCCAGTGGGATTTTTTTGTTTCCACAATTCTGTATCTGCTGTCAAGTTCATCAACAAGTTTCCGGTAATTGCTTCTAGTTTTATGTTTCAATTCATCAAAAACAAATTCACCAGCTTCTCCGTGTAATTTTGGTAAGAGTTCATCTAATTTTTCCTCATCTGACCATCTAGATCTACTTGCTACAATCTCAAAACGACTTTTCCAAACAGGCCGTTTCTCTTTTCCTTCTCCTGTAAAGGGAGGTAACTTGCATGTAGGATGTTTTGTTCTTTTGTCCGTCACCACTCTAGTTGACATGCTATCATCATTGCTATCAGAAATGTTGTCTGAACTGTCATCAGAAGAACTAGAGGCATCATCAGAGTTAAGGTAATCAGGTTTGGATCTTTTATGGAACCTCTGTACAGATTTAGTTTTCTGTTTTCTCCGAGATATGGGTTGGGCTTGGCTTCTTTTATCATTCATAGATTCCAGAATTTGACTCATGGTCTGAAGGACATCCTTGACGTTTGCCATCTCATTTATATCATTTCGATTTCTGTCTACCTGTTTTGCAATGCTATCATATACTGGTATATAGTCTCGAGAGGATGAATCATTTATAGATCTTCTGAAAGGCAGGGATGTTGGTAAAGGAAATCTCCTTCCTGAATATTCTACATCTGAGTAACATACTGGTTCTGCATGTTGTGTGAACATATGATTCTGTCTAGCCGGAGTAACGTCGCCCCTATCGTGTCGCTGATGTCCATTTATCTTCAATGGGCTACGTCTCTGAAGAGTTGAGTTGTTGTCCGCTTCATTGTCGGATATACATTTGTTTACAGTTTCAAAACTGGTTATTTGACCAGTTGTATTGTTGACAGTGTTAACATACTATTTCCTTTACTGTTTCAAGAGAGATTTACAGTTCCAAGATCGGTTATCTGACTGTTTCTCTTACTGTTGTTAGAAGTGTAAGTGACAGTTTCGAAGTCGGTTAATTGACCATCCTTCTTACTGTTTTTTAAGAGTTGTGTACTACCATGTTCAGTTAAAGTACTGGGGGTAGTTGTAGTCCTATCCTGACTTACACCTAAAGACTGTTTTGAAACAGATTTTTCAGACAGGGTCCCTCAACACACTCTTGCTTTCTATTTTTCCCTATGTTTATGTAGAACACTTCTTGGTACAAATTTTAGCAGGCTTCAGTTTCAATAAGAACTAATAAAAAAAATATGTAAACACATGTTACTACACACAACACTTCTTAAAAATGTATCTTACAATCTTAAGAAAAAAAATTCGTATCACAGGATATCAATAAAAATGAACAGGATACCCCGCCGTGGATGCCAAAAATGTAATGCTCAGGGATAGCAGTAATTTATCGCTAACCTAATAAGCTCTTGAGTAGCACAGCAGCATTTTCAATTTGTAAGATATAAAAATGATGCGCAATTTAATCAAAGTCAATTTCATCAGACCTGTGCAGAATCCATGAACTCGATATATAATCAAGATTAATCAAGGTTTCAAAGATATAATTCAATTTATTCAATAACATTATAATATATAAAAATCAACAATAGATCAAATATTCTCTCACACAACTCATTCATTCATAATTGGAATCAATTTAAATATAATTAAAATTATGTATCGCCAGAACTACTTTAAAACCTCCCAAAATAAAGGGGCTGAATCAAGAAGAATAACTCTAGTTGAATAATCCCGTAACGAAACATTTTATTTAATGTAAACAGGATTTGATAAATACCATTTGTGAACTGAGTTAAATTACTCAATTGTTCACTATGATTATCAATCTGAGACTAATGAATACATTTACTTATTCTAACAATTACCAAAGTGAACATACAGTTAAATTACTGCTTCATTCACATGGTTATCCCTACTTGAAGTATAAATAAAACAACTAAACCACAAGTGTATATCACAGTTTATTTACTGCCTTGATATACGTATGGTTAATAATTACTAATTTCTTTGTCAACAATTCTAAAGAGAAAAATATGACTAAAAAATAATCAAAAGTTTACTTAAAATAGTTAAATTTACTCTAAATCAATTTTAAAAGATTTCTAAATCAAATATTAATAAAATTTCAATGAATTTCAATCAAATTAAAAATCAATTAATTTCCGAAAAATATCCTAACTCAATAAATAATCACGGAAATAATAACTTACAGTTAAATCACTGCATCAGTCATTATCCCTGCGATTTAAATAAATAAAAACCTAATCCTAAACAAATAAACAAAAGAAAAACAAAAATAAAAAAATTATAAAAAAAATAAAATAAATTGGAACGTCAAAACGTACCAACTATTCTCCTAAAACCAATGGAAAAAAGTGACTGCCAGACGTCAAACCTCTGTATTTATACCAAATACCAAACGATAGTCAAATATCGCGGCAACATCGATAATCGATCATGTGATCAAAATTGTGACATGTGATAGGATAACACACAAAAAATCGCTTTTGGACAAGCGCCACCTAACGTGTGATACAAGAAATCATTGTAAATAACTGATAAATTTATCAATTCAACATCTTCCAATTCTCAGTAAATAATGCAGCATAAAACAAGATAACAATTAAATCATCGAGTACTATATATGTTAAACAACTTTTAATCAATAATTTCAATAATACACAATGTGAACCCAACTATTGACCACATCAAATAATCAATATTCAAGCGTAAATTTATCGACTACATGAACAGTGAGTTAACCGGAAACGAGCAGACAGAAAAACATGTGGCTGCACATACTCTTCACATTCAGGTCAAATAGCAAAGGTAACATTAATTAACTTAGATTAAACGTAACAACACATTAGGTACAACAAAATAATATCATTGATATCAACAATCAAGATGAAACAAAAGATAAAAACGAATTCATGCACAGTCCGAATTTCCTCGACATTGTTTGCGTATACTAATACACTATAACTCGTATTCTAGACTTCTACATCATGTCATAACACAAACATATTTAAAAACAAGCTGTTTACATCTTATTATTTTAATTATAAGCACTGGGTGTATGAAAACTACATCAATCCGCTCCAAATCACCACAATGTACAATATTATATTACAGTCATTGACTCTATTTGATAGAAAAATCAACCCGCTCCGAGTACGTACAAAAATAGCAAAATATTGCAGTCATTGATGTAGTATGGTTTAGTAACCGCTGTCATGGATGAAACAATAAGCTACACTGTGACATATAACATTATTGTATAAGTAAAAAGCAAGAGGGGGGGGGGGTACATTCATCACACTTAGTATATATCTACCTTAAAAGACAAAAATTAGTGAAGGAATTTAATTATAATGAATTAAAACAAACGCACTATTTCTTGTGCTTAACACTGCAATATACGCGAGCTAACGACAGAGGTGAATGTATGAGCTTGTGGTAGAGAGTGAGAAAATACACCACCAAAGTCAAAAAAGAAAAGATAAGTCTGCAAGTACCTAAATTCTTGGAAAAACAAGGCATAATTCCAAAAGATGGCTTACACAAAGTGTGAAAGGCGAGGATCATGCTTTCTGAAGACTTTGTAAGAAAATTTAAAGATTGACAACGGTGGAAAAATGATCTAATGAAGCATATTTCATCAGCAGCTCATCAAATCAGCAAAAAATCCCAGAACACCACAATGCCAATGCAAAATTTCTTGACAACTTCAAGTGATGAAGGTAAAACATATCATAATTTAAATAATTTCAAATTGCACGTATTTGAAATAGGTTAAAATTCATATTGAAATTAATTATATAATGTAAATTTAATTGTATGTAACAGGCATGATGTGTTGAAGAAACATGCAGTAAAATTAGTTTTATTATTAAGCATTGAACAAAGTATATGTTTATATAATATTTTAAAGTAAATTATGTTGATCTTTGACAGAATAATTTCCATTCCAGGGGTGCTGAAAGCAGAATATTTATTTTCAAATTTTATTGCGGAGCATAACATCCCCTTTGCTGTTGCAGACCACTTCACCAAACTCTGCAAATCCATGTTTCCTGACAGCCAGATTACTAGAAAATTTGCCTGTGGCCGCAAAAAACCTACCATGATTATTAAGAATGCCCTTAAGCTCCTCAGCTTCACAAAGACCTAGTTCAAACATGCAGGACATGACCATTTTCTTGAGCCTGTGATGAAAGCAATTATAGAAACTGAGAGAAAACCCTTGCTATATTTGTCCGATACTTTGACAATCAGGCAGTAATGTTGGAACTTCCCAGAATATATTTGACCTCCTTCGACAATTTATTATGTTAGTCCAGTGTATAGAATATATATTAAATATTCTGTTTTTATTTATGATAAAGATTTCAATAATGGAATTGTTCTTAATTTATATTAAATGTATTTTATAGAAACAACAACATTCTGTGGACAAGAATTCAATAATGACAAAGACCAAGGAGAAAAAAACACATGTTTTTGATATTGGCTGCATTTGTCATTTGGCCAATCTCTGCACAATGGCTGCTGTAAAAAGTTTATCCCATCCTGTAGATGACCTTCTTGTTGAGGTCTTTTATCATTTTCACCATAGGTAAACACACTTCGTCTAATAAATGCATTTATTGGTAATGTTAAACTTAGTTTTCAGTTTTACATAGTTTGACAAATAACATACTTAATATCAATTTTCTGGAGCTTAGATCTTAACCTCTGTTATTTTAACAGTGCACAACCTAAGGAATACTTTGACTTCTGTGATGTCGACCCTTCAAAACTTCTGAAGCACTGCTCAACCAGGTGGCTACCACTGGTCTGCTCTGACAAGCTACTTCAACTCACTTAGTAATGTAGTAAAACCTGGACGAGAGAGTGGCAGAACTCTTCAGAAGTCATGAGATAAGGATGACATTCCACTTCTTAGGTTATGTGGTTATTGTATACATGTTTTCAGGACTACAATGTAACCTAGTTTTGTAAACTAATTGTGCCATCCTGTATAAATAAAGGACATTATTATTATTATTATGTGTTGGAACCACTGAGCGAGTTCAACACTACATTTCAGATATATAAGGTAATATCTTAAAATATTGATATTTTTTTTAGTTTTTGATAAATCACAAAATTAGAGAAATGTTAAATTATTGAAGTACTGATTTCTTCTACTTCTATAGTCTGATGGATCCAGTATTTGATATACTGGAGAAGAAATCCATAAACTCCTAAGAAAATTCTTGTCCGTTTTATGAAGGCAAACGTAATCAAGAACTCCAAGGACCTTATCAGTGTGGACTTCCAAAATGCAGAAAACCAGCCATTTGTCTAATTGTAGGAATGTAACAGGATTCTAATGTGCCATCACAAAGAAAATGTTCAAGAACTTCTCATTCGTGGACCCAGTTGTCAATAATTTAGGATTCTTGAATATTCACAGAAGGGAAGAGGCTTCTTATAACCTATAGTGGAGATTGCCAGAAGATTCCCTGCCATAGTTCAAGGAAAAGGATTTACCAAAGTGGGAAGAGGAGTATCTGGATTCAGTGTATCCTCCTAACTGTGACCTTCCAAATTTTGAGAAGAGACAGACAAGAATAGATTCATTTTGGGGAGAGATAGGGAAAATCACCAACACCAAGATTCTTAATTCTTATTAAAATTGCTGTCCATGTGCTGTATCCCAAACAGTAATGCAGATTGTAAGTGGGTGTTCCTCCTTGTGAGAAAAATCCAGACATAACAAAGAGCTTCCATGGACAATCAGACCCTATGCAGTCTTCTGTGTGCAAAAATAAACTATAAAGATTGATTGACTGATTGTATGTTGTATTACGTCCCGTTCAAAATTTCACTCGTATACCAGTGAAGGGCTTCAAATATAGACCTTTACTCGGCACTCAGAACCATTGAGCAGTGAGGAATCTTTATCGTGACAACGCCTTCCATGACACGGGTTTTTTTTTTTATGTCTCATCCAAAGGACCCGCAACTTTCATTTCAAAGTAGCAAACGCTTGGCGAAGGAACAATTGCTACCTTTATTTTATCAAGTTAAGTCAGTCGCGGCCGTGATTTGAACACACGACTTCCCAACACGGAGCGAACAGTCTACCGAATAAGCTACCGTGACGGCTAAACTGTTAAGAGGAATGCCATCAATCGAAACCTTCTAAGGACACTCTGAAAATTCAGCAGGCTAAAATTTCAAAATTAAACAAAACATTAAAGTCAATCATTGTGTTATTTTTTATTTGTCTTTATGAACAAAACAAAACGAAAAAAAAAAAACAAACAAAACAAAACAAACAAGGATTTACATTTTACTATCAAATAAGGATATGTTTCTAAGCTTGCTCACATTGTCATTGTGTTTCCATTCAAACGTGCTATCTAATTCATTGAATTCTTATTCTCGGTTCTTGTCCGTCCTATAATAGCACCTGGCCATGCCGACTAATTGAAAAGTAGGGTATGATAATTTGTCGGCACGAGAAGGCGCTGTTATAGGACCTAAGACATCCCACAATATCAATCCAATGTTTATATTTACGTTCTCTGATTTATCACTTCGTCATTGTTAATTTCATTAATTTAATTTGAATTTAGCGCCCTTTGAACTGGTGTGCTTCATAAGCCTTTGTGACGTAGATTGATTGATTGTATATTGTTTTACGTCCCATTCGAGAATTTTTCACTCATATAGAGACGTCACCATATACCGGTGAAGGGCTTCAAATTTTGACCTTTACTCGGCACTCAGGGCCATTGAGCAGTGAGGGATCTTTATCGTGCCAACGCCTGCCGTGACACGGGGCCTCGATTTTTAAGGTCTCATCCGAAAGACCCGCAACTTTCACTCCAAAGTGCCGAGCGCATGGCGAAGGAACAGTTGCTACCTATTTTTTATCGACTTACGTCTGTCGCGGCCGAGATTCGAACTCACGACCTCCCGATCACGGAGCGAGCGCTCTACCGACTGAGCTACCGTGAACGGTTTTGTGACGTAGAGAATTAAATAATGCAAATGAATATTGCGAGTGGAAAAATAACAATTTAACTTTAAACGTACAATTGTTATATTTTTACAATGATTTAATAGGGTTTTCTTTTTTTTTTAAATAAATTAAGCCAAAACAATATTTTTGGGTGTTCCTAGATTAATCGAAAATCATATAGTCCTTATTCTGTATGCTGTGTATTCCCCCGCGCAATGACAGTGTTTCGTCTGTGTCATAGGAAAGTTAATGTTGTATATTTTCAATTAAAAGTATACTGAATGTAAATACGAGGGTTCTTCGGAAAGTTCGTGGACTACCGTCATAACCTTTTTACTTAACGTCATATAATATCCAAATTTGGAAGAAATATTTCAACAGTAAATTTAAATGACGTGTATTAAATTTTTTTTTAAAATATAGTGGTTTTTTCAAAGTTATTTAGACTTTAAAAATGCGAGAATCGGATCACGGAGCAGGTCAAAATTTTGTAAATTACAACCAAGACACTAAATAATGTCTACAGTCATATCTTCTGTGAAATTGTAACATATGATTATTTGATGCTTATTTGATCGGGTTCGTGATACATTATATGATTACTATTAAAGTTGTGAAACTGAACACACGTGTTGTCCCTAGTTCAGGTTTCGGGCATAACAGGCAGACATTACATGGTGTCAGAAGTGCTAGATGTGTCAGGGCAGTCAATCAGGACCTTTTGCATAAGTTTATTGCCGTTTCAAGAGAAACCACTGTTAGCATTTTCAAAATACTTCGGATTATCAGGTCAGTCAGTGTATGTGAAATTTCAAGATGGCCGCCGCTGCACAGTTCGACCCGCCGCGCTTAGACTGGGAAGCACCAGACATGTATCAAGAATTTTGTCGCTTTAAACAGCACGTACAGTTTGTATTCAAAGGACCACTTACATCTGCTAAGGACAAAGATCGAGCAGGATGGCTGGGAATCTGGGTCGGTAAACAAGGACGTGAAGTGTACAAGACATTTGAGTGGGAGTCTGGAGACGAGGACAAACCCGACAAAATTCTCGACAAATTCGAGGCATACGTCCGCCCAAGGAAAAATAAACGGGCAGCACGATTCAAAGTGAAACAGAGAAAACAAGGTGAGAGTGAGCCATTTGATAACTTTGTCAAAGACTTAAAGCTTATCATTATGGACTGTGAATATACAAATCCAGATGACGTCCTGATAGACGCTATAATAGCAGGAGTCAGACATGTTAAGGTACAAGAAAGACTTTTGGATCAAGGTAGTGATCTTACACTTGCAAAAGCTCTCAGTATTGGTCGTCAGTATGAAAACTCGCAGAAACAGCTCAAACTCATTCGAGGATGTGAGGATCAGGCAGTTACTCAACAGGTCTCACAAGTGTACGCTGTACAGAAAAAGGTATATCAGTATAAACCTCATCACAAAACAAAAAGACACAAGAGACAGCCTTACAAACCCAAAGCAAAAAAGGAAAAGTGTAGTAGATGTGGGCTTGACCCGACAGAAGGCCATGCAAAATCAGGTCAGTGTCCGGCAATCGGATCAACGTGCAAATACTGTCACAAGAAAGACCATTGGATAGCCGTGTGCAGAAAACGTACAAAAGGAGTTAATGCACTACAGGAGACAGATAGTGAAACCAATTCTTCAGATGAAGATGTACTTCACATATACAGTGCACAGGATGACAGTTCCAAGACTAATGATAAGTGGGTAGTAAAAGCAACCATTAACAGTAAGCCTGTTAAATTCAGGATAGACACTGGGGCAAAGTCTTCAATCATTGTCAAATCAGTGTTCGACTCTCTAGGATCTCATGCACCTACTTACAAGAGCACTAAAGTTTTAAAGTCCTACACTAATCATAGGATCCGTCCCTTATATAGTGTTAACCTTCCAATCAAACATAAGGGGAGACAAGTGAATACACAATTTGAAATTGTAGAGTTGGAACAAGAGAACATTATCAGTGGTGATGTCGCAGAAAAACTAAATCTGATTGAAAGGATTCAGAAACTGGATAACGGGATTGATAATCATCCAGAATACAAGTTCAAAGACTTTCCCGAGTTGATTAAAACTTCTGGAACTCTACCTGGAGAACACGACATTGAAATAGATCCAGACGCTGAGGGAGTTATTCATGCACCTCGTAGACAGCCAGCATCACTGAAACCAAGGATCATAGAAAAGCTTAAGGAGATGGAACAGAATGGCTACATTGTAAAGGTAGATACTCCAACTGAATGGGTCAGTTCGATGGTCGTGTCAATGAGAAACGATAAGATTCGAATCTGTCTGGATCCATCCGACCTGAACAAAGTTGTAAAGAGAGCTCACCACCCCATGAAAACAGTCGAGGATATCGTTTCAAACATACCAAATGCCCGTGTTTTCTCAAAGCTGGATGCTAAGTCAGGATTCCTCCAAATTAAGCTGAATGAGAAATCATCATACCTAACAACCTTCAATACTCCAATAGGAAGGTACAGATGGCTGCGTCTTCCATTTGGCATTAAATCCGCTCCTGAAATCTTTCAGCATATCATGGATCAGATGCTTGAAGGGATAGAAGGTGCAGCAGCAGTGATGGATGACATACTTATAGGTGGAAGAGATGTAGAACAGCATGATGAGATATTCAGAAGAGTCATTGAGAGAGCTACACAGTATAACCTGAAGCTTAATTATGACAAATGTGAAATCAGACAACCGCAGGTTTCATATGTAGGACACTTGATTACAGAGAATGGTATTAAGCCAGACCCGAACAAAGTCCGAGCTCTAGTTGACATGCCAAGGCCAAAGGATAAGGAAGGAGTAAGACGTTTCTTAGGTCTGGTTCAGTATTTAGCCAAATTTATACCAAATTTGAGTCAAGTTGATGCACCACTCAGAGTACTAGTGAAGTCAGAAACTGAATTTACGTGGCATCATGAGCAAGAAAACTGCTTCAGTGAACTCAAAAGACTTTGTAATAGACAACCTGTGCTTGCATTTTATGACGTCAACAAGCCAGTGGAGATTCAGTGTGATGCATCAAAGGATGGACTTGGAGCAGTGCTAATCCAAGCGGGATGCCCGGTCGCATACTCATCTCGCTCGCTCACAGACACAGAGAAGCGCTATGCGCAGATAGAAAAAGAGATGTTGTCCATTGTTCATGCAGCAACAAAGTTCCATTGTTATATATTTGGAAAAGAAACTATTGTCTATAATGACCATAAGCCACTGGAAATGATCTTCCAGAAGCCACTAGCATCCACACCAATGAGGTTGCAGAAAATGCTGCTGAGGCTTCAGTGGTATAACGTAAAAGTTCGTTACCGTAAAGGAAAGGATATGACAGTTGCTGATGCTCTATCCAGAGAGTATTTACCCGAGGCTGATCCGGAGATAGAGACTCTAGAAAACATCAATATGTTCGACATGTTAGATGTCACTCCAGATCGCTACTTGGACATAGCCCATCGTACCAGAATAGAATTGTCAGACCTTTGTAGCATGATAGTACATGGATGGCCAGACATTAAATCCGAGACACCTCTTAGCGTCAGAGAGTACTGGGATTCTAGGGATTTGTTATCAGTCACAGATGGCATAGTCTACAAAGGATTGAGGATCGTTATACCTCCAAGTCTACGAAGCCACATGCTGAAACTAATTCATGAGTCACATTTAGGAATTGTCAAGTGCAAACAGAGGGCAAGAGAAGTCATGTATTGGCCTGCCATGAATACAGCCATTGAAGAGGAAGTCAGGAATTGTTCAAAATGTGCCATGTACCAAAACAAACAGAGTCGTGAACCACTTAAGCCAACAAATACACCTGAGATTCCTTATGGGGAAGTTGGATGTGATTTGTTTGACTTTGAACAGAAGAAGTATCTTATGATAGTGGACTACCATTCCAGATACTTTGACACGATTGAACTGAAATCCACAACAACATCAGCGGTTGTTAATGCTACGAAAGCTACGTTTAGTTGTCACGGGATTCCAATGAAACTGCGGTCAGACAATGGGCCTCCATTTAATTCACGAGAATTCCATTTGTTTTGTGACCAATATGGAATACAACACATCACGTCAAGTCCGCATTTCCAAAGTTCCAATGGAGAAGCGGAGAGAGCAATACAGACAGTTAAGAAACTATGGAGAAAGTCAGATGATAAATATCTCAGCTTGTTGAACTACCGCACAACACCGTTGGAATCTGTCAACCTATCACCGGCACAACTCTTAATGGGTCGTAGACCACGGAACAACCTACCAACCCGCACAGAGCTGCTTAAGCCCAGAAACACAGGACCAAACCTAAATCAACAAATGAAAGATATCAAAGAGAAGCAGAAGTTCTATCATGATAGGAGGTATGTGAAAGAGTTACCACGCTTAGATATTGGTGATCCAGTAAGAGTTGCACCCCCTGAAAACTCAAACAGTAAGGAATGGAAACCTGCAACAGTAGTTGAGCAACATAAACAGCCGAGATCCTATGTCGTTGAGTTTAGCAACAATCAAAGACTAAGACGTAACCGAAAACACCTCAGACGAACAAACGCTAATGCTAACCATGTACCGGATCTGGAACAAGAACCGGATACAGGAAGCGATTCTGAGATTGATACTCATGAACCTCCAAACACTCTGAACAAACATTCTCCCAAAGCTGCCATAGTTGCGGATTCACCTAAACCTGTCGTTACTTCTTACGGTCGTGTTGTGAAGAAACCAAACCGCTTAGACCTCTGAAGTGCTGTGTATTGACATTTGTGAACTCAGTTATTAGGTTTATCTATTGGAATTAATTATTTTAATTATTTCAGAAATTGTCTTATTGAACATTGACGATTAACTGAATTTCTATTTGATAAGTCAAATTTCATTTCATGTATGTATTTGAATTGAATTTTGATTTCATTTTTGTATTAATTAATCTTTCTAAAGAAAGGGAGATGTAACATATGATTATTTGATGCTTATTTGATCGGGTTCGTGATACATTATATGATTACTATTAAAGTTGTGAAACTGAACACACGTGTTGTCCCTAGTTCAGGTTTCGGGCATAACAGGCAGACATTACAAAATGACACAAAAAAGAGAAAATTCTACATGTTCAAATTAAGAATTGTTTCATCATTTGTGATTCCAAATTATGACTTTATATTTTGCATCGTTGAAAAAAAATCAGTTTCAGAAGATAGGTAGTCCTCATTGAAAAAGGCAAAAAAGATGACGTAGTAGAAAATCACGGAGCAGCAGTTAACCATACAATTTTGTGTTGTACTCTGGAAAACTCCAGAAAAAACTCTGAAAATGCCGGAGGAAGTAGGAAATTTGTCAAAAGCGAGTCTTGCATGTATGTGCACATGGTACGAGCGGTATTTGAAGGATAGACTACTCTGCTTAGACAATGGTGATATGTGAGAAAACGGATTATCTGTAGAAATCTTATCAAAAACATTGAAAAGATAGTAACGCCATTCTAAGAGTTTGGCGCTTCACAGATGCTGATCTTGTGAAAGCACACTTATGCAGTGAAAAAAATATAACATTGACAAACAAAATGATGCTACTGGAACAATTTTTAGCAAAATAGATTTCAATTGATAGAGGAACGTTTTTAATGAGTGCACTGGTATTGGGCAATACTGTGTGAAGTCTATAGGGATACAATGTAGTATTTTTGAGAACCTCGTGTCGGTATGTTTTTGACGTTATAGTGTTGTTGAGTTTGCGCCGTGGTTACAAAACGTGTTGATTTTAAAATTAAATAACATGAATTCTATTAAATCACATAGAATGAAACTTCACACTTAAACAAAATGAATATTCTTGCATGTGATAATGTGCTCATTTTAAATTTCTCGAAGATAGTATAACGAAGATTGGCATAGTCCACGAACTTTCCGAACAACCCACGTATTTTTGAATAAAGAAAGGGAAATTATCATTCTTAAAAAAATCATTCACTATAAAATCTGCACCAACTGGTTGCCTAAGCAGCCCCTGGATCCACTTCTAACGATTTTTCATTTTATGATGTTGGCAGCTCTGCAAGCACTTTAGAAAAATTGCATCTTGTTTGTGGCAAGAAAACTAAAGATACACACAAATTAACTGAATTTGGTCTTGGAACAAGAGTCATTTTCAATATTGAAAAGGTTTGTCACATAAGCAATAACTTAAATGCTCTTCATTGGTAAATTTTGTTATGGGTTTATACTGGTCCGTACCTTGCGCCATTCATGGTTATTACGTGTGACTATTTTTTTTTAAATTTAACATTGGCACTTACACATTATTACAGAATGTAATACGATAGTTCAAGTTAAAATGTGTTATTTTCCAATTTCCACTTTTCTTTCTCCACTATCAATCGCAAAACAGGACAATGCCGTTCGACTGATGAACAGGATTTTGCCCGCTTCAAGAAAAATCTGTCTTCTTTGATCAACAGAGCTCAAGGCGTCATCACAGTCACTTCTGAAGCAAAGAACATACGCATAAAGGAAAACCGCGTTAATTCCCATCCAAAACACAAGCTACTCGGCACTTCAAACAATCCTCTCCAAGAAAAAAGACCTCAATACTCAAGTATCTTACCGACCAATCACAGAGCCTATCTCTCCAGAGCCCTTTCAACCGACTGCTAAATTCCAGAAATTATCTGCCAAACCATCTGCACCCTCTGACCATTCAGTCATCTGTTCCATCCAAAACTAGTGAAGCAAACTTACAATCTCTCACACTTCTAAAGACACTCGTTATGTCACAGCAAGACTCTCTTCCACTTCATCTTCAAGTTCATCATCGTCCTCCTCCTCTTCATCAGCATCCTTTGCAGCTTTATCTCTTCATGTAAAACCTTCGGAACTGGTCCTCCTTACAGCTTATCCTACCACCCAGTACACCATAAATAGTCCTGAAGTTTACTCAAACCTATTCCTCATACACCATAAGAAATAACTAAACTACAGCACGGTTTGGATGCCGAAATTTACTGTACTCAACTCTGGACCAGAATTAGAAACAAAGATAAAACAAAATCAGAGCTTGTCCAATCTATCAAAAAAGTTAACTTGTCATGTTTATCCTGAAGCACTGTCCTTTCTCACAAAAAAACTTTTCCCTAGATCACTTTTTAGATGCCATACCCGATAGTGACATGAAACTTGGAATTCGTGAAGCTCACCCTAAAGATATTGATGAAGCTGAGGCTCAAGCTATCCGCCTCGAGACTCATCGTTAAGCTGATAGGCAGAGGTGTTCAGACTGTCCCGTGCTGTTTATAAAAAAAAAACAGCTTGACCAATTCCGTCATTCTGATACTTTAAACCTAATAAAAAACAAGTTTTACAACGTTAGGAAAGGACATTGGATCTTTCACCAATGATATGAAATTTACTCATTGGAATTTACAAGGAAATCAAAACACCAGAGGCCTTCCCCTCCTCAAAGAGCCAATGTTTCCTACCCTTATAAAAAAAGCAGAAGACAAGATGTCAAAAAGTCTAGTCAATATCAGGGAAACTGAAGAAAGTCGTATCCTAGGGTCATGGAACGACTTCCTCCAGGGAGCTTCTGTGGTAATAACCCCAACACCTCAGAGGCTTAAAGGGTGTTTATTGAAAATGTGGCAAAAATCTGTAAAAGAACAGAAAAACAAAAGTTACAATCTAAATAATGACACAAAGAGTACATCGTACACTAACAGTGACAGAAACTAGTGACCATACTTTTATACATAAATTATACTTCAGCATATGATGTGTATATAACTTATAGATATCAATCAATGGTTAATGTGATAAACTTAAAAGTAAAAATAATTTCATCGGACACTTTTAAACCTATCCAATTATTTGAGCCAAATTTGAGTATATTAATGCAGAAAATAAAATTATTAAAATTGAATATACTTAAATATGACTAGATCTAAGACTAGCATTTCAGGGATAGGTAATGTAAAGTAGATTGTATAATTATGAGATAAACTGGTACAAATAGATTACACAGAAGAAAAATTCTCTGACACTGACATGTTTACACATAGATATATTTCACTAGTATACAAAAACATCCTTATATGAACAAATAATAAATTCTATTCTTACATAATGATAAAAACCACTTACGCTGTGGCCGAAGAAAAGTTAGACAAAACATAAAGACTTACAGCAAAACGCCGTGCTCGTAAGCACATGGTGTATAAAACATTCACAATGAGGCTCTATCTGCATATAAAAGAAAGAACCAAGATCCATGGACAGAACATTTCCGCAAACAAGAATGATTGGGATGAGTATATTAGTTTGCTTATGTTGTCCTATTGTTCTTCACAACACTGATCAACAGGTGTCTCTCTCTATGAAATGCTATTTGCCAAACAACCATGCAACTTTTACCCACTGATCTTGTTCTTTGGAGGCTAATCCAAGATATATTCTTTTTTATCAGAAGTTAAGAGACAACGTCATCATTCTATGCGGACTGTATCCTAAACATCATTTTCTCAAGGATAAAAATTTGGTTGAATAAAGAGGGAGTGGAGTTGATAATAAATCGTACCTACTAATTTTATTTTTTTGCAAATGCCAAAAAAGCATTCTTAACAATCCGCACTTTAACAGCGATTCTCTGTAACCACTTAAACTTCTTTGCCACGCATGGTCACCGATTTTGATGAAACTTTGCCCTTTATTACAACTTGACACCAGAAACATATATCAAATAAAATTTCGTTGCTATGTGTCTTGGTTGCCATGGTAACAGCTAGAAAAGTTGAAAAAATTGAGATTTTCAGCTACTTTGAATATTTATTAAGCCTTAATAAAGAATAAGAGAAACAAACAAACCATTCTCCCCAAAACCTGACACATTGTTGCCACTTCTGCTATAAAGAAACTATTTAGAATTTATCTCTAAGTAAGTGGTAACCATGGGTACATTTGGAATACATTTTAGATGCTGAAAAATGCAGAAAAACGCTCAATATTCCCTAATGATAGGTGTTAAATGATCAAACTCAATCAACAACCTAAGAAAAAACAATAAAAATATTTGACCTTAAGTAATTAGGTATTGGCAATATTATTCTAAAAATAACTTTCATGGTTGCCATGGTAACACAGTGTAACCATCCAAAATGTGTTGCTAAGATTGGGTTAATGCTACTATCTTCATGAAAACAATAAATTTCATGACTGGCACATATACATCCTTAGGACCTTGCAACACCGACAACATAAGAAAAATTGGGATTAATTGTTACTTTGCAGTGTAACCATGGAAACAATGTACCAGTTGTTTTAAGTGATATTTTTTTGCTGCGTTAGGAATTTACTTACCTTTTATTCAAGAAACATATTATTTGACTCACCTTGAATAGTACTTATCTGGTAAAACTAAAGTTGAATATCATATATTGATAACTTTTGTTGAAAAATACAACACTGTTGCTATGGTAACCAAGAAGGGAAAATGTTCGATTTTGTTAATTTTATATCAATATTAAACCCTATGTGCCAGCTTTTTGCATCCAGTTAGAGATTGGGTGATAGTCAAAATTGAAAGTCAGGTTAGTTGTTCATAAATATCAATCATAAAAGTTTTTGGAATCTACATACAAGGGTACGTATCCAAGGAAACAGAATATTTTTCAGATTTTTGTGTATTTTTTCGGCTTATTTCCATAGCAACGCCTTATTTAAAGAATTGAATTTGAATGTTTTGAAATGTGAAAATTAGGGTCACACCAACGCCTTTAAAAATTGATCATCAGTTATATAGAAATATGCTTTTTAAAAAGAAAGGATGAGATTAAAACACTAAGAAGGTAAATTAAAAATCCTTTCGTGGTATTACAACCATGGCAACCATTGCCAACCGATAAGAAATATCACATTTCGTCCTTGGTCTATGTTACAAGGATCTCTTGTCTATCATTTGCTTGCATTTCAACCTATAATTGTTTTTATTCTTAAGTGTGTGACTTTATAAAATTAAATGAACAAATTTATTACTTTTGAATACTTTGTTTCCATAGTAACGTATGTTATAGTTGATTTACCAAACATGTTTATCATGCATTTAAGACAACAGGCCTTCAACTTTTAGAAACAGGCATTGCCACTGGTTTGCTTTGCTGCAAACGTTAACTGTGGGACTCTGAACATGTTGAAAAATGCCATTTTTCAAATTTTAGGACATGTTGCCATGGTAACCATGTCACGTAGCAACCAATTTCTGCCTGATTTGAGTTTACGGTATCAAAGACTTTTATCATAGAGAGTTTGGAGAAATTCTGAGACTATGCGTGCCACAGCTTCTATATAAAAGTTCAAGTCGTTACAGAGAATGGCTCTTAATACTTATCCAATGTTTACAGTTTTGCATTGTATTTAATGACAAAACTATTCCTTTTAAGGCCGAAGTTGAAGTGTTATATATTAAGTTTTATATGTCAGATAATTTCAAAACCATCGACAGCAACAGCAATCCATAATTAGAACAGTAAATGAAATTGATAACTCTTTTATTTTGGTTAGTAGGAAATTAAACGTATTGTTCGTATTAGGATTATTCAGTAAGGGAGTTTCCATATTTTCTAAGCAGAGTAAAAGGATCAGTTAAGAGCTCTCAATTTTGTAATGTGGTCTCATATCATGATACATGTATAAACTGAAAATATGTTTACAATATTATTTTCACTGGTGAAATTACAATCGTAGATGTCCTAGAAAAATGCTCCCTTTGATCCCCCCCCCAATATCTATCGAGAGGGGGCTCCTTGTCTACCCACACTCTGCACCTCAGCATAAATCAGCCTACACATTTGCAGAAAGGAATATACGCCACTGTCGTTGGTTCAAACCCCGGCCGCAACTGACCTAAGTTAAAAAAAAAAAAATAGGTCGCAACTGTTCCTTCGGTAAGCGCTTGACACGTTTAAGTGAAAGTTGCGGGTCTTTCGGATGAGACCTCAAAACCAGTCTCACGGGAGGCACTGGCACGATAAAGATCCCTCACTGCTCAATGGCCCTGAGTGCCAAGTGAAGATCTAAATTTGACGCCCTTCATCGGTATATGGTGAAGTCTCTATACATGTGTGAAATTTTTTGATCGGGACGTAAAAATACATATATCAATCAAAACATACATTGAAAATTTACAAATATCTTTATATTTGCAATAATCTGAATGTTAAAAAACAATATTTCTGATGAATATTGCAAAGATGATAGATAAAATTTTTATTTTTAAGAAAGAGAAATTTCGTTCCATGTTTTGAAGACATTTTCAAGACCTAGTTTAAAACTTTTAAATTTAAGCAATAATATGAATTATTAAACCATTCTGAATAAATTATAACCCTTACTCTATTAGTTTTTGAGGTAGTTGCGTATAAAGTTTTGAATTTGTGTCTCCTTAATTATACTGTAATTTGAAATCTGAACAGGGCCATGTTGTTCACTACCATATCATCGTGCATCGAAAAGTGGGTCGATTAGGCTAACCTGTCCAAACAAATACCTAATTGCTTTCACCAAATAGCTAATTTGCCTGTACAAATTAATAATTCGTACGAAGAATATCCCTTTTTACCAAACAAATTTTGTTCGCTAGAAAAAATGCTTATTTTTCCGAGCAAAGACATTATTTGTCCCTATTTTGACCGAAAGAATATTCTGTGAGAACAAATATCTAATCCGTCCAAACAAATATCCTATTCGTCTGAGAGAACTTATGTGTCTAAACAAATATTCAATTCGTGCAAACAAGTATCTAATCCGTCCAAGGCAAAATCCAGATTGCCCGAATTCGTGAACGAATATCTTATTTGTCTGAAAAAAATACATAATTTGTCTTAGTGAATACCTTATTTCTGCGAACTTATTTCTTATTCGTCCGAAAGAAAACGTTATTCGTCGGAACTAATGTCTAATATGGCCTAAACAATTAACTCATTCGCTTGGGCAAATATCTGATTTGTCAAAACAAATATCAAATTCGTGCACAAAAATAACTAATTCGTCCAAATAAATTCATAGGAATGAATACTTAATTTGTGAAAATAATATCTAATTTGTCCGAACAGACATTTAATCCGACCAAACAAATATTTAAACACGGAACTTCTGTATCTAAATAAATATTTCATTCAAGAAAACGAATTAATCCATCCAAACCAAAATGTATTGTGCAAGAACAATTTTCTTATTTGTTTTAAGAATCCCTAATTTGCCCAAATTTATAACTTCTTCTTCCAATAAAGTACTGATAAGAACTTCTGATATTTCGTACTGGCGCATGGTGGTGCGAGAAAAACAAGGTGATTTAAAAATAAGATAATCTATTTACAGTGCAGGTAAAATAGATTGGTTGGTTTACGGTCGAATGATGTGGCTAGATAGCTCCGATTTGAAGCTGTCTAGGGAGGTGGTGGTAACCAAGGATGTTGGTAGAGAGTTCCACACTCGAATACCATCTGGGAAAAATGACTTCTGGTACACTAAGGTTCTGGCATAAGGAACCAGGAAAATCATGCCGTTTCCCCTGGTTGTAGTGGCTGGAAACAGGAGGAGTGGTCTAATGTCGATGAGCTGGTACACTATGCGGTACATCATAACAGCTTTTGCTTGACCACGTCGCTCCTGTAGAGATGTCCAACTCGGCTGTTTTAATATGTCCGATACGTTGCTAGTTGTTCTATAGTCAGATGTTACCATACGGGCAGCTCGTCTTTGGACCATCTCCAGTTTGCCAATGCTGTCCTTGGTGTAAGGATCCCAGATGTTGCTCCCGTATTCCAAGATGGGCCTGACTAAGGTCTGATAGCATAGAGCCTTTGTTTCTGATGGACACTGGTGTAGATTGCGTCTCAGAAAGGCGACGGTGGAATTCGCCTTCTTTGCAATGGTGTCAATGTGGTGGTTCCACTTCAGGCCTTGATGAAGGTGGATTCCAAGGTATTTAGCTGTTTCTACTACCTCGAGGACATGACCGTGGATAACATATGGTACATTGACCACCTTCCTTTTGTTGGTAACATGTAAGACCTGACATTTTCCAGGATGAAATTCCGTCATCCATTCGTCCTCCCATCTCTGAAGTCCATCTAGGTCTTTCTGGAGCTGTGTGGCATCATCCTCATTTTTGATGTCTCTATATAGAGTACAGTAATCTGCAAATAGGCGGACAGTTGAATTTTTGGATACATACTCCGGCTGATCATTAATAAATAAAGGGAATAGGAGTGGTCTAAGGACACTCCCCTGTGGTACTCCAGATTTTACTGCAGCTGTACCTGATGTTTTCCCTCTAATAGAACTTGTTGGATGCGTCCACTTAAAAAGTCCTCTATCCATTGCAGGTGACAGCCTCTAATCCCATAATAGCTCAACTTGTACAGGAGGCGTTGGTGGGGGACCTTGTCAAAAGCTTTTGAAAAATCTAGCAATATGACATCTGTCTGCCCCTTGTTGTCTAAGTTTTTAGCCAAATCCTGTACTGTTAATATCAGCTGGCTTTCACAGGAGCGGCGTTTCCTGAATCCGTGTTGTGCATCATGTAAGATCTTGTGAGTATCTAGGTGGTCCATGATGTTACTGACCATGATATGTTCAAGACGCTTACATGTGACATCGGTCTATAGTTCTCAGCTTTGTCTTTGTCCTCTTTCTTGTATATTGGCACAACATTTGCAGACTTCGAATCAGTTGGTATTGTACCCTAGTTAACTGATGCCTGGAAGAGTAGTTGAAATACTGGGGCTATCTCATCTGCAAACTCCCACAATAATCTGCATGGGACATTATCAGGACCGGTGGCCTTGTATGGATTAAGGCCGGCAAGGAGTTTCCTAATCTCACCAGTACTGATGTTGATTTCCTTCATGTCCTGGAATAGTGAAGGACCCTTATCTGGGATGTTATCGATTCTTTCCTCTTTGATGAAAACTGAGGAGAATTGCCCATTCAAGATGTTTGCTTTCTTCTCACTGTCTGATTGTACTACTCCATGCTTATCCTTGAGTGATGAAACTCCTGATGACTCTGTTCTTTTACCTTTTATAAAAATTCCAAAAAACGCTTAGGGTTTGAAGTCAAACATTTGGTCTAAGCTACAGTTGATTGTACACTGTATGAATCGTTGGTTAATAGCAGATAAGCAACGATTTCCATTTATAGACTGTATTGACCAGTCTACGTCGGGGAGGTTGAAATCACCTCCAAACCATAACACTAATTTCTTGTGTTTAAATGATATACTTTCTAGTTGGTTGCACATTTCCTCCATGTACGCAGGTGGTGAGCTTGGTGGTCTGTATAGTGCCCCAACAAGAAGTGGAGGTTGATTTCCAAATGACAGTTTGGCAAAAACACTTTCTGTGTTTCCCTTGATGTTAACCTGTTCACTGATGAAATCGGATCTTATTGCTAATAGAACACCCCCATGGCCATCAAGTCTATCTCTTCTATAAATGTTATAGTTTTTAGGAAATAACTCTTAGCTATGTATGTTGGAATTAAGCCAGGTTTCTGTTCCTATTAAGATGCTTGGATTATATGTTTCAATCGGGTTCGCTAGTTCGGCTTTTTTGTTCTTCATCCTTTGAAAGTTTACATTTATGATGGTGAAATCATTCCGGGTGTTGACCCTCTGCTTCCTACCATAGGTTGTGCATTTTGGTGAGGAGCACGCTGCAGGATGGCCTGGGTCTAAGGACTCTGTAGTGTCGTCAAGGCTACTAAAGGTGTTGTAGCTTGGATCTGTTGTTAACGAATCAAAGAAGCTTGATGTAAATTGTGGCATACCGCATGACACACAATGCCAGGAAATGTTGGGGTTTCCAAGGCACTAGTACACAGTAGTGTTCATCCCCATGCATTTTGTATGGTACCAAAGCTTACAGTCATCACAGGCTACTGCCTTTGTTTTCCATGTGACAGCTTTTAGACATACCTGGCATGGGTATTTTGGTGTACGTGGTCCTGGGTTTTGCTCAACATCTAATGCACAAATGATAAGGATGAAACTTATGCATGCTAAGGAGGGTAATTTACATCGTATATAAAACTGTTTACGTTGTGTAGCGATTGGATGATGCAATTTGTACAACTTACTTACAACCATGTTGTTGATGTTACATCTTCTTATGTTGCATGATTCACTGACATAAATATCATTTTCATTATACTTAATAATTAGATTTCTGCCAAGGGTTGTTATCAAAAGTAACATGTACAGAAATATATCTACTTTCATTTTCAGGTTGTTCACATTGACTCCGGAAGTTGGCTCAGCACAAAAGGTATACACTTCAGATTTCGTTTAGGCAGTCATAGTCATCAAAAGTGTTAAAAATCTCTGTGCAGACATATCCTGGTTATATCTTGTCGACCATGTACAAAGGAATCTATCTGATCTGCCGTAATTTTAGAGAAAATTAATGATTTAGGCTGTTCAAAAATTCATGCCCTCCTTGCACCACGCACAACTAATTGGTGAGAACGAATATTTATTTCATGCGAACGAAAAATCCATTCGTCCGAACATATATCTAATTCGTCCAAACAAATATCAAATTCGTCCGAAAACAAACAAACAAAAATTGTACCAACAATTATCCCATTTGTCTTAACAAATATCTAATTCTAATAAAAGGTTAGGATAACGAACAGTAATCAATGTTATAAATCCAGTAACCAAAAGGAACCGTGAACAGGGCAAAAACACGGATCTCAGGAAAACCAGAAGTGGGAACATATTTAATTTGTCCTAACGAAAAAATAACTTGTTCAAACAAATACCTAATTTGTCAGAACAGATATCTTATTTGTCTGAACTCATAACCTATTTGTCCTAATGAAGAACAAATTCATTTGAAGAATTTCTAATTTAAATGAGCTATTTCTAATTAGTCAGAACGAATATCATTAAAATCTAGCCCTCTAATGGCCCCGTATACGTTAAATTGCATGGTCCTTGGAATTGATTTTATTTCGAGCAATAGGTGTCATTCCATGCTTCTAAATATAAAAAAGATAGTATGAAGGCTTTGAAATGGGCTTTAAGAATTTCGGAATGAGCTCCCCATAAAATGACAAAAAAAAATACTTTAAAGAAATCATGTTTCTTTAAATTCAAATTTTATCTACGAATGTTTATTAGCATAAAATTAAATGGAAGTGATCTTTTATATCTTACGATGGTATGACATGCGAATTAGTAAAAACAATCCAGTTTATCAAACAGCATCTAATTATTTTCTGATCATGCTATGAATATTTAATCATTCATTATGAGTACCAAAGGGATCCTTTGTCATCCACAAATCGATAATTAAGCATCTGTGAAATACAGAAAACGGGCCAACCACTTTTCCTTAGAAGGTTTATGTTAAGTCTCTGATAATTATAAGGGCAGTTGAAGATCCAGTTTACAAATTTTTGTCGGAACACATTAGTTTATGTTAATCCCATAGTACAATATGAGCGATCTTTGTTTCTCTTTAATTTTTGTCTGCTTAACTGTGTCTCAAGCTACAATTATTTCAAGAAGATATTCAAGAAAACTGGAGTTTGATAATAAAATGTCAAATAACGAATTTTTAGGAGAATACAAAGTTCGATCGTTGTGTGAGTGTTCTGCAGTGTGTCATAAGAACTGTACCTTATTTGGATACAATCCTAAGCTGAAGAAATGTCGTACCCACAAGAAGACCTTCACTTCTGAAATGTCCGAGAAGGCTGGTTGGAGATACTACACGTATTCTAATCATTGTATGTATTAATGTCACTTCTCTATCAAACAACTCAGGGAAACGAATTAATATATCGTACATCAACTTTGTATGCTCTTGTAGTAGGTCGAAAAGATTCATTAAATATTTCTTAGTTCATGATTGTTTTCCGGAGAAACTTCAAAATAACTACTGCTTAATTTTGTTAGTTTGTTTGTTTTACGTCCTTTAGAGAAATTTTAGCTCATTTTAGGAAGATATCCATTCCCGTTGGAAGGCTGTAGATTAAGACCAGTACTCCATCCTTTTTTGTTTGTTTAACGTCCCTCTCGGGATTTCTTCACTCGTATGGAGACGCCACAACATGCCGGTGGAGAGCTGCAAAGTTTGACCTATACTCAGCACTCCAAGCCATTGAGCAGTGAGAAATCTTTTTTTGTGACAGCACCTACTGAGACAAGGGTCCTCGGTAAATACTCTCTCATCCGAAGGACCAGTCTCCACGTCCCGCAGTTGAATTCGAACCCGCGACGTCAGGATCAACTTCTTACTCCGCGACCTTAGAGCATACGCTCTAACCACTGCGCCACGCGGGCGACCTTCTGGCTGTTGAGCAGTGAGGATAACTAACACTTATATAATAACATTACGGAAAATTAAAAAAAAACTGGTCGGTTATCGTTACAGAATATTATTATTTCATTTTCTTAAGAATATTAGAGATCAATACCAAAAAGTCAAAATTGAGTTCAAAGCCCGATTTTAGATATATGTCTTCCAAATATCTTTTTGTTCGGAGATTATCAAACATATACATAGAAATAAGATACGAACACCAGACATCAAAGCTTTTGGTACCCAGACTTGAGGCTGAAAAAGTTCGCTACTGCATACAGGAAAAAAAGTGACTATATACAGAGCCGTGTCAAACCAATATTATATTATTTTCACGTTGGACTACGTAGTATTTTTGCAGTAACTAATATGTGATTTCTTATGCTGACAAGTATTTATAAGCGTATTTATCCAGTTTTTAATGGACATTAAAAATGAATCTTTTATTAAGAAGTTTGGCTCTCCAGACCTCCTCTTTCCTCCACACTGTTAGTTCCTTGTTTTTCTCCTCAAATTTATTTTCTATTCGTTTTTTGTGGCCCTCTTCATTTCCTGTTTTTCTTTAGTTTGGACATTCCTCAGTTTTTCCTCCCTCCTTTTTTCTTTACTTTGGATCCATTTTTCTGTTTACAATCCTTTGGACTAACATCTTATTTTTGAGATCTTGACTTTCAAATATTTTGACCCCATTCTTCAATTTTCGATTATATCAGATATTAAAAAGAGGAATTTGAAAGTATATTTTTTCCTTTAGCTATTAACATCGGTGAAAATTGTACTTGATTGATTTTATGGGCTTTTGAGTACATCTGTTTAAAATCACGAACAATGAGACTGCATGTCTGTGGAGAGAAATTTTAACGAGTTATATTTAGCCGGGATAATAAGGTAAACCGTATATGGTGACTGCATCAAACCTAACAAGAGCACAGCTAAGCGGAGCATCCCCTCGCGCCAGGAACTTCACCGGTAATGGCAATGTCTCCATACGAGAGAAAAATTCTCAAAAGGGATTTTAAACAAGATACAATCATCTAGGCCTAGTAATCAAGGGTATCCAGTATTACTATATAAAGTTTAAAATAAGGTAAAGAAATTAAAATGTATTGCAACATTAAGTAAATTTTAACATAAGTCAAGGTGGATATCATCGGGCGGGGAGGGGGGTAGGTGGGTCCTAACAAGCATATGTGATAGGGCAGTTTCCCTTATTCCTAGCAGAAACATATCACGTATGCTCTAAATCTCATTTATTTGCCTACCTGAGTAAACCTCACAGTAGCATGCAATATGCATCAAATCTGAAAATACGCACGGAAGTAATATTTCTTTGTAGTTAAAAATGACAAAATACCGGTGCTGAGATGTCAATGAAACTTGTGAAACTTTATATTTATTCCATAGGCCCCTATTGTAAACACAGTAATTTGGTATTGAAACCGCGGCGTTCATCAAATTATTTCAGTTACTCAATGACAGGGATGACACTTTAAATTCATACAAACTTTCTCAAGATACGCACAATAATATGATAATACGCAAATACAAAGTAGAACTTACAGAAGCGGCTTTATCGAAACGACCCGAATTTTAACCTGATAAATTTATCGGAAATGAGTATTGTCAACTCGTACATGTACATAAAATTTCAGGGTTTGAAGGTAGTAAAAACGCGATATTTTAAGAACTATTTCACCGATTAACTTGAAAATGAATATAGTTCCTCCTTTTTCAATGCCACATAAGTATGTGAAGGCTGAGAAATGATAGTGCAAAGGTTCTCTTTAAATCTTGCCCACAAGCTGTAACGGACACCGTAACACACTCATACGCACAGCAGCGATGCTATATCCCCTCCGTAACTAGTTGCGCGAGGGGAAAATCAAACGCTTAAAAATATAAGACTCTCTAAACCACTACTGAGACAACTCAAAGACTACATCAAACATGTTGATTTTTCTAAACAAATGAACATTAATGGTAATATACTTTTTCCCATGTTTTTCAACTCGGTGATAATTGTTTCAGATATGCGAAAGCTTTCCATCAAGTACCCCTTTGATTTCTGCGTTACATTATATAATTAGAGCTTGAGCGCGTGATCTCGGTTACATCTTGCTGCATCATTTGTTTACTTTTTTCAGGTAAATTCAGGTCCTGTTAATTCGGCCCCAGAACGATTCATTTGATATATTGTTAACATTGTTAAATTCAAACTTAATTTTGTTTTATGTCTTGACATTATTTATGGTATATGCCATACAAATCCTTCAGGCTTTTCTTCATTTTTGTGTTTTATATATAATGTTCCAGTTTCTGAATTTCTTAATATAAAGTTATAACAATACATGTTTCAGGCAAAAGGGTCACTCTAAAAATGAACCCGGTTCTCTGTATTTCTGCATTAGTACTTTGATTTAGATTAAATGTACTAGTAGATATTTACATCCACTGAATATTTATGTAATGAAAGCATTAAATTTATACATTAATGAATTTCACAATGTTTCTGATAAAATATCGGTACTTAATAATAAATCTCCAATAAAATTTTACATACCATGGCATAATTCAAAAGTTCTTGTGTAAACAAATAAAATTATACAAGTCCCTTTCAAAAATTAGCCAGTAAAAAAGGAAATTTAGACCATTATGACATATACGACCAAACGTGACGGAACCCGGCCAACTAGATTGAATACGAATAATTTATCGTAAAAATTGTGCATAGAATGTTTGTTTGTTTGTTTGTATGTATGTTGTTTAACGTCCCTCTCGAGAATTTTTTTACTCATATGGAGACGCCACCATTTGCCGGTGGAGAGCTGCAAATTTTGTCCTATACTCGGCACTTACGGCCATTGAGTAGTGAGGGATCTTTTTGGTGCCAGGACCTCGGTTTTTACGGTCTCATCCGAAGGACCGGTCTCCATGTCCCACAGTGGGATTCGAGCCCGCGACGTAAGGATTCAACTCCTTACTCCGCGAGTGCATAGAATGCGCAACTGGTGAGAGAAAGTGAAGAGACAGTAAAGAATCTTAAGCACATAGAATAACACGGTAATGATATAATGACATGAAATGAAGGAAATGCATTTTAAACATTTCATAATGATTAATAATGATTCCGGTTGCTTAATTATTTGTAACAATACTGAAGTAAATAACAAGTAATAATAATAATATATGAAATACTCCGTATCCCATTTCAGTATTTGGAAAAGTTAATTCGGAAACACTTGGCACTTCTGCAGTATTAGTATTCTCAAAATATTTGCAATTGGAAACAGATCACTGTAGGCCAGAGTTCTTTTTTTAATGATATTTTGAATAATTTATTAAATGACACCAATAGATGTAGCATCTAAGTATCTTTTTCGCATCAATAACTATATTGTAAATTCTTTAATTATTTTGATTACTAGTATCAATTTGCAATGGATATTTGACCCACCCCTTCCCAAAATATATATATATATATATATATATATACATAGTATAATTATAGTAATAAATAGCTATATAGTTGAAAATGTGTAACAATTTAAAGGTTAAATTGCAATTTCATGTAATCTCGCTCAATTATCAATCAGAATTTAAGCAATATGAGCTGCAACTTTGATGTCAAAAATGTTTATTGCAAAATTGTAATTAACTATTTAAATGGCAGAAAAAAAAGATTATCCAGATATTCTGCTGTATTGCTTACATCCCGACGGATTTAAAATAGTTAACCGTATTCCATCACACTGCAAGAAGCACACCATACATTTGTACCTGGAGTCTTTACAATAATAACTTTGTATTGTGCTACTGCCTTAAAATACAGATAATTCAACAGCTGGGTGTTACTAACTCTTTAAATGCAATAAGTATGATATGTCAAAACTTCTAAAAGACTGTACAAAAAATGAAAAACATTCACAGGAGAAAGGACGAACGATGTTTCCTTGAGAACACTTAATTGTGTGTTAGGTCTTTTTTGGTATTTTAAGTAAATAAAACTTATAATGGACACGCTTGTTATATTGTCAGTTTTATTGCAGGTCCTTGTTTAAAACATTGAAGTGTTTTGTTTCAAAACGCAAATCTAAACTGTTTAAAATTGTGTTTAAAATCTAAACATGTAAGCATTTAGGTTCAAAACACTTTCCATTACGCATATTGAAATTAAACATGTTTAGAATTCAAATGCATTAAAAAAGTGTGACAAGATTGTGTTTAGAAATGTGTCTATCATCTAAACACATTTTTTACAGTGTAAATACCTGCATTTGCGCGAGTCTTTATCTTGCCAAAATCTTCCATATTTTTGAAGTTGCAATTTTTTTTTAATTTTTTTTTCTATTTTAGATCTTCCTATAGATTGCAAGGACCTCCTAGAAAATGGTCGCACTAATTCCAGTGCGTACGAAATTTATCCCTCTGGTACCCGCTCCCATCCTGTCAGAGTTTACTGTGATATGGACACAATGGACGGAGGATGGACAGTATATAGTTTATTTATTTTAATCGTTTGTTTGCTTTACGTCACAGTGAGATTTTTTCACTCGTATGAAAAATATCAATAAGGGCCATTGAGCAGTGAGGGTTATATTATTAGCACGCCAATGCCTACCGTGACAAGGAGTCTCGGTTTTTAGGGTCACATCCGAAAGACTTGCATCTTTAACTTCAATTTTGACTAGCGCTTGGTGAAGGAAAAGTTATTACCTATTTTTGGTCGACTTAGATTTGTCTGGGCTGCAGAAAGAGCCCATGATCTTCCGACTGCGGATGAGCGCTCTGAGCCACCATGCTGGTCTAATTTATTTATTAAGCTTAAAGAGTTGATATGACATGGATATAAAGTCAGTGTATCTTTTTTATATTTCCTTTATCCGACTTGTAAATGATGTACATTTTCACAAGGCCCCAAGCGAGTAGTTTAAAATACTAATATAATTTCGACTATCAGACATGTATTTATCTCACTCAATTTTATCTTCTATAAAGTTTTGTAACAAACCTCTTAAAACAAGGCTCGGGGATAAAAAACACACAACTCGTTGGATAAAAATCATATCCAACTACAAATCATGGGAGATCCTATATATAAGTCGTGATATTATACAGAATATTTGAGAAAATATTAACTTTAAATCTGTGTCTAAGCACATTTAAGAGAAAATATGTTCAATTTTGTATGAACCTATATGGGAGTCAGAAGTCATAACGTGACCGAATCACACGGCGACATGATATCTTACCTATATATTTCTGTCACAGTGAAACTGGTTTTGGAACTTCTAACTTAATTACAAAGATAAAATAATTGAAACATATGGATTTTTTTAATCAACAGAGATCATCCTTCGGTGTGAAGAAGGGTTTGAATAATGGTATTTAAATTGCGCTTACTATTTAACCCGAAATTGAAGGTATATGTGAACTGAAACAGACGATACGACTGCTTTTGACTTTACATAAATAAAGAATTCCTAAAATATTTAGATTATTCTCATTACTGATCATTGTTGTGTCATTATAAACAAAGATTCCCTGAATTTGATTGCTAAACATCAATGTAAATATTCAAATATTGGAGCTAAGCGAACTTTCATGACCAAGCAACTTCTAGGTCACTGTCGTAACTTGGTTGGTACGTGATCAAATCTACTGAGCTCTTCAGGCTTCATAGAATTTGATCACGTGACCAACGAATTTCATTTGCCATGAAACTATTTAGCCTTGTCTTTTATTGCGTGGACCATGAGGTCCACGCAGAAAATATATCAGCGGGATTAAATCGGATGCCATGGGCTTACGCCACGCTACGCATGCGCAAGAATGCCAGAGAGTTTGCTAAGACAACTTGCCCTTAGAACAATTCGCCCTTTACGAATTAGAATATGTCAATCGTTGGCAAACCTCGCTCTAAAATCTGTACATCGTATTTATGTATTCTTTGATGTTACATGTACCAAGATCCGATTTTCTCTTATATCCGTATATACAAACTAAATTCTATGGTACAAGCATTTTAAATAAGTAGGAAGAACTTGTATAGATAGCTTAACAGCTTGAACATGTTGAATTAAAGACTTAATTCAACTATTAGGTTTTAAAGATAATCTTTACCATGTTTACTGGCATTAGATTTGTGCATCAAGGTTCGCAAAATAATGTGATAGACAGCAATCCAAATATGGCTTGATGAAGGCCTGTAGCAACGTTTTTCCATGTGGGGGAGAGGGAGAAACATAAAACAAATTCTGCATAATACTGAACTGTGCTACACAAGTACCATCTTTCTAATGATAGAATATCTTCCGTATATATCTAGTACAGATGTCAAGTGTCAGTCGTTATGGGTTACATGTATCGAAATAGCCCGATGTTTTAAATGACAAACTATAGGCCATACAATTAAGGAATAACTGTCTAATTTTTTGGTTTCATGATTTGATCAATCGATTGGCTTGCGTGATAATTTGCACAAACGCCGAAGGCTGTGAAGGTACACGGAAGAAAGCAATAAGCAAAACTCTATGTAAAGAATAGAAAGGGCAGAAATTGAAGTACTTATTTTATTGAAAATACTAGACGTAAAAATATCTTTATTAGAGAAAAAAAATTCTCTCTCTCTTCCTCTTTCTGCAAAAATTAAGGGAACCTCCCCCCTCATAGGATCCGCCAATGGAGTTAAAAAAATTAACCATTACGATACCTGCACGCTTAAGCCTCTTTTAATTCTGTTGTTAATTTTAAAGGTTTATTTTAAAGATACCTTGATCAACATTTCATACTCATATCATTTCAAGGTCATGTTTTTTTTATCATTACAGCCTAATTAAGCAGACTTAAATAACGATGAAAATTACAAGATACATGTAAAAAAAAATATTAATTACACCTTTGTAAAATCACTAAATTAAAAATTTTTTCTTTGAATTTCGTTTAGAAACACATGCATATGGTCCACGTATTGGAGTCCTTTTTTAAAGGACAGCAGCAACTTGTTTCTATTTAACCATGTCATTTATTTCTTAAATAGTCGCCCGCGTGGCGCAGTGGTTAGAGCGTCCGTTCTAGAGTCGCGGAGTAAGGAGTTGATCCTTACGTCGCGCGTTCGAATCCCACTGTTGGACGTGGAGATCCTTCGGATGAGACCGTATAAACCGAGGTCCCGTGTCGCAGAAGGTGCTGGCACGAAAAAGATCCCTCACTGCTCAATGGCCGTAAGTGCTGAGTAGAGGACAAAACTTGCAGCTCTCCACCGGCAAGTGGTGGCGTCTCCATATGAGTGAAAAATTCTGGAGAGGAACGTTAAACAACACACAAACAAATATTTCTTAAATAATCCTCATGACTTGAAGTTGTTATATGACTGAGGAATATATTCATTGAAAATCTGAATTTGTATTCATTTCCGTGGACTGAAGCTGTTAGACTCCATGTTTGTTAGGTAATGTTATAGTAGTTTTAAAGATACCACTGGACAAAAAGGCTGGGGTTATTCACTACTGCTTCTCATTATGCCAAAGGGGTCTTGATCACCAGACTTGGAGTTAACTATGCAGACAGGGAAGGAGGGAGGTAAACATACCGGTAATATCTGGTACCCCAGCAAAGCCGTCCGTACATTTTATATATTTAGATCTGTTGTTATCATTCATGTAATAACTTAGAGACTATGACAGAGATGTTTTCAAACGTTGAAAAAAATTACATATGTACTGTGTCAAATGATGTTCGAACGGAAGTGTTGAATGAAGCATTACTTTTTGAATAAAGCTTTGGGGGAATCTTATTATAAATTATCCTACAATAGTTCTATACAGCAATGATTTAATAAATATTTTTCTTTTAACTTTTTAAAGGCAATACAAAAAAGAGAAGACGGATCTCTGAGTTTTGAAAAGACGTGGACAGAATATAAGAATGGTTTTGGTTTACCGGAACGTAATATGTGGATCGGTAAGAAATTCAGAATAGTGATTCAAACCTTTGATCCGCTCCCAAATTCAATTGATCTTTCAAGCGACTTATGAAGTTGTAAGCTAATCTATCAACTGACATTTAGAGTGTAATGTTTAGTGATATTGTATTGTTTACTGAAATTTATTGTATTCTTCTATAAACAAAAAGAAGATAAGCTTATAGAAAGAGAAACAGATTTTCGCTTAAGGCCATAATAAAAAAAAATCCTAAATTCTCATCCCCGACCGCCCCAACCGTTCACGGTAGCTCAGTCGGTAGAGCGCTCGCTCCGTGATCGGGAGGTCGTGAGTTCGAATCTCGGCCGCGACAGACCTAAGTCGATAAAAAATAGGTAGCAACTGTTCCTTCGCCATGCGCTCGGCACTTTGAAGTGAAAGTTGCGGGTCCTTCGGATGAGACCTTAAAAAACCGAGGCCCCGTGTCACGGCAGGCGTTGGCACGATAAAGATCCCTCACTGCTCAATGGCCCTGAGTGCCGAGTAAAGGTCAAAATTTGAAGCCCTTCACCGGTATATGGTGACGTCTCTATATGAGTGAAAAATTCTCGAATGGGACGTAAAACAATATACAATCAATCAATCAATCCCCGACCGCCCCATTTTTTTTTTAAAACCCCACCTCGATTTTTTTTATTTCTGTTTTTCTTCGTCTTAATTCTGATCGGGAGCGGTATTCAACTATTATTCAACTTTCGTTTTAAATCCCGCATGATTTTAATAGCTGACAAGATGGTAATTGCTGTAACATGTGTTAAACAAGGATCATTGGTTGTGAAAGATTGGTGATGATGTGTAGTAAGAGATATGCATATTTAAATTGACCTCTACTATGACTTTTATTCGGGTTTTATAGATAAGTCTGCACCGATCATCCGGTCAACAGAAAATCTGTACAATGGAAAAAATATAAAATCCACCCTCCCGCCTCGATTAAAAAAAATTGGATGAGAACCTAGGATTTTTTTTTTATAATGGCCTAAGCTAATGTCGCCCGCGTGGCGCAGTGGTAGTGCGTCTGCTCTAGAGTCTCGGAGTAAGGAGTTGATCCTTGCGTCGCGGGATCGAATCCAACAGTAGGGCATGGAGATCGGTCCTTCGGATGAGACCGTATAAACCGAGGTCCCGGCACGAGGTGTTGGCATGAAAAAGATTCCTCACTGCTCAATGGCCCTAAGTGCCGAGCATAGGTCAAAATTTGCAGCTCTCCACCAGCAAGTGGTGGTATCTCCATATGAGTGAAAAATTCTGGAGAGGAACGTTTAACAACAAACAAACTTAAGCTACGTGAAAATTCTCGATTAGTCTTCAAAATTGACAACAATAAACTGAAATATCTACTCATGAAATGTTTTGAAGTATGTATTTTTGTTGTTTAACGTCCTTCTCGGGAATTTTTCACTCAAATGCAGACGCCATCACTTACCGATGGCATGGGGGGGGGGGGGCTGCAAATTTATACCTTTACTCAGCGCCATTCAGCAGTGAAGAATCTTTCTTGCCAACACCTGCTGCGACACGAAACCTCGGTTTATACGGTCTCACCCGAAAGACCGGTCTCCATGTCTCGCAGTTGATTCGAACCCACAACGTAAGGATCAGCTCCTCATTCCGCGATCCTAGAGCAGACGCTCTTACCACTGCGCCATGCGGACGACTTTAGAAGTATGATTAGAGATGAATAAGCTTTAAATTATAAATTGATTCTTCCTTAGGATTTCTAATTGCAACAATAGTAGTATTGATGAAAGTGATTAATTATTTTTCCAATATATATATTAATCTTCATACAGGAAATGACGTAATCCATCTGCTAACAAAGGGAAAGAAGTCCTCCCTGTATATTTCAATCACACTACTGGATGGTAGCAGACTGTATCAGTTGTACGATGAATTCTCTGTTTCCGATGAAGCGGAAAAATATAAACTTTTTCTGAAGGGGAATACTATAGGAACTTTAGGTAAATGATTATCTTGATGAGAGAGAGAGGGGATATAAAGGAAAAAGATCCTTTCTCGATCACATCAAATTCGAAATTTTCTGTAGTATTGCACAGTTAAGAGTACGTTACGTACATTCTCTGTCATTTCTTTATTACTGAAATCAAAGACGACAAAACTCTTAACAAAGCAAGTTCTACAAAATGAATACACGGAGTTACAATGAATATCAAACTTGTATGACCTACAGATGCAAACAAGAGAATTGTTTCTGTTGATCAGTAAAAGACATAAAAATGATAGAACAGAAATATAGTGAACCTTAATAGTGGATACTATGCCTACAAATAATATTTTATGGTATATGTATTTATTACATACTTGGTAATGAATTCTAAGTTCGTAAGTCGATAAAATGACCTTGTCAGCAAATACAATCTTTCATTAAGTCAAATGCTGACTGACTTTTTTCATACTTATTGTTAGGCCATTATTTACACACTGATTTGGCGACGGATTTTTCCGTTATTTCCCGATCATGACAAGGAGCACACCGCGGGTGTGACCGGTCAGCAGGGGATGCTTACTCCACCATGGCACCTGATCCCACTTCTGATGTGTTAGAGGTCCGTGTTTGTTCTGCTCCTATTTTGTAATGTTTAATGGACTTTTGAGCTCGAATACTGTTCGTTATCTCCACATATTTCATGCGATATGCCTGAAATTACAATAGCTGTATCAGCTTCCAGGGCTTATACGGATCCTGCAGGGCTGATATGGATCTGCAGGGCTGATACGGATTAACATAACACCCCTAGTAAATGAAACTTTAAAAACCAGTATTTATGATAATACACAATTTTTTTTGTTCTCATTCTCTTAATTTTAAATTAATGTTCTTTGATATATTTAGCTATATGTCAGTAGTCAATGCATGGTTGTTTATTTGTATTTTTCTCAAGTTGATGTGTACTGTATTTCATTACTTAGTATGTAATAAACATAATAAAACATACCTTTTCCTTGCCTTTGGCCCTCTGGCTGATATTGGTGTCTCGGGCTGATACAGAATATGATATGGAAAAGTGTATATTTACTATTCTCAATATAAAGATTTGTAAAGGTCTAAATTGCCATTCACCGCTATTTAGCGACGTCTCTATATGAAAGAAAGAATCCCTAACGGGACTAAAACAACATATATTCAATCAATCTTTCATGTTTAACCACTTCCCTTTCCGGAAGTCAGGATTGTTCCATCTACCTATCGCTTAGATGCATCAGTCTTCATATCTAGGGGTGACTCAGAGTATTCACAAAGTATTTCACAGAAATTTTGATTTTTAGCAACCATGGCAATATCATTCACTAAACGAGAAACCGATACACAGATTTATGTATCTTAGTGTAGTCTTCTTGTGTGCCAAGTAATATTGAAATCAAACCAAAACTGTAGGAGGAGTAGCATTTTGAAAAATTATTTACAGACGGACGGACGACAGAAACCTTACTATCGCATAAGCTCTTCTGGTCTCTGACCAGTAGAGCTAACAAATAAATAAATTTCTCAATGATCTAGAAACCGCTAATTCTAAACCGTACCTTTGATGCAAATAAACTTTATGAAAACATCATTAATGTTTGATATAATTTTTTCGGAATATGTTCATTTGATAAAAACCGTGGTTTTAAAATTAGAGCACTAAAGAGCAATGTCATTAAGGGTTTAAAATGCATGATGGTATATGCGTTAAAAATGCCTGACTGCGGGGCTATAGTATATGCGTTAAAGTGCGTGATTGCGGGTAAGAGTTTTAATTCCATATGAATCGCATACAATATTCACGGTTTTTTGCTTCTTAACCCCCGCTTTAATTTGCCTATCTCTTTCATACATGTCTCCTCTGTGAATGTGACCATTCTTATCTGCTCTACTTTTTTTTCAATATTTATATCTTGATAACGCTTGCAAAGGCTTTCATTTAACGTCATAGTTGTTTTTCCCGTACTCGGAAAATGTAAACACTTAACACGATTTCGCCATGTTTGACGATGTCGTGTGCAATATAAGGGTGAGCTTCGCCTTTCGATATTTCTACAATTAATTTTTAAATTGAAGGACTTTTGTTCAGTTGGAAATTTCAAAATATTGATTGACAGAATTTTTCATAAGTGATTTCTTTTAAAGTTGTCTCGAAAGTGCGTAATTTATTGAATACAATTTATCGCAAAGACAAAATCAATGGTACATAAAAAGTTCAGTTGCTATAGGTCTTGGAGCAAAGATAGTGATATCTCACATAGTCAGTGCTTCACAAAGCTCTCAGAGCTAAGATTGGAAAAGCTGTCATATTTCGTCTCGGAGCTAAGATCCATGAGTAATTTAAATGCACTTTTAAAACAGAATTAAAACACATCATTTTAATAAACAAAATGCCTATAAAAATTTCGGTAAAAAACGAACAAATAATTTTAATATTTACCGAAATATCGACCGTGAAATGATACACAGAATTCGCCGTTTGTACATTTAACGCCATTTCCACTTCATCCAAACATGTCACGACCGGCGCGGATACACGACAGTGTTTAATAGCACAATTTCTTTTTTTTAAATCTAGTCTATAATAAGTTCAGTAGATGTAGGGGTGAATAAGTGACTCAAAGCATCACATTTTTCTTAGGGAAAAAAGAGCAATTATGATTTTTCCAGACCATGAAAATTCTCTTTCTCTCTCATCTACCTATAAATCTATCATATCCATCTATCTATCTATTGTGAATATATATAAAACAATGGTTGACTCATTTATTTGATAGTAAGAAAAATAAACCTTAGCCACATTACTCACTTGACATTTTTACCTCGTTTACTAACAACATTTTGTCAGAAAATCTTATAAACAAAAGTTATGCAGTCAAATTACTTCTAAATCTGTAATTTGATATCATAAAAAGGCTGGAATGTCAAATAGCATGTTTTTAAATGCCCCATAGATGACTTTTTTCTGAGGAACCATTGTGCATACATTTTGAATTAAGTAAATACATAATATATTTGGGTAGGAAAGATAAAGAGTTAGGTTGAGGGACCTTAATTCTATCTGTCTTCTCCTCGTTCTCCATGAGGGTAGATCAGTTTTTTCAAACGAAATATAACAAAATAATGCTGTCTATTACTAAAATCTAAGTCGTGAATTTTGAATTTATACATATTTCTCTCGAAGTGCGTTGTCTCCATGGTAAAAAATGATGTACACATTTAACGCACTTTGAAAATATTTTCAAAGTGCGTTGCTTTTGTTCCAAATTTAACGCCCTTTGAAAAAAAAACTGAGAGCGTTGTAACACAGCTTAGCACAAAGTCTAATTGGAAAGTGTCAATGTACGAAAACAACACATTGTAGAAACTAATTGTCAAATGAAGACCTCTTCTTATTGTATCCAATCTCCCAGAGTTTGTAAACAAGTTAATAATTAAGAGGTTATTGTCCGTCGCTCTACACACTGATAGTATCATTTATAAGTCATAACACAATATTGAATCATAAAAAATGCACTGTACAAATTAATATATCATTTAAAATTATAATTTATACGCTCATTCTGTTTCAATGAAAATTTTGCTGAAATAATGTTTAAACTCAATGCATGTTATAAAATCTTTGAAGAGTTACATATCCGCATACATACCTTTTTATTTCTAATTCCCGCTATGGACTCAGTCCCTAAACATGAGGAATCAAAACTTCATACAGAAACGTTACGGAACAAAATTTGTGCGGCGATTTCTCTTTAGTAAATCAAGAAAGCTGATGAAAAAACTGCTTTAAGATATAAAGGACATTCTAAGTTAGCAACATGCAAAATATGAAAAAAAAAATTATTGACAGGATTTTCAACTCAAGGTCTTGCTCCTCCTTAAATGTACATTTCAGGAACACCAGCCGTATATACTCGCCTATAAGTCGGTCCGCCTAGGAGTCGGTTGTATTTTTGAAGGGATTGACCTTCTAAAATACCAATCTTTTCATAACTCGCCTGTAAGTCGGACATAGAGTTTTGGACCAAAGTTTAACTCCCAAAAATCCGACTTATAGGCGAGTATATACGGTAGTAGTTAATTTTATAAATTTTTAATACTATTTATCTTACTGCATTGTAGATATTTTGAATACCCATTTGTTACTGGTTTTTTCATTGATGCATAGAAATTTTTTAAATACTTTTTTATCTGACTGCATTGTAGATATTTTTAATACCCATGTTGTTACTGGATTTGGTTTTATATTAATGCTTATACATTTTTTAATACATTTTCATCTTACTGCATTGTAGACAGTTTAAATACCCAAGTTGTTACCAGATTTGGTTTTACATTGATGCTTAGAAAGTTTATGAACATTTACGTTATTATATCCCTATATTCCCAAGGAGTGTGAACGGTCGGCAGGGGATGCTCACTCCTCCATGGCACTTGATCTCACCTCTGATGTTTTTGGAGGTCCATGTTTGTTCTGTTTCCTAATTTGAATTGTTTCAATGGACGTTGAGCTTGAATACTGTTTGTTATCTCCATATTTGTATTATCATTTTATTACTACTTTAATTTTCTCTTTACAGGTGACAGTATGGTTAACACTGTCGTTCCTGAATTCAGTCTGTCGAACATGTACTTCAGTACCTGGGACAGCGATAACGATCTGTTTGAGAGGGGGAACTGTGCTCAGAGTGAAAGTGGGGGCTGGTGGTTTAACCAATGTCATCAAGTATTTCTCAATGGTCCCTGGTCCCCGCGATACTGGTACCGACCTTGGAGTCCGACCATTAAGGATGGGACATCAGTGAAGAAGACAATGATGCTGATTAAACGTCACTAGGTACATCAGTCTTAATATATATATACTTTTGCTCTGGTCACGATTTGTTTTGTTCACTGGATTGATGAGACTGACCACTCTTCGTTATCTTTACATTTTTGACTATTTTAACACGTGTTGTTTTCTAAGGTTTGGGGTTTGATACGCTTTCTGAGAGATAGATGCTAATTTCATGTTTTGCTTATAATGACATTATATTCAACAGATGAGCATTAAAAAAAGAAAAGCCATGGATTGACAATTCCTTAGACGTTTGAAAGCGCATCTACCTGGTGCAAGAAATCCGATAGCAGAGACTTTTTCTACCTGTATAATCATTGCATTCTATTTATTCTTATTTGAATTACTGTTTCTAAATAAAATTAGATATAAACCTATGCAAGCCAGGGATATGTAAATAACACATCACTGGAAGAGTTGAAGATCATTGCCAAAATTATGTTATCTAATCCCTCTTTTAAGTCGGGAGATTGTTGCAATCTCTGTAATTAGGTACCAGTCAACGATAACAAAATCTGCAGTATATTACATATAACGTTCGTGAACGAAAGAAATATGGTCCATTAGTCCATTAAAACAATACAAACTGGGAGCAGTGAAAACAAAGACCTCCAAAAACATCAGAGGTCGTATCGGGTGCCATGGAGGAGTAAGCATCCCCTGCCGACTGGTCACACACGCCGTGTGCTCTTTGTCATGATCAGGAAATAACAAAAAATAACTTAATGATAAACTGTATTTGCTGCCAAGGTCATTATATCGAAATGATAATGACGTACGTAATGATGACTTTAAACGAGACTGTTTATATTCTTTTTTCATCAATTTGTCAATAACTTTAGAAATTGGTCATACGTAGAGCGTGTTCTTGTGTATCAAATGAACTGAGAGATATGCACCCCAATGCAGGTGATAAGGGTACATGTATAGTTGCATCCTCTCTGTTTTGTCCCACTATGAACCTGCACTCACCAGTTGCGTTCATAGCACCATGGACGCAACTTCCGTTATAAGTGCACATCGATTCTTACACTGGCGCAGTACAAGCTACTCCATTTGTAAAACACATTCAGAAGTATCTATATGAAATGTTGTGCAAAGGAATAAAATTAAATGGAATCCTCCAGAAAAAAAGAAATTTAAAATGATTAAGATTACTGATTGAGGTGTTTTTAATTTAAAAAAAAAAATAATTTTAGTCAACTTGTCTAAAAGTTAAAAAAAAACTTTCTAAAAATAAACAAAGTTCTATATCTTTAATTTATTTGTTCATTTTTACGCATATTGTTGCAAAGAACGATAACTCTTCATTCTAGGGTTTTGTTCGTTCAGGCAAAGCTAAATTTCTGTAATAGAGTATCTACTTCAAGAATGATTTTAACTCTTAAAAAAAATCTTAAGAACTTAAGAAACATAAGAAAAACATTCTTAAGTTAAAATAAAATCAATGTAAAAACATTCTCTTTTTTCATATATTGTTATAGATCTATTTAACTTTTCTCAGAGAGTTTCGATGACGATGACGTCATGGCGCGTCACAAAAGCATCAAAACAAGAAATTGAAGACGGCTTGGTTTGTATCCAGTTAACTGTGGTTAATAAGCAAACACCTTATATATTGTATGTGATTTATTGGAGATAAAGTGGATAAATTTAGTATTTATCAGCTTTACTAGTTTAATTGTCATACTTTTCTTCACTGGAAACAAGCACTCGTGCCTTTATGCAGGCCAGAATTTCCTCTGATATTCTTGACATCACAGTTGCAAATATAAGAAATAAACAAGGATTATTCAGTAAGCAGAGCATTTGCTATTCATAACGCCATGTTCACTGAATAACGTTGTTTAATTCTTAAATATTGCTGCATAAGTAAGGGAAGTTGGCGGTTATACTGATCTTCAAACAATAGATAAAGTAAAGCACCCAGTTTCATTTACCAAATAAATTGCGCATAGTTCTTTAATGTAATTGTTCAAGAAGTTAAGGGATTTAAATTATTACAGTAAAAACTTAGTGAATCAGCCAGATTTTTACTTCACTGGCAACTATGTTATTCACAAGCACAGGAAGAGAAAAGAATGACAAAATCTGAATTATAGACACGTATTTTCCTCGAGAGTTAATTAACCAACTCTATAAGAGGTAAAGTAAGTTCCAAATTGAAGATATCAGTTTGGTACTATGTATTATATGATCTAAGAAAATCTTCGACTCGCTAATTCAGTGGACCTTAATTCTAAGTATTAAATATTGAAAAAAGGAGAAACTGGATGCTTTAAGGAAAAGTCGGCTTGCGCATACTTATCTGAATCAGGGCCAGAATTCCACGTTTTTAGTAGAATGCTAGACAGGTACACTTTGCATATACTTTGCATTTCGAGATGATGGTGGAACTATGAGTATTGGTTAGTCTGAAAACTTCAAAATACCTACTGCAAAAGTCAACAAATAGAACATAATCCTTGTCATCCCAAAGAAAGAGATCTGAGGCAATTGTTTGCCAGGGGTATGAAGGAATTTCATGAGACTGCAAAGGTTCCTTAGAGTTGGAATTCCTAAATTCTAAACATACATTACAATGTCTTTTGCAAGTCCTGGCCAGAAAACTATGTCACGAGCCCTTCTCAGGGTTATTTCAACACCAGTATGTCCCACATGTAATATTTTTAAGAGCTCAGTCCTGAGGTCACGGGGAATGACAATTCTAAAACCCTTCATAATGAGCCCATTCTCTACTGACAATTCATCGCGGAAGTTCCAGTATTCATTAATGGTGTTCGGGCAATCTCTGCGCGAATCTGGCCATAATTCCAAAATATATTTGGTTAAGGTTTGAAACTGGGGGTCTGATTCTGTAGACAACCTAATCTGTTCTAGACGACGATCACTGACCTGAATGTTTTCATGTACCAAATGTACTTGAGCCTCAATGCCCTTGGAGAGCTCTGGCATTGTATAAGGTAAGTACTTCCTAGAAAGTGTATCTGCTACAGGGATCTGTTTCCCTGGAACATGAACAAGCTTAAGGTTGTATCTCTGTAATTGCAGAATAATGCGCTGTAAGCGGGCAGGGGCAGTAAGTATAAACTTCGTCATAATAGATACTAAAGGCTTGTGGTCTGTTTGAACGCACACCTCACGCCTATATATGTAATGATGAAAATGCTTACACCCAAACAGAATGGCTAACATTTCCTTTTCCATTTGTGCATAGTTAATTTCTGATGGGGTAAGTGATTTAGAGGCATAAGAAACAGGCTTGCCTTCTTGTAAGAGAGTAGCTCCAAGACCAAATTTGGAGGCGTCGACTTGCAATACAGTATCTTTGCAAGGATCAAAATAAGCCAATACTGGTCCTGGTGACCTTGTTATTATGTCCTTGACCTTAGTAAAAGACTCTTCTTGGGCTGGGTCCCAAACAAATTCAGACCTTTTTAACAATAATTGTCGCATGGGGCTAGTAATATCAGCTGAGTTTGGTGCAAATTTGGATAGGTAGTTTACCATACCCAGCACTGTTTCAAGTTCGTTACGATTTTCAGGTGGTTTCATGTCTTTAACCGCAGAGACCTTTTTAGGATCTGGCTTGATGCCATCTGCAGAAAGCAAGTGACCAAAGTGTTCGACCTGCGACTTACCTACGTCGAGCTTCTCATCATTGAGCTTGATGCCCATTTCTCTTGTACGCTGTAGAGCAGCTTTCAAGTTGCTATCGTGTTCAGCACGGGTCTTACCGTACACAAGAATGTCGTCGACTATAGCAACACCACCTTTGAGGCCTGCATAACAATAGCCAATCTTGCGCTGAAATTCATCCTGCGCAGATTTAAGGCCAAAAGATAACCTGAGGAAGCGATACCTACCATAGGGGGTATTGAAAGTGGTAAGGTAGCTAGAATCGTCGTCAAGCTTAATTGTCCAATAACCTGATCGTGCGTCAAGTTTGGTGAAATAACGTGCACCAGATAGCTCAGGTAAAATATTGAGAATTTTAAGGGGGTAATGGGGTCGATGAATGACCTTGTTCAAATCTCTAGGGTCAAGACAGATTCGTAGAGCTCCAGATGGCTTCTCCACAACAACCATGGAGTTTACCCAACATGTGGGGGTATCGACCTTAGTGATGACCTGTAACTTCTCCATCCAGTCTAACTCAGTTTTTACCCTGTCACCCAAAGCTTGTGGTATTCTACGAGGGGGGTGGACAGCAGGTATAGCATCAGAATCTATATGGCTAGTACATTCCCCTGGAAATAACCCTAACCCTTCAAAGATATCCTTAAACTGTGTCAAAACAGTCTCCCTGTTTAGTACACTGTCTGCAGTGGAGTCTGTTTTAGTCGAGTTTACTGTCACTGAATTAACAAATCTAACAAGTCCCATTTTCATACATGAAGAAAGTCCAAGGATAGGTGGGGCTTGCCTACCGTCAGGGTCAACAACATGAAATTGAGTGTGAAATATCTTGTCCCCAACCTTAAGAGCTACTTTACAAGAACCTAGCGTTCTAACGGGGAACCCTGCATAACCCGACAAATCAGATGATGCACTCAATTGATCAGCAATACCTAGTTGTTTAGGATTAGGAGAAGTACACATTTATTTTTTGTGGCTACCGAGTGCTGTATAGCATACGTCCGTCTACACCGATAACAATTGATTACACAGAACAGTGACAAAGTCAGCGGCTTTATATAGGGGTCCTCAGATATAGCGAGAGTCCAATCGAAAATGGCGGACAAATTCTTTTTACGAATCATGTTCAGCTTTAATGTAAGCGAGAATCAAGAATTAGTGTTCAAAGTTCTTTCGCGGATACGTTAACGTTTCTCGGAAGCTAGGGAGTTGAAAGAAAAGCTGGAATTTAACGTCTGTGCTGGACAATATTTCACCGATGCGGACACAAATAGCCGCCAGGCCTGCAAAGGCATTTTGATACTTCCATGCTCAGCCATCCGCACCAACCAAACGCGCACCGTTTACATCTTTTGGCATTGGCATGAACTACCCTATGAAGGAGTTATCTCGACTGCCAACGTGCATTTATGTGTGTGATATTTAAATATAAAGAATTCTTTAGGCCATTTGCATATCTATAGTTTAGCTAAGTTCAACTCCGCGGTTGATCCACGGAGCACATAAGCCAGGTTTAAATTCGGGTTAGCTCGCGTGGTTAGCGTTTGCTATAGAGTCGCTGTGTAAGGAATTGATCCTGATGTCGCAGGTTAAAATCCCACTGCGGGAAGTAGAGACCGGTCCTTCAGATGAGACAGTATAAACCGATGTTCCGTGTCTCAGTAGGAAGATCCCTCACTGCTCAATGGCCTTAAGTGCCGAGTATAGGCCCCCACAGGCAAATATGGTGTCTCCATATGAGTGAAATATTCCGTTAAACAAACAAAATCCGGAATGAGTCGGAGTATGCCGAATAGTAATTCAGTTGCACTCATATAAAGTAAACCAGACTTAATTGATCCAAATTTTTGTTTGTGCAAAAAAAAGGGACCTTTGCAAGTCGAACTACACTGGAAAAAGTCTATTTTATTAGAATTAATTCAATTTCGGAAGGATACAATTGGAAATACTCAAAATGATGACCAAATTGTGATTCAAAGAAATTCTGAATGGGAAAAAATAAGGCTGAATTTAATGTGAGGCAGGGTGTCAAAGGACCTGTACCCTGTTGAAATCCCTTAGGAACCTTGAAATCAAGGACAAAATCGAAATTTGTTACAGATCGAAGAGAAAGGACAAAACCGGATTGTCATTTCAACAATGCTTCCACGGCGAATGAACAGCATAGGAAAAAAATCGACGATGCTGCTACATTGCATGCATTAGGAACTTGTTTGAAAATATAAATACAGGGTATAAAACCTTTCACAACTAGGGTAATCATAAGCTAATGAAAGCTTTATAAATATTGTTACAGCAATTGCAAGATATAAATTTTGATGCAATGCAAATCTCATGTTGAAAAAAGCAAAATGATATTGTTTATTATTTTACAATTTCAGAAGCTTACAGACCTTTCAATGTATATCTTTTTCCTTATTTTACGTTCTTCATTATTTAAAATTTAACAGAAACTATGGAGGTTCCAATTCTCAAGAGCAGAGATTGATTGATTGTATACTGTTTTACGTCCCATTCAAGAATCTTTCACTCCTATAGAGACGTCACCATATACCGGTGAAGGGCTTCAAATTTTGACCTTTACTCGGCACTCAGGGCCATTGAGCAGTGAGGGATCTTTATCGTGCCAACGCCTGCCGTGACACGGGGCCTCGGTTTTTAAGGACTCATCCGAAGGACCCGCAACCTTCACTTCAAAGTGCCGAGCGCATGGCGAAGGAACAGTTGCTACACATTTTTTATCTACTTAGGTCAGTCGCGGCCAAAATTCGAACTCACGGCCTCCCGGTCACGGAGGGAGCGCTCTACCGACTGAGATACCGTGAACGGTCTCAAAAGCAGAGACTATCTGCAGCTCTATTACAGAAGAATGAAAGTTACAATTATTTAAGAAAGGTATGCAAAATTTGATATGTACCAAATGTTACATAGAACCTTTATTTGAAAGTATAATTTCTATCATAGAATCTAAAAAGTAGCACTCCTTAACATTTTTTATAGTATATTTTATTATTCATATAAAAAAGCTCATCCTTGAAAATCTTTCTTTTTACTCTTTGATGCCCTTGTGTATTTTATTGTTTATGTAGGTAAATGACACTGTATCACTCTCTCCTGGGTATCACATTATAAAACTGTGTGACATAATTGGCAAGTTGAGAATTAAAAGACAAGGTGTACACTATCAAATATAAAAGACGCCGTCTTCAGTTAAAGATTGATTGTAAGGTCTCATCCGAAGGACCCGCAACTTTCATTCAAACTGCCGAGCGCTTGGCGAAGGAATAGTTGCTACCTCATTTTATCGGCCGGGGCTCGAACCAACCACCTTCCTATCACGGAGCGAGCGCTCTACCGAATGAGCTACCGTGACAGTCTCATTATTTAAAGAAGGCTAAAAACAAAAAAAGAAAGGTGTCAACTAATTAAGGAGAGAACAACTTATGCCATGATATTGGCCTCTCTCACCAAGTTGCTGATGAACAAATTCCCTCTCCCCTTGTACATCATAAAGCAATTATTTAGGCTTTGATTTGGAGACAACAGGCCTTGGGCACAACTATGACATCATACAGATTACTGCTGTGGGATCAGATGGTTCACAATTAAGCCGTCATGTGACACCTAGAGGTGTAGTATATGTAAGGATGCATCCAGAATAACTGGGCTCACTTTCTCAAAAAATGAGAAGTTGTTTTCATATATATGGTTTACAGATCCCATTAAAAAATTTAATCATATGTTGCTGGTCGCCCGTGTGGCGCAGTGGTTAGAGCGTTTGCTCTAGAGTCGCGGAGTTAAGGAGTTTATCCTTGTCGCGGGTTCGAATTCCACTGTGGGACGTGGAGACCGGTCGTTTGGATGAGATCGTATAAAGCGAGGTGTCGCTTCGCAGTAGTCACTGGCTCGAAAAAGATCCCTCACTGCTCAATGGTCTGAGTGCCGTGTATACGTCAAAATGTGCAGCTCTCCAGTGGTGGCGTTTAGTGAAAAATTCGAGAGAGGGACGTTAAACAACAAACAAACCCTAATGTTGCTTTATTGATTTTATAGAACACCCCAATTCTATATATAATCCAATATTAGTTAGTCATAATGTAACAAATTTTGATATACTTGTTTTACCAATAGGTCGATTGAATTTCACTTGTTTTCCACATTTTGCAAAGCTGTGACATGAGATACTTTTAAAGTGTCCCGTAGAGTTTTTCAAAATCTGAGGTTTCAAACTACAGACAGGATATACTGAAGAAGTATAATCATTTTAAATACAATCCTCATAATGCTGTTTAGGATGTTCATTTCCTCAAGCTACTGTTTGAGGGGTAGCAAAAGATACTTTTCGATGATACCGAATTATATTCCATGGCTTACATGTATAATTATTGTAGACTGTCATGTCAGCCTGTGATTGATTTATTATCGTTTAATGCCAAGTCAAAAATATTTCAGCCACATTTCGGCGATAAATGAAAATGAAGAGTAAAGTGTATTGAAGAGCATGCGATTAGAATATTTGATTCAATTTCATGTAACTCAAAGACACTAGGTGTGCAAATTTCTATTTGTGTTTAGACTTGAAGCATTATGTATATATACGAACATGTACATGTAAGGTCCTTTTGTATATTACAGAACAATACTGAAATATCTAGATATTGTATTATAAAGGAATGGGTTTCCTAGAGCACAAATGGTTTCTATTCGTATGTTCATCTATTTACATCGCAAAAGCTTCCAATCTTTCTTTTGCCAAAATAGTTTTTCAACCAATTTTGGACTGCGTATATTACGATATAGTCATATTTCATACAAGTATTAAGCTCATCATGCTTATATACATGTTAAACTTATATTTTTGTTGTAAAACTCGCCTTCCTGCCATCAAATATTGGAAGCAATTCTACTTATGAATGAATTGTTTTAATACCTACTTCTGCAGAATTTTAGTGATGCCAGATGTTTAAATTAAAAGTGAGAAATATTTTATAGAATTTGTGTGTTTCTGAATTTCTTCAGGATTTTCACTATGTTCATTTTTTTGAAATGCGATCAAGGAATACATCATTGAAATTTACAATGTCTTTGAGGTAACGTTACTGAAACATACGAGTATAGTATATAGTCGTTGTTGTCAAGGTATTTCTTATGCCTACAAGTTTCATCAAAAAGCAGTGGTCACTGTCCGAAATTTATATCATTTAGCGAACAATTGTTTTGGAACTATTTGTACATAACATATGCTTATGCTTTTTTTTATTTCACTCTTTAAAAATAAAGGTATAGGTTGTAGAAATCGCTGTCATGTTGACCCAGTGCTTACTGATTTAGAGTAAACTAGAGGAGAGCTCGTTGCAAAGCAACGAGTAGGTCTTCCGTTGGAGCTGTTGACAGGAAGTAGGGACCTTGAGTCAAGGCTATGCCACATTTTAACGTTACAAGCAGTCTTGCAAGGGATATCAACCTGCAATGTTTGCCAGTAGATAAATAGTAACTCTGGTTATAAGCAAACCCTATCTGGTGTTACCGACTTGACAAATTCACAAATGTTCTTTCAGACCATACATCAGCTAAAAGATCTAATCCTTGGTGACCTTGAACTTCAATCAAAGCCACGACACACTCTGCATGATATCAGCAATATCATTTTTTGTGTTTCCGACTAGAAAGTTCACAAATGTTTTTTAGACCATATATTGAATCAAAATATGGTCTAAAGTTGTATTTTACACAACTCTCACTGGTTTAAAGGTTCATTGTAAATGTTTTATGTTCAGTAAGGACACTGAAAAATGGCGGTATCTTGAGGTTTCTGTATTGGCCTTAAATCTTTAAATCCTATTGAACAAAGGAGTACAAGGTGCATTACGATACGCAGTCACATCAAGTTCCTTAAAGCAGGCCATACCGTCGGCGTTACAACAAGATAAAGAAATATTTTATTCAGTATATAACTTTCTGTGCCGATTTCACACGGAATATAGGAAAAAATAATATTCAAATTAGTTATATTTTTCGATGAACAGAAAAATGTTTTAGAATTTTAATTCCTATCTCAATACACATCTTGAAAAATGTGTGTGTGTTGGGGGGGGGGGGTGTTAAGGGTAGGTCTTTCTCTAACATTTCAGTACATTTTTGCTGGAATTTGCCTATGTATGACTGTACAACAATTTAACAGAAAGCTAAGAGAGGCAAGCAGCATCCAAATCAAAACTCACATATTAAAACTACAGCAAAAGACTATTCTCAGAAAAAGTCTAGGGAACCCCTCCACCCCTCCTCCTCGTGATACAGATGTACAGAAAAAAATGCTGACCCCTATCCAGAGTCATGGGGTACATGTTTGAGGAAAGAGTGACAAGAAAGAGGACTAATATCGGTTTATTTTTAAAATTAGTCTACAAGTCAAGTTTAAATATCTATTCCTCAATATTTTTTTCTTTGAGTTCATCCCTGTGATTGTGTCATTAATGTTACGTTCTGTACTGGACTTGAAAAATGTCGCATCTTTGGGTTTATGTGCTAGCCTTGAAGCCCACAGTGAAGATTGTGTACTAGTTTAAATACGATACATTCAAATAATAATTTGAAGTAATATCTAATTCAATAATTAATTTTGTGTTGTGTTTTTTTAATGTTGATCTCATTAGGAAATACGAAATTTGATTTTTTTGAAATAGTATTTTTACCAACGAACTGTTTATCTTAACAGTCCTATCTCAATACTTTCTATTTTCGACATGAAAGAGTTATAATTCTTGGTGCGCTCTTTTTTGAAAAAGTTGGAAAATGTACAAATCTTGCAGGATTTCTGGGACACTCAGCATGTAAACAATATGTTGAATGTTGATGAAAAACAGCCAAGCAAACATGCAAATGAGACACTGCATTGCTCCTGAATTTACATGCATCAGAAATAGAAAGGACAACGATATCAATTTATCTCTATTACAGAAAGTTATTAAGAAGTGTTGACGGTCCATCTTCAAATACGGGTGTTGCTAAAACACGGAACGGAAAATATGATACCAAATTAAAGCCCTTGAAAATATATAAATTATACTAAAAAAAAAAACGATATACATTATATATGTTGTTCATATTTAACCTTGATTACCAAGAACAAGTTGAACTATTCATGTACATGTAATATATTCTCATATGAAGTTTCCTGTACAAAAGCAAAGCATAGGGTACGGTAAAATATAATGCCGTACACATGGTATATATAAAACGTGGTAAGATGTGAGTGAATTAACTTTATAAAAAAAAAACCACTCTGATCAACATGAATAGCCAGTATTCGATATTTATATGAGCGAAGAGCATGATTTTCGATGCACAGGCACCTAAAACGTGGATAACCTTGATATCGTGCAATTCTCTAACCCCCCCCCCCCCGGAAAACAACACAGACTGATTGCACAGAATAACTTAAAATTGTTATGATTGAGAAATCACACATTTTCCAGAAAATGCACTTTCGTAATTTATATATTATTTGGTAGAGAGGGGGGAATGATGCATAGATGTAGCCTACGTTGGCCTCGCTTTAAGTGCCTAACGGTGGATAGCGTGGATATTCTTCCGGGGGGGGGGGTTACACCCCAGTCAAAAAAGTTTGTTTATTGTTTAACGTCCCTCTCGAGAATTTTTCAATCATATGGAGACGCCACCACTTGCCGGTGGAGAACTACAAATTTTGACCTATACTCGGCAATTAGGGCGATTGAGCAGTGGGGGATCTTTTTCGTGCCAGCACCTATTGCGACACGAGACCTCGGTTTACACGGTCTCACCGAAGGACCGGTCCCCACGTCCCACGCGACGTTAGGATCAGCTCCTTATTCCGCGACTTTAGAGCGAAGTCTCTAACCACTGCGCCACGCGGGCGACAGTCAAAAAAGCGTTTTATGTGTACTTTTCTCATCAACTTCACAGGGGTCCGTGTTTTGGGGTGAAGGGGGGGGGGGAAGGTCATTTTACTTTTATTTACTAAATACTATGTACACATAATAACTCCGAAAATTTCAGGGGGTTTGAACCCCATCCCGAACCCCCTCTAGATCCGTACATGTCTGTAGTTGTAATAAGCGTACCCTCTATTCTTTCCTTAATGCCAGTGATCGTTGTTTATATAGAACACAAATGTGTACATGATTATTCTCTTCCCCCCTCCCCCTGTTTTAAAACACTATTGCCTGTTTCATAATAAATGTTCAAATAAAGATAGTTTTGTCTTTAGTGAATAAGCTTTAAAAATTAGATTTGGACGAGTGATGAATGAGGTGTTCAGATAGATACTTGGGCTGTGTATCTAATATGTATTTAATTGACCACCGCTTGTAGTTTTTAGAGGGGGGAGGGGGGGTTATGAATAAATTACATTGTTATGTTATTTTTTTTAATGAGATATAAACTGTATGATAAAGAATAATGGTTCATGTCTGATTTATATATGCGTGAAGTAATTAATTTAATGTAAGATTTTCCGTTCAGTCCCGTTTTCCGTTCCGCGTTTTAGCAACTCCCTCCAACTACAATGAAAATGCCTCGGAAACGTCGTAATTTTTTACAATGAATGATAAATTCAAGGCTTTCTCACTGTCAAATATTTACGTCTATTAGGGTAGGATGGTGTAATTTCGACCAATTATATTTTGTACTGAAGATTTGTTCAAGTTTGTCATAGTTTGTTGTGCTACAGCTTTTACTGGATTTTTTTTCCCTTCGGAAAACCTTTTATTTTTCAGATTACATTGTTTTTATATGTATTATTTGTCATTATAAGAAATAAATGGGTTCGATTTACAAGATATGTGTGTGGGTAACTTCGACCACGCACGGGGTAACTTTGACCGCTGCACCATTATAAACAGAATAATTTGCGTCACCGTAATATAAAAAATATATATATAAATTCAAATTATTCTTTTGTAAAACATAAAAGATTGCTGTAAAAATACTAACAAAAAGAGACGATAATTTTCAAAATGTGACTAATTTGAAGACATCGAATGCACCTATCGACGCATGAAAATCGCTTGTTAAACACTTTGATAAAAAAAAAAATGTAAAATCAAATCGTTATTATATTGTTATATGGATCGGTAATTATAACAAGAAATAATTCAGAGAAGATAATTAAACCTTGACTTCATGGATTTTTTTAAAACTTCACTGCTGTTTTGTATATGTACATGCAATATGACGTCCAAGATAACTCTAAAATCAAAAGAAAAAACTGGCGACTATTCGTTCCCTTTTCTACGTAAAAATCTCGGCCTTTAATGACCTCGTCATAACATACCTGTTTACGGAAAGAGATCTTAAGTTTCAATAAGAAATAAAGGACAAGGTTCATTTGATTTAATATTTGGCCCTAAGAATCTCTAAAAATTAAAGTTTACGCTGAATCAAAACTTTACATTGGAAATAAAGGTTGGATATATGCTTGTTAAAAAAATAAACCCAAACTTTGAGAATGTGTCCCTGTATACTGTTTATTCGTGGTCAAATCATGCACAGAATGCGTATTTCCGGAAAAATCGTTAAAAATCAAGGACTTAAAAGCATTTTTCGATAGTCCGCATTATATCACCACTTTGAAATTTTCACAAATGAAACATCGATTTGAAAGCATTTTATATGCAAAAAATTACGATGGTGATATTGTGCGGACCATGTTTATTTTTAAAAAATGTGTTCATTTTACAGCATGCAATACACATGCATTCGAAGGTGTTTTACTAGATTTAAATAATATAGAGAATATTCCTCGCCTCGTATCGCTATAAAAATCCTTTAATATAAAGGAAGAAATCATTATATCAATGTTATGAAGATCTGGTCTGTATGAATTCTTTACACGTTATTGGAATTCAGATATATTGGGCCTATATTAGTATATATATAGCATCTTACTTCCGCGCTCCCTAACTAAGCGACAGTGGTCCGAGTTAAACTGTATCTGGACGTTTGATGGTTGAAAAAAGCAGCAGTTCAGAAAAAAATGTAGTATTTACACTTGTTGTATAAATATTATTTTACATCTAGTTTATTTATTACCCAGTGCTTGTGTCCATATTCATGCCAAGCTGAACATTATAAAACAATATACGTCATTTTTGAACATTGACGTCACAATGGTTTCGCCGATTTATTTGGCCTGTTGGGAAAATGGACCATTTACATGTACAAGGACATGATTTTTTAAGCTATTATAGTGAAAATTAGAGGCTAAGTTTCCAAGATAGAAGGCAATTAAATTAGCAAAATATCACAATAGATTTAACAATGCGCCTCTCAGTATAAAACATGTGCAGTGTAGATCAGTTCCGAACATAATTTAGATTGTCATAAATGTTTTATCAATGACTTCAATTAGCTTTTTTGAAGAGTTCCATAAAAAATACCCGTAAATCCATATACATCACGTAAATGTATTTCGGTCACATAATTCCTCGAGATGGTCAAAAAGGGGTAATATATAGCATTTTATGTACTTAATAGCGATTAAATAAAGGTTGGATGTAATATTTACATAATGTAAAAAAAAAGAAAAAGAAAACAATGAACTTGGGGTGGGGTTGTTTGGGGTTATAAATTACTACTTGAGTGATGATATCGGATTGGGGGGGGGGGGGGTCGTGTCCAATTGCTCCTCTAAATTTATGTTCTTAATATTACTGTAGATCGACAGACCTATATGAATGGTATATAGAAATATAATATACATGTAGAAATAACGAATGGCAGAGGATAAAAAAGTGTTTCCCTTTGATTGTCACATCGTTTGCTTGTTATCCTTCTGTATTAATATCCGAAAAAGTATTGCCTATCTGCGCGCACATGCAAAACTGAAATTCTGACTTGTTTACTAAATCAGATATTAATCTTTGCTAAAAAATGATAAGTATATATCCACGGATATCTGACAAGTGTGTATAAGTGAAATATTCTCGAACAGGGCTCATACATGTAATGCAGTGATAGTAGAAAATATAGCTGATTTTATTCTTGTTAATTGTTCCAACTGGAGGGAAAAATTAAAATAAAATATAAACAGGGTGTCATAGAACATAGAAAATGATTTATTTAATAATTTTAATTAATTTAATCGGGTTTATTGTGAAATGGATTCCATGGTGCTGGATTTTGTAGAAAATGTCGTTCTCACCATGCTTACTGGTTATTGGAATAATGACTTCCAGGATATCAATATCAACAATCTAGTGCGTACATGTATTCAAAGGCGGATCCAGCACCAGCGTGCCGGGCGTCCCCCCCCCCCCCCCCCTTGATTGAGATTTTTTTTTGCATGTGTATATTTTGTTTGTTTAACCTGTTTATACTCTCAATTTATCCACACGTAACGTTCAGGCACGTAATTTCAATGCTGGTTCGAATTGGAAAATGTTTCATGTCGGAAAAATCTTATACCCCCTACATGTGTATATGGTAAAATTTTACTTGATATTTCATTACCACTTTGAACATAATGATACTTTTCCCACGACAATTTTTATACCCCCGCTCCGAAGGAGAGGGAGGTATACTGTTTTACCCATGTGTGTCTGTCTGTCTGTGTGTGTGTCCGTCTGTCTGTCCGTAACATATTTTGGTCGCAGTTTTCTCAGCAATTACTCATCGCTGATGCTTGAAATTTTAGCACACTCTTTGTTTAGGCATGCCATATGGTGGGATTCATTTCTGTGAGAATCCGACGTCAACTTCCTTTTTATCCGTGCGTCTGTCCGTACCATACATAACAAATTTTGGTCGCAGTTTTCTCAGCAACTATTCATCGCAGATGCTTGAAATTTTAGCACACTCTTTTTTTTAGGCATGCCATATGGTGGGGTTTATTTTTGTGAGAATCCGACGTCAACTTCCTGTTTATCCGTGCGTCTGTCCGTACCATACATTACAAATTCAGGTTGCAGATTTCTCAGCAACTACTTTTTTCAGATCCTTGAAAGTTTAGCACACTCATTGTTTGGGCATGTCATATGGTGGGATTCATTTTTGTATGAATCTGATGTCAACTTCTTGTTTATCCCTGTGTCTGTCCAAAAATGTACTTGTGTATTCACATCAGAGCGGGGATATTATTAGTGAGCATTGGCTCACAGACTTCTTGTTTTTATTACTTTCTTAATTTTTGTCATTTTGAAAATATACATTTAATTGATTATCAATAGACTGAATGTAGAACTATTTTGCTTTAATTTCTACGCCTACAATATGTGATACAGGAACTATAAATATTTCATGTAATCTAAGTTATCATTGAATAGACCCCCCCCCCCCGCCCATAAAACATGTAAAAAAAAAGTATCAACTGCACTGTCTGCTTCCTTTCCCCTGAATATCGAAATAAAATTAATAATGCTTTCTGTTTGTTATGAACAAAAAGCCATCTACTTTCAAGGGTTAACTTAGGTTCACAATATTAAATTGAGGTATTCTTAACATTATATTAGACCAAGATAAAGTAATTGAATACAGTATATACATATTGATTACCCATATAAGTAAACAACAGTGAAATCTGTTAATTAACACTTGATTGTCTTAAGGCAGGCACTTTATCCTTGAAATGAACTGGATTAGCTCATAATGTACACCTTTATATGATAAAATGTTCTCAAAGTCTAAAAAATGTTTTTTCCTAATTGGTGTTTAGAGCTTCCTTAAAACACACGCTTGCATGCGTAGGTTGTCGTCACAAAGTTATAGATAACTTAGAGGAAGTAGTAAGGGATCCGCGGGGGGGGGGGGGGGTATCCGGACCCTACCCCAACACCCACCACTTGTATAAAATTCATATAGTAAAATACCAAAAATATGAAGGGGGAAGGGTTAAGAAAACTTTGTAAAGTTTGTAAGATATGTAGGAAGGTAAAGTGACACCCCCTTTCAAAATGGGTTTTCGGGTTTGGGTTAGTTTTCTTTTTTAAAATAAGGTTTTCTCCTTTAATTTGGGTCGATCTTTTTTCTTTCTTTTTTTTTTTTGAGTTGGTATGGAACACCTCACTCCCTTTTCTGGGAAAAATTACAGGGAAATTCTCAATGCCCTGTTACATTTTTCCGCGAGTCGACATTGCTTTTCTTTCTTTTCAAATCTTTCTTTACCGTGAAGTACTAGTATTTTTTTTTCTTTTCCGCGAAATCCTCTATGAACCAGGTAGTACCTTTAGCTCCCTTCTACCACGAGGATGAATTAATTGTGAAAGTCTCTTAAACATCGTTAAAAGACCAAGTAGATTGTAGGTCATCTACGTATTTATCTATACATCTTCACAATGTCAAGGTCCTATTTAAAAAGGAAAGTGAGAAATCCGCTAAGAATGTACTGTACATGTACACCCCTTTTTTCCCTTATGATTCAAAAATTTTCAAAGCCAACCATAGCAATTGATTTAAAGATTTGTCTTTAATTATGAAAAATAATTTAGAAAGCATGATATGCTATCACATGTATACAAATACATCGGAATGTACGTGTATGAAAATGAGATTTAATTAACGTACATAATAAAATATACATGTAAGCTGGATTCATTTCAAAACGACGTTAAATTCTTGTTCATGACGTCGCATAAAGCAACGTCAAAATATCGCAACGTTAGCGTAAACTATATATATGCTACTTTTACGTTTATATAAACAAAAATAAAGTTTTGTACATGCATATATTGATAATTTCATGAAAATATATACTCTCTCAAAGAGTTTTGAGGAATATTATTTAATTTTGACACGGGGCCGAATTTTACTCCAAACGCACCTTGTCCTTTCAAAATTTGAAAGCTATTACATGTAATTTGATTTTTTTTGTATAAGTAACTGAAAGGCTATATTGTTGCGTATTTTTTTAAAATACATGTTTTATGTTATCCATACTTTTTAGTACGATAAAATGTCGTTAACATCTTGGGAGCCTATAAACTTAATTATTTCGAATGTCCAGATTGTCTAACGTAAATTACATAAATTTAAGTAGTGTGTTACATGTATTTAATTATGAAAAATTCAATTCCCCCTGCATGCGCGCGGTTCCATAAAAATTGTACAAGGAGAACATACATATATATACTTGAATATCACAAACTTATTAGACATCTAATGACGAAATGAAAATAATTGATAATACATTTTACAACTTCATTTCATTGATAAATTATTCTAAAATTTCAAAAGTCAAAATAGCCAGCGCAGCCAAACTACCGTTAATTGTCTCTGTTATACAATATCAATCAATATCTCTTTTCTTTAGATCTGTTCGTTTCTTATTTTCAGTCACAAATTCTACATTAAAAAATTGATAAATACACTGTACGAAAAATCTATGAACGGCGCTACAACTGTCAATCAAAATTATGAACTTAATCTGGTGCCAAGGAAGTATTTCCCGTGTGATTTGAAATATTCTTTTGGTAAATTTTAACTTTACACTTTTAAAGACAATATTTTGGAACACAATTGGAATAAAGGCTGAAGCTGTTATCCAACGGCAACGTGTTGACTCAGGACCCCTGAGGTTGTGAGGATACTTCATGCTGTGAATTTATCAAACCTGCAGTCCTAATTGACGATCCGTTCTTAATTTTATTTCAGTAGGCGTAATTAAGCTGTTAAGTTGAATATTACGATATTCAGGAAGAGGCTTTAAATAAATGAGTATTTCACGTATTTATTAGCCAATACTTTAAAAATCTGTATAGAAAGTTAATAAATGGATATCCCTTACGTGACGTTTATCAGATATATTTTTACAACTGAAATGCATGCCTTTTTGATTTAAAGTATTTATTTTTTACAAATTAAAATGCAAATGAGCTGAACAGAAACCGGCCGAAGTTACCCCTGCATGTGTGCAGGTATAAACTTCGACCAATGAAAAATGACGCAATACAATCTGCAGCAATATGACTTTTACCAAAAAGAATTCCTGACCGTATAAAAAAAAGTAAATAAAAATATTATGTACACGTATACACAGCAGAAACTAGTTCTACAACAGTGAAAACTCGTATGTTCAGTTTACATGCGGATTAGATGCCTATGTGTGCATGTACTTGTATTCGTAGCAATCAGTAAACAGCATCGATAGGTGCATTCGATGTCTTCAAATTAGTCACATTTTGAAAATTATCGTCTCTTTTTGTTAGTATTTTTACAGCAATTTTTTATGTTTTACAAAAGAATAATTTGAATTTATATATATTTTTTTATATTACGGTGACGCAAATTATTCCGTTTATAATGGTGCAGCGGTCAAAGTTACCCCGTGCGTGGTCGAAGTTACCCACACACATATCTTGTAAATCGAACCCATTTATTTCTTATAATGACAAATAATACATATAAAAACAATGTAATCTGAAAAATAAAAGGTTTTCCGAAGGGAAAAAAAATCCAGTAAAAGCTGTAGCACAACAGACTATGACAAACTTGAACAAATCTTCAGTACAAAATATAATTGGTCGAAATTACACCATCCTACCCTAATAGACGTAAATATTTGACAGTGAGAAAGCCTTGAATTTATCATTCATTGTAAAAAATTACGACGTTTCCGAGGCATTTTCATTGTAGTTGGAGGGAGTTGCTAAAACGCGGAACGGAAAACGGAACTGAACGGAAAATCTTATATTAAATTAATTACTTCACGCATATATAAATCAGACATGAACCATTATTCTTTATCATACAGTTTATATCTCATTAAAAAAAATAACATAACAATGTAATTTATTCATAACCCCCCCCCCCCTCCCCCCTCTAAAAACTACAAGCGGTGGCCAATGAAATACATACACTGTATTAGATACACAGCCCAAGTATCTATCTGAACGCCTCATTCATCACTCGTCCAAATATAATTTTTAAAGCTTATTCACTAAAGACAAAACTATCTTTATTTGAACATTTATTATGAAACAGGCAGTAGTGTTTTAAAACAGGGGGAGGGGGGAAGAGAATAATCATGTACACATTTGTGTTCTATATAAACAACGATCACTGGCATTAAGGAAAGAATAGAGGGTACGCTTATTACAACTACAGACATGTACGGATCTAGAGGGGGTTCGGGATGGGGTTCAAACCCCCTGAAATTTTCGGAGTTATTATGTGTACATAGTATTTAGTAAATAAAAGTTAAATGACCTTGCCCCCCCCTTCACCCCAAAACACGGACCCCTGTGAAGTTGATGAGAAAAGTACACATAAAACGCTTTTTTGACTGTCGCCCGCGTGGCGCAGTGGTTAGAGACTTCGCTCTAAAGTCGCGGAATAAGGAGCTGATCCTAACGTCGCGTGGGACGTGGGGACCGGTCCTTCGGTGAGACCGTATAAACCGAGGTCTCGTGTCGCAATAGGTGCTGGCACGAAAAAGATCCCCCACTGCTCAATTGCCCTAATTGCCGAGTATAGGTCAAAATTTGTAGTTCTCCACCGGCAAGTGGTGGCGTCTCCATATGATTGAAAAATTCTCGAGAGGGACGTTAAACAATAAACAAACTTTTTTGACTGAGGTGTAACCCCCCCCCCCCCGGAAGAATATCCAAGCTATCCACCGTTAGGCACTTAAAGCGAGGCCAACGTAGGCTACATCTATGCATCATTCCCCCCTCTCTACCAAATAATATATAAATTACGAAAGTGCATTTTCTGGAAAATGTGTGATTTCTCCATCATAACAATTTTAAGTTATTCTGTGCAATCAGTCTGTGTTGTTTTCCGGGGGGGGGGGGGGTTTAGAGAATTGCACGATATCATGGTTATCCACGTTTTAGGTGCCTGTGCATCGAAAATTATGCTCTGTTCGCTCATATAAATATCGAATACTGGCTATTCATGTTGATCAGAGTGGTTTTTTTTATAAAGTTAATTCACTCACATCTTACCACGTTTTATATATGCAAAATATTGATCGTTAAAGAGTTATGGTTTTAAATCTTTTGGCCCCTAATGTGATGAGTCAGCCCTTTTTTCTTGATGTCATAAAAAAGATCCAGTAATTCTACACAATTTCTGTTCAATATGTTTTAAGAAAATATTCATAGTTTTGAAGATATGATAAAAAATGTCTCGAAAATTCACTCCTGATTCATGTCCTAAATTTCGATCACTACTGAGCTTCCATACTAGGCACTTCAAGAAAATTTGAAAACTAAGGTGCACAACTAGAACATGTCCTCTATTATCACTGAAAATTTCAGCACTCTAGCTTTTGTCGTTTTTGAGTTTTTATGTAGACAAAATGGTCAATAAAATTCGATTAAAGGGCGATAACTTCCGACCGGAAGTGACTTATCAAAAACAGAATTGCCGAAATTAACTTCAGATAAAGACCCATCAACCCTGAAAATTTGAAAGAAATTGAACGAGCCATCTCCGAGAAATCTTCTGCACAAAATTTGTAAAGAAAAAAAAAAGAACTAGATGAGATCTCGTTGCGAGCAACGAGTGGGTCTTCCGTCCGATTTTTGATAAGATGAGATACGAATTTGACTGAGATTTTCGTTCATAAATATATAAATAGTGAAAACATACAATTTGCTTCAGTTATGTTTAACAAAATTTTGAACATTATGGCACCAAAAAACGCAATATTTGATGAAAATTTTAAAATATTTATAGTAGCAGATCGTGAAGGTGAAAATTACTGTAAAAGGGTTATAGATGAAAGACTTTTAGCCCCTTTGAGCCCCTAATTTGAGGGGTTTTGATATCACATGAAAGGTCTTGTAATTATGAAGACTTTTTGATCAACAACTATTCAGTTTTCGAGATATGCAGACTTGAAGTATTTAGGGGACATCCCTTTCAGTCCTCATAGGGGCTGTTTAGGAAAAATTCAAAGGATGCACATTGTTCAGATCATCATTCTAAACAACTTTTGTTCAATATTGCTTTTCAAAATGTTTCCCCTTTTCGAGATATAAAGCGTCAAAGATTAAGCAATCTGGCCCCTATGACCCCTAATTACTTAATATTTGAAGAAAAATTTTAAGATATATAGTTGCAGATTGTGAAGATGAACATTTTTGCTTCAATAATTAATATCAAAATATTTGACGTTAAGGAGTTATAGATGAAAGACTTTTGTCCCCTCTGAGCCCCTAATTTTAGGGGTCAGCCCCTTTTTCTTGATATCACTTGAAAGATCTTGTAATTCTGAAGACTTTTTGTTCAACAACTATTCAGAAGTTTCGTTTCGTTTTCGAGATATGTAGATTTGAATTATTTAGGGGCCGTCCCTTTAAGTCCTTATAGGGACTGTTTAGGAAAAATTCAAAGGATGCACATTGTTCAGATCATCATTCTAAACAACTTTTGTTCAATATTGATTTTCAAAATGTTTCCCCTTTTCGAGATATAAAGCGTCAAAGATTAAGCATTCTGGCCCCTTATGACCCCTAATTACGTAATATTTGAAGAAAATTTTCAGATATATAGTTGCAGATTGTGAAGATGAACATTTTTGCTTCAATAATTAATATCAAAATATTTGACGTTAAGGAGTTATAGATGAAAGACTTTTGTCCCCTCTGAGCCCCTAATTTGAGGAGTCAGACCCTTTTTTTTTATATCACTTGAAAGATCTTGTAATTCTGAAGACTTTTTGTTCAACAACTATTCAGAAGTTTCGTTTCGTTTTCGAGATATGTAGACTTGAAATATTTAGGGGCCGTCACTTTAAGTCCTTATAGGGGCTGTTTAGGAAAAATTCAAAGGATGCACATTGTTCAGATCATCATTCTAAACAACTTTTGTTCAATATTGTTTTTCAAAATGTTTCCCCTTTTCGAGATATAAAGCGTCAAAGATTAAGCATTCTGGCCCCTTGTGGCCCTTAATTATGTAACATATGACGTAAAAATCATAATACATAGTTGTAGTTTGTTAAGATAAATAATTTTGCTTCAGTAATGTATACAAAAATATTGCTTGTTTAAGAGTTATCGATTAAAGACTTTCGGCCCCTATCGGCCCCTAATGTGATAAGTCAGCCCTTTTTTCTTGATATCATTTTACAGATCTTTTTATTCTGCACAAATATTGTTCAATATGTTTTAACAAAATAATTATACTTTAAACGATATGAAACATAATGTCTCAAAAATTCACTCATGATTCGTGTCCTCAATTTCGACCCCTACCGAGCTTCCATACTAGGCACTTCCGGAAAATATCTAAACCCAGGTGCAATATGGCAACATGTCCTCTATCATCACTGAAAATTTCAGCGCTCTAGCTTAAGCCGTTTTTGAGTTCCATCGCAGACAAGGAGGTCCTCTGAATTTTAATAAAAGGGCGATAACTTCCGACCGGAAGTGATTTTCAAAAAACGGTATTGCCGGAATTAACTTCAGATGTCAACGCATCTACCATGAAAATTTCAATAAAATCGAACGAGCCATCTCCGAGAAATCGTCTGCACAAACTTTGTAAAAAGAAAAAAGAATAATAATAAAGGTAAAAAAGAAACCGAAGAATAATAGAAGGGTCTTCCGCTGAAGACGGAAGACCCTAATAATAATAATAAAGGTAAAAAAGAAACCGAAGAATAATAGAAGGGTCTTCCGCTGAAGACGGAAGACCCTAATAATAAAAGTGAAAAAGAAACAATAGAATAATAGAAGGGTCTTCCGCTGAAGACGGAAGACCCTAATAATAATAAAGGTAAAAAAGAAACCGAAGAATAATAGAAGGGTCTTCCGCTGAAGACGGAAGACCCTAAAAAGAAAAAACAGTAGAATCACTATAAGGTCTTCCGTCTGAAACGGTAGACCTTAATAACAGAATGCCGTGTAAGGTTCACGTCAATACATGGCTGACGCAAAACAATTCCTGAATTTTCCCCTTCAATTCGAGCATTTCTGCATTGGACAGGGCCGATGGTTGTTTATGAGATGATAAACTATGTGTAAACTTTCTTAGTTTAGCGGAATCATGAACATTTTCGGCGTGATGAATAATTTGTTTACAGTAGTGATGAGGCTTTCGCGCACCTGCAGGAGCGGATCCAAGGATTTACAAATTAATAAAATTTAATAGAAATGAAGTTTTAATACTTTTAAATAGTATTTAATGAAATGATTAATATACAAGTAATAGATATACAAGAAAACGCGAAATGCTAATGAATGCAGCTGACAATCACTACTTTGTAAAGATAAATTAATTCTAAATAAAATAATTATAAATTCTATAGACAAAACAGAAGAAGAATGAATGGTAGCAAAATATCAAATCACATCAGGGGAACCGAATTTTATTAATGAAACTCTTAAGAAGTTCCTTATAAGTTGTGAATTTTATATCTGTGTATTCTACCTGGTTGCTTCGAGGAAGGGGGGGGGGTCTTGAACATAAACTTGTAAATTACCATTATTTTGTAGAAAGAATTTAGGCTTATAATTTTGAAAACGTCAAGAAGAGTTGCTTGTGATATGAAGGTCAAGGTCATTTTATAAAGAATGCAAAACATAAAAGCGAAAAACAGAAAAAAAGGAGGGGGGGGGGTAAAGATGACAATGTCTTCTACAGTTGACAAAAAATAGGGGCAAATAAAACGCACACACATATCATATACAACCGTTTTATTTAATATAAACTCGTTTCCATGGCATCAGGAAGGTTTTTCTAGACTATCCCAATCACGTGGTAGGTGTTAACTCTACACCACTTCCTACGTGAATAAGCACTGAGCAGTCCCCGCAAACTATATATACGGGGGAAAAATCAGTATTTTGAAGTGTTTAAGAAACGTTGGTCCTACGTTTTCGGAAATTCTAAGAAATTTAAACGTATTTAATTCCTTCTTAATCCTATCAAGAAACTGGTAATACGTAAAATCTTCAAAGAGGGGCCTTTACATACCCTATGAATATTACAGAAAAAAGAAGTTAGAAAGACGAAGAAATAGAAAAAAATCGACTTTTTAATCTAATTTCTCTGACGACCGGAAGTATTGACGACGGAAAGAATATTCATGGTAACATCTACAAGTCCTTATCTATGATATCTGACAGAGTTAACTTTCATATCTTAAGCTGTTCTGGAGAAATGGAGCGGACAAAGTCCTTTACAAAATTTCGTCTAAGCAATAATACTAAGAATACTAGAGCGAAGCTCGTTGCAAAGCAACGAGTAGGTCTTCCGTCCTGTTTTGACCGGAAGTGACGTCAACAAGAGAAAGGAATGAGTTTAGACGTCTCCAGTGACTTTAAAAGTACAATTTTGCATCAAAACCTGCAAAATAAGCTATTTATGGCTACTTCCGGTTTGACCGGAAGTGATGTTGAGGGATGATTAATTTGGTTGGATGCTTCTGGTTACATAAATTAACTAATAACATGTCGAAAACGGCGAAAATATGCATTTCTGACTAACTACTTCCGTTTTGGCCGGAAGTGACATTATTTGACGACGTTCGACAATCTTATTCACTTCTACTTGTCATTTTGAACAATTTTGCTTCTTTGATGTATCACAAATTCTCAATAGTTTTGGTGATATTGAGAAACACTTTCAGCCCCTGTAGATCCCTTATTTTAGGGGTCAGCCCCTAATTGTTGAAATCAAATGAAAGAGCTTGCCATTCTGCACAACTTTTGTTCTATATGTTTTAACAAAATATTTATAAGTAAAGAGATATTCTTGAAAAAATGCTAAAAATTTTGATATTCTCAATAAGTTTATTTTCAGAGCACACCAAGCGTCAAAGTGCAGCACTTCCGGGAAAAATAAACTACCTAGTACATATTTATGAACATTGCTCTATCATTGTTGAAAATATCAAGTTCCTATTTTAAGTTTTTTTTTTTTTTTTTTTTTTTTTTTTAGAAAACGAGCGGACAAAGTGACCCTCTAAAAATCATCTAATCGCAGAAATTTCCGGACCGGAAGTGAGGTCATCGAAATAAGAAAAATATATCTAGATTTTTTTTAATTTTCTACCAGACCTGAAAGTTTCCTGAAAATCAAACAACCCGTTTCCGAGAACTCGCGTGCACAAAATCGGTAGGAAAAAAACAATAATAAAATTATGCCTGGACATGTTTTTTATTTTTTATTTCTCTGCAAGTGACCTTGAACTTGCCAGAAAGACCTTTGATCAAGGTCATGACACAGCCTCCGTTCATAAGCAATATCTGTTTCAAGTAAGAGCTTCCAGTGATTTTCTATTACTAAATCAAAGCATGAAATAGAAATTAAATTTTTTCTGTCAGTATCCTTGAACTTGACGGAATAACCTTGGGTCGGTGTCAAGACAAACCTTCAATCTCAAACAACCTCTGTTTTAAGAAAGAGGTTCTAGTGATTTTCCCTTAGAAATTCATATCCCAGACAGGCATTTTACAATTTTTTCTGTCAGTGATCCTGAATTTGCTGAAATAACCTTATTTTAAGTCGTCTAAAACCGGCGGACCATAAGCAATTTTTGTACCAAGTGCGAACTTAAAAAATTACAGCCTAGATCGTAATCATACAATTTTCTTTGTCAAAGTCGAAGCAAACCTTTTTGTCACAAGCAATCTCTGTATCAAGTATGAGCTTCCAGTGATTCTCAATTACAAATAAATGGCTCGGAAAAAACGTTTATTCTTTCTCCACTGACCTTGAATTTGCTGGAATGACCTTGGATCAAGACCATGACACACCCTAGGATCATTGGCAATCTTTGTACCAAGTATGAGCTTCCAGTTAAACCAAAAAGTCATAGCCTGGGCAAACTTGGAGGGACAGACAGGCAGCTAGACAAGCGGTCAGACAGACGGACAATATGATTCCTAATTCCCCTCCCCCGGCCAAGACTCTTCGTTTGCGGGGGACATAAATTCCTATATTAAATTTTGAACACTCATTCTGATTTGAAAAAAAATTAAATCTTTACTATTTCAGGGAGATATTATAAGTATGTTTTCTCATTCCGGCCCACAGGTTTCTAGAGAATAATTTTTTCAAATGACCTTTCTAATTTTTACTACTTGTATTTCTTGATTATCTTCTGTTGGAAGAGAATGTGGTCATTCATTTGATCAACAACGTGTGGTTGATATTGACCCAGTGATTCTTGAAAAGATAAGAATGAGAAAAAAATTACAAGTACCGGGTTTAGAGCGACAACGTCGATTATGCTTACACAGAGAAAGCCAACAACGAGGTCAGAGAACGAATATATTGTGAGCAGAAAATCTTACTTTAGCCTTTGGCATGAGAGATGGGGTACTGATTAAAAATTGAAATTACTTTTATATAGTCAATTTTTTTTACGATCGACGTTTTGACGCACCCCCCCCCCCCGAAAAAAAATGATTGAAAACTTCGCCTCGGGGGGGGGGGGGGGAGTTTGGGTTATATGTTTACTGATGAGAGGAAATTTAATCAACTATCAGTCCTATAAATATGAATGATTGCTTCGGAATATTTGGTTACAATTACAGGGCTTTTATATTTATTTATATACGAAAGTTAATGTCAGCTAAGAACTAAATTAACATCTGCTATAGACAAAACCAATAAATTTTTAGCTATTTAGGGTTATCTACATGTACATACGAGGGTTGTCCAAAAAGTTCGTGGACAAATACTTTATTTTCTTAATAAAGTCCGCAAAGGCAAACGTGTACAATAATATTTTAAAATAATCCATGACTTATTAATTATATAAAAAAAAATAAAACAATACACACTATTTGATGAGCATTATAGGTTTAAATACTTTAAATATGCAAGCTGCACGGCCCAGTCTGACGTAACGCTAATTTCACGATAACGCCAATGATATGGATTTTGAATTTTTATCACATGTTCAAGGACACACGCTAATTTTCTGCCAAACTGCTAAGTGTGTGCAATATTATTTATGTATAGACCATAATTGATTTACTTTTTAAAATTCAAAACAATACAGTGCAGGGAACTAATTTTGTTACATAAACCAGCATCAGCATAAGCATTAGTAGCATCAGGATCGAGCTAACATCAGCATCAGCATTTAAAAAACAGCATTACCAGGATCAGCATCAGCAAGCAAAGGATAAAACCAGCATTGACCTACATAAAATCAGCATTATCCTACTAGCATCAGAAAATCAATGAGTTTTAATTCAGTAAAAAATTAAAAAAGAAAGAAAGAATATTGGTTAAAGTATTCACATTATTGATACATAGTGAGATATTATGATCAAATAATTGTAAAAGGCACTTTTATTGCTTTAAACGGCAATGCTGAAATTCATTATCTACTTCCGGTAACATGATGCTACTTCCGGTAGCATTGACCTAATTATAAAACGGCATCAGGATAAGGATTACTAGCATTAAATCAGCAAGCAAAGGAAGCATTCAAATCAGCATCGATGCTGTAACAAAATTAGTTTCCTGCACTGTACATTATAGTTTACGAGCGTCATCAATATGAACCCTTCGTATATACACATGCTGCATAGCCCAGTACGACGGCGCTAGATTTATAACAACGTAATGAATAGGGATTTCCTATTTTTCATCAAATAACAGTGATTTTCCACTTCTTACAGTGTCTCTGAAATTTAACAGCGTTGAAAAATCGTATACACCAATTACAAATCAATGAACTAAATATATTCCAATGATTTCAAGTTGTTTGAATAAATGTTTTGTGTCTGATTTCGTTTCAACCATATTTAAACATAATTGTATGATTGGACGCTGTCCCGTTCGGATGGCTGACGTCGCTTTTTCTGTAAGTTTTTGAAACATACTTCTTGTGGTTTTCGCTTACTATTCTCACTGTCTATTTAGTAAGCGATACTAGACATATCACAAAATGACGACAGCCGCCTTATTTGCGACACATTTAATTTTTATTAAGCTTTGACTTGTTTTATAAGAAAATAGTCATTTTAATCAGAACACTTTATTTAAAAGTTTATGGCATTTTAACCCTGGTCCGTGCTCACTATCGGCGGCATTTAATGACCGCGATTTTTACAAAAATATTAAGTTCAAACAATAAAAACACACTATTCTGACTTGGATTTTCATAACTAATATTTTGGTATACAATAAGTATATCTTGAACCATTCATTTTGACAAAAACGCCATTGTCCACGAACTTTTTGGACAACCCTCGTATATAGATCTATTTGTAAGAACCACTTTCTATAAAACAAATTTTCGCCCATGATATATTTGGCACTCTATTTAATTACCATTTTATTCGGATGTCGATCAACACATTTTTTATCATATTTGCGATGGAAGAACTATTTATAAGCTTTGATTGAAGTAAAGTTACATCATTGTCGTCCTGTACAATATTGATTTCTTATATAATACTATATATTTGATTGTACAGAATCCTTTATTCTGAAACATTTGATACTATATTTCTGTGTAATTGATCAAAAAGGTTTAAATTACATACAAATTTATCATAATAACACATTTTAACAGCAAAATAAAATTCTCAAAAACGCAGCTCATATTGCTTTAAGGATAGACGGAGTTGAAAGTCCCTTCTAGCTAATTAGTATATTTTAGGTAATATCTTTACATTCAATAAACTTAAACTCAATACTCAACAGATAAAATATCTTCCCTCATTGAGGGAAGATCTTTTATAGTCATTTATTTCAAAGTTTGGGAAAGGGGGGGGGGGAGAGAGTCTATGTAAATCTTCGAAGTTTTTTTTTCCGTTAGTTGGAAAGGCCCGAGAAGTTGCGACTGACTTATCTTGGTCTAAAAACACTTTTTTTTTTTAGCCAGAGATTCCGGTCCGTCAATAAATTATTTTTTTTTCAGAAAGCTACATGTACAGTTCTGCAATTAGATATTCAAGTGATACTAAAATTTTCCCGGTGTGTACCTTTTCCGTCCCAATTGATATTTAAAAAAATATGTTATATGCATTCTGAAATTTACAGTTCTGGACATACGATATAGGTTTATTGTTATCTACATGTAAAACCCGCTACCGATATTTAATCCCACAACAAAATTATGATGTTAGCATACTATACTTAAAAAAGATCATTTACGGGTTTTGAATTAATTATAAAAACAAAATTCATTGCTTTAAAATCTTTAGGTATTTTAATAAAACTTTACTATCAAGCCTGTAATATAAATAGGCATAGTGCGACACAGAAGTCGCTTATGAAGTCCAGACCTTGGCTACGTGACGGAGTTATACCTACCAATGTTTAATCCATTTCATTGTTTACTTTTCATTAAAATAACGAACCATTTTTAAAGTAAGACTGGTCACCCTTATAATTCGGAAGATTCTCTTTAAAAGTTTAAAGTTGGTATAATCATGATAAAAACCTGTGATGAAAAAAATATGACTGGAAATATTTGTGTTGAAAACGGATTAATTTACTGTTTCAAAACGTAGAGAAAGCGCAAAGCTTGTGCGTTTAATGGTTAAATTAAAGTAACCGCAGATCGCTAGTCCATACGCAATGAATCACCAAATTAAAAGTAAAATTACAGACGGTTGGGAAATAAATTGTTTGTAACGTTAAAACAATTGAAATATGGAGATAACAAACATTTAAAATTTAAGACTGATTAAATGCTTAGCGTTTTGTACTTAAATCAAATCTAAGTTATTAAGATATTTTTTTTGAAAGATTCGATTTACTTAAAGAAAATAATATTTTCCCGTAAGTCGTTGTGTTTGTAAATTAGATTTAGAAAAACAATGTTTGATGACTGCGCACTTATTTATAATGTACATGCACACGATGGACTGCTTTGACCACAAGCGATCGAAGAAATGGTTAATGGTTGCGTAATTGTAAACAAACACAAAACCTGGCTAGACGTTTTGGATTAAGGCTACATGTATCATGATCAAATTTAAAACAAAGATAAACCAACATAATCTCAAATATTCGATATTAATAATTGTCCATTGATTGTCGTGTTTACAACATAGACTTAACACGCCGATTTTTATTTTGTTTACGACTGTGGGTCAATGGTTCACAGGAGGTGGATCGCTTTAGATCTTCTCGGCCGCGCGTGATCGAGGGATGGGTTACGTAACGGTAAACAGAATAGAATCTGGGGTTCAGGTGAATGTAAGAATCACGCAGTTAATGATTGTGAATTATTTGACTTTTAAAAGTTTTTTCGCGTTAATATTGTTTGCTTTCATATTTAAATAAAGAAAAGATACTTGTACTTTTTTTCTGTTTCTCTCTCTTTCTCTCTTGGAAGGTTCTTTATTTTAAAACACAATAAAAAGAGAAAGTTGTCACCGAATAATCTGAATAGGAACCAAAGAGCACGTTTAAAACCTAATTTAAAAAAAAATAGGATACAGCGTTGAAAGATATATTATTTAGGCAAGTTTATTTCAGTTATACGCACAAAGAGTTCTTCTTCACTAGCCAAATGAAAACGGGTCCTTGTTTACGGGTCTAGCTTTTTTTCCCTACCATACACAAGACTCGAACAAAATAATATTTTCATGAGACAAAGAAGGTATAAGGAAACAACTTTTTATCGACAGCCATATCGAAATATTGTCTCGTTTTTTAGTTATAAAGCAAAAACTTTCAAGGGCCCTAGATCCCTAATTTAAGGGGCCAGCTCCTTTTTAGTGGTATTAAATAAAAGGTAATTGAAAACGTCAAGAAGAGTTGCTTGTGATATGAAGGTCAAGGTCATTTTATAAAAAACCAATGTTCACAACTTCATTGCTTCTGTTTCTTATATTCAGTAGTATTTATGTTCCAACTTTTGTAGTCTCGGAATATTTGTCTGGAAATTAAGACCCTAAACTTTCACTTAAAGGGAAATAACTCGAAAGCGGAAGTGGATTTTAGAAAAATATTATATTATTCTGATAGAGCTTTGTGACGTCTATAAACTCTGAAATTTTGATTAAAATCCGTTGAGAAATAAGCAAGTTATGAGGCATCAAAGTTAACAAGTAGGAAAAAGAAGATAAAAAATTAGGCTGTAGCGGACGTTGATGTTTGGTATTTCGGGTAAAAATAAACTTCCAAGTACAAATCTACATATGTTGCTCTATCATCACTGAAAATCTCACGATTCTGTGTTAAGTGCTTTTCTTGAAAATGCCCGGACAAACTAACCCTCGAAAATCACCAAATCTCGAAAATCTCCGGACCGGAAGTGACGTCATCCAAATAAAAATATATATATCTAGATTTTTAAATTTTCTATCAGACCTGAAAGTTTCATGAAAATCGGTCGAGCAGTTTCCGAGAACTCGCGTGCACAAATTCGGTAGGAAAAAAAACAATAATAAAAATAGTGGAAAAGAAACCTAAGAATAACAGTAAGGTCTTCCGCTGAAGTCGAAAGACCTTAATAATAAGAAACAGTGGAATCACTATAAGGTCTTCCGTGAAGACGGAAGACCTTAATAACATAATGCCGTGTAAGGTTCACGTCAAAACATGGCTGACGCAAAACAATTCCTGAATTTTTCCCTTCAATTCGAGCATTTCTGCATTGGACAGGGCTGATGGTTGTTTATGAGATGATAAACTATGTGTAAACTTTCTTAGTTTAGCGGAATCATGAACATTTACGGCGTGATGAATAATTTGTTTACAGTAGTGATGAGGCTTTCGCGCACCTGCAGGAGCGGATCCAAGGATATACAAATTAATAAAATTTAATAGAAATGAAGTTTTAATACTTTTCAATATTATAATAATGAAATTATTAATATGCAAGTAATAGATATACAAGAAAACGTGAAATGCTAATGAATGCAGCTGACAATCACTAAGGATAAATTAGTTCTAAATAAAATAATTATAAATTCTATAGACAAAACAGAAGAAGAATGAATGGTAGCAAAATATCAAATCACATCAGGGGAACTGAATTTTATTAATGAAACTCTTAAGAAGTTCCGTATAAGTTGTGAATTTTGTATCTGTGTATTCTACCTGGTTGCTTCGAGGAAGGGGTGGGGGGGGGGCTTGAACATAAACATGTAAATTACCATTATTTTATAGAAAGAATTAAGGCTTATAATTTTGAAAACGTCAAGAAGAGTTGCTTGTGATATGAAGGTCAAGGTCATTTTATAAATAATGCAAAACATAAAAGCGAAAAAGAGAAATTTGGGGGGGGGGGTTAAATATGACAATGTCTTCTACAGTTGACAAAAAAGAGAGGCGAATAAAATGCACACACATATCATATACAACCGTTTGTATTTAATATAAACTCGTTTCCATGGCAACAGGAAGGTTTTTCTGGCCTATCCCAATCACCAGGTAGGTTTTTTTTTTGTTTTTTTGTTTTTTGTTTTTTTGGTTTAAAATAATTTATTGAGCAAATCAAATACATATTACATAATATGTACATTTTTAAAACAATTATATAAACAATAACAGTGTTACTTTACAAACAAAGTATAAGTTAAAACATGAATGAGATTATCATGAGACGATGGACAATGTATATTGCATTTAAACTGATTTTATTGGATGTACAAAATTATTGCTGAGAATGAATTAAATTGATGTACATAATATTTTTTTTATATTTAAATATTGAAAGACTTTACTAAATGGACACAAATGATATCAATGGACATTGCATGAGAAATATTTAAACTGATGGACATTGTATTTGTTACGAAAGAATTTACGCTAGCAATTTATGAATGGAACAAAACCGGTTATACAAGTGTCAGGTAGTAAACATTAAATTCCAATGTTAAAGTCAAGGTCATCATTGTTAACAGAGCAAAACAGAGAAGTACGTAACCAATATGTGTAAAATTTAGTTTCATCGAATCTACAGAAATCAGCTTTTATTCTTAAAATCAATTTATTGATGTACATCAAAATTAGTCTATTAGAATTAATATTTTGGTTTTGGAATTTAACTAAACATCTAACTTGCCAAATTGTGGAGCACATTAAAGCTATTAAATACAAACACACAGATTCAGTTTCTTTGCTAAAAATATCTATAGGAAAAGTATGAAAACGGATATGTGCAATATTAAAGCGTGAAAATTTATCATGTGTCATTACATTTAACCAATTTTTAACAAGCATAACAAGTGGCTTTACAAAAGTACATTCATAGAATAGATGACAAACAGTTTCAATGTCAGTTTTACATAATGTACATATTTTTTCTTTGCGAATTTTAATTCTACATAGATAATAGCTGACAGGTATTATGTCGTGAATAATTCTAAACATTGTATCTCTGCTACTTTTATCAATAAAGTCATTATGTAAACGCCTGAAAACCTCTTTGAAATTAACACTTGGAAAAATTCTCATGATTCTCGGTACAGTTACAATATCTTCTAATAAAATAGTATAATACAGTTTAGTTGTCATACTACCGAAAGAATAATCATAATTTTCATTTTTGATTTCTAAGAACATTTTTAAATCATTTAAACATTTTTGATAAAAAACAGGCATAGTTTCTGAATGAGGTCTATCATTCCTTGCAAAACATGGTTCAAATTCTCTCAGGCTTATACCCATCCAATAAATAGACAAAAAAGTATATTTTGAATCCTTATTATAAAGAATATTCTGTAGATGTTTTAATCTTAAGGATTGAAGTTTTAAATCAATATTAACCACATCTAAACCACCATTTTTCTTATAATTGTAACAATCAGTTCGTTTAAGAGGTTCATATTTACTAGGCCATAAAAAGTTAAAAATTGCTCTTTCGAACTGTTTCAAATAATAATTTGATAATATAGAAACAGAACCAACATACCACAATTTGGCACAAGCTAATACTTTTACAACCATAGATTTTTCTACAAAAGACAAATACCGTTGTTTCCAAATATTTAACGTTTTAACAAATTTATTAAGAATAGGTTGCCAAATATCATCATAAGCAACATTATTACCAAATTTAACTCCTAATAATTTACAATTTTCTACCCATGAAATGCCAAAACGATGATCTGATCTACTTTTCCATTTACCAAGCCAAATACATTGTACCTTTTGAGTTTTGCACCTGAGGCGCGTCCATACAGCGTGCACCAATACAGTACACGCTCTATGGAGGCGTCACAGGTGCAAATAGCCAGACTATCGTCAGCGAATAAAGACAATTTAGCCGTTTTTGAAGTACCTGGTAGTTTAATACCTGAAATTTTTTCATCTTCCCAAATTTTAATGGCGAACGGTTCTAAAACTAAAATATATAACAATGGGCTCAGGCTACACCCTTGGCGCACCCCCCTACTTAAAGTAATAGGTTCCGAAATATGGTTATTGACAATAACTGAGGAACATACTTCATTATATAAAGTTTTTATCCACCGAATAAGAGAAGGTCCAAAATTATATGCCGAAAGTGTTTGAAAAAGAAAATCATAATTAACTCTATCAAAGGCCTTCTCTTGATCTAAAGAAATAAAAGCCACTGGGAGCTGTTTTTGTTCACAATAATCTATGATGTTCCTCATTAGATGTAAATTATCAAAAATGGTGCGCCCTGGCACGGCGCAGGTTTGATCAGTGTGTACAATATGTTCTACAACCTTTTTGACTCTATTTGTTATAACTTTAGAAATTAATTTGTAATCATAATTTAACAATGAAATGGGTCTATAATTCTTAACATTTTCCGCGTTCTCTGGATCTTTACAAATTAAAGTAATGTACGAAAGTTTTTGAGAATCGGACAAATGCCCTTCTTTAAAAGCTTCATTTGCAACAATAACAAAAGGATCTAAAAGTATGTCACTAAATGCAGAATAAAATTCTTTTGTTAGGCCGTCAGGGCCGGGTGATTTATTATTTTCCATGTCGCGCAGCGCTGCTAACAGTTCTTCTTTTGTAATAGGACCCTCACAGGTGTTCGAATAGTCGTTATGTAATTTTGGTACACTTTTTAGAAAATCGTCCGCTAAACACTGATCAATGCCTTCGTCCGTGTATAATTTAGAATAAAAATCTTTAAAGGCTGCCAAAATGTCGCCGGAATTTGTATATTCTTGGGAAGATTCACTTATAATTTTTGTAACAGTTTTTTTCCTGGCTCTTGAAATTTCCTGTTGAAAAAAGAATTTAGAAGGCTTTTCATCATTATCTAAACTTTCAGCTTTAGACCGAATTTTTGAGCCTGTATAATTTTGAAGCTGAAATTCTCTAATTTGACTTTTGATTTCCTTTACTCTATCAATAAACTGACCAGGATTTTTACTTTCGAAAAATTGTAGCCGATAGTATGACTTTTCCATTTGTCGTAAAATATCACGCTTTACATTAGATTTCTTTTTACAATAATGAATAGTAAAATTCTTAATCTGTTCTTTCAAATGATCCCATAATTCTAAATAAAAATCGAAACCATCAACCAATTCTGTCCAATACTTGGTAAATTACTTAACAAAAGTTTTATCTTGTAACAGTGAATTATTAAATTTCCAATACCCTTTACCAAAATTAATTTTCTCAGATACCTTAATTTCTAAAAATACAACATCATGGTCGCTATGACCAAACGGAATATTCTTAATATAGACAATACTTTTTGATAATATTTTTGACATGTAAAATCTATCTAGTCTACATGCTACAGAAGAAGAACTCCATGTAGTGTTAATAATATCAGGGTATAAAAATCTATAACAATCAATAAGATGAAAATCTGAAATTACATTTTTTTAAAATCAAACTACCACTTGTACCAGCTTGTGGGTTACCCCCTATCTTATCTAATTTTGTATTTAAGACACAGTTAAAGTCTCCCCCTAAAATTAAATGTTTATTACAGGTAAGTATAGGATATGAATCTTCAAAAAATGTTGACCTTTCGGAATCAATAGTCGGCACGTATATGTTAACTTCTCTATATTGTATTTCATCATAAGCTATATCTATGTAAACTAATCTTCCATCCATATCAAAATGAAATTTACTGATTTTAATATCTTGATTAATTACAATAATTCCTACCCCTCTACTACTTTTTGTACCAAAACTAAAATAACATTTTTCTGTATTAAACATTGAATTTATACTTAAGACATTATTCATATTAGTAAAATGGGTTTCTTGTATTAATATTAGCGATAATTTATGATCCACGCACAGTGAAAGCAATTCATGTTTAGACTGGGCGTTTAAAAGGCCTTGAATATTAAGCGAGGCGATTCTTAAGGTCATGGCTAAAGTGAGGGTTAAATCTAGGGACGGTTGAGTGAAAAATAGACAATGGGCCGTGAGTTGTGTTTGCTTAACAAAAGGAAAAAAATCATGGAAAGTATGAACGAAAATAGAGAAACTAAGAATGAAATACAGAGAAAAAATTCTAACTGAAATACAAATATAGTTAACGTAAAACATAATGCATGCACAGAAACAAAAGTAAATAACTGAAAATACATGAAAATAGGAAAAATGAAGAATAATCAAGGAAATATCAATAATAACTGAAGAAATTAAACATGTGAAATAAATAAATAAGAACAAGAAATCAGGAGAAAATCTCCTTAAATTATAATAATTTAAACAAGTCCAGGGACAGTCCAGGTCGAAATACGGGGAATAACACATTTTCATGTCCATTAACGCGCGATTTTCATTACCGTAAAAGTCACTCACTGTCTATCAGCCCGGCTGGGCTCGGACGAGAGGGGACTGAGGGGTTCGTCCTGGTATGGCGTGACCTTCCGTCTCTTCCCGGACACCAGGGTAAAACTGTCGTCATCATCCTCCTCGACATCAACCATCTCCGAGTCCCCCCAGTTCGGGGAGGACACCTCAGTGCCCCCCTGTGATATGAGCTGGATACCGCTCAAAATCTCGGCTACCAGTGAATTATCCCCAGACTCCCCTCCTGAGGGAGGACTCTCCTGGTCCCCCTTATCTGTCTGTGAGGGGTCAACCGGTATTGACCCCTCCCGAGGAATACTAACTTCCTCTGCCTGGGCAGGGGAGTCTGAGGACTCTTCCTGGGGCGTGCCAACGGCCCCAGTGTCCTGGGGACTCTCCTGGTCCCCCACAGACTTACTGACAGTATGATCGCCGTCCTCCTGAGCCCTGCTAACAGGCTCAGGATTCTGGGGCCTACCGACAGCCCTGTCCTTATTCTCAGGCCTACTAACAGCCCTGTCACTTTTCTCAGACTCAGGCCTACCAACAGCCCTGTCTGTGTTCTGGGTCTGTGGCCTACTAACAGCCTGTGGCTGGGCTGCCGCCAAAGCATAGCTTCGGTGCCCAGCCATCATCCTGAGCCCATGGGTGCACTCCCCCCTCAGGTGACCCACCTCACCGCATTTGAAGCATACGGGAGGTCGACCAGGGACGACAAACAAACATTTGTTACCGTATATGGATGTCAGGTACGGAATGTGTCCCTGCTCTCCCTCCCGCATTGTTACTTGTACTGCCCTTACCCCCGTAAGGATTTTGCCGTCTTTGACGAATTCTACTCTGTCCACTTCTCCATACTTTTCCAGGACTTTACTTATATCCTCATTGGATACCCAGATTGGCAGCCAGTGGATCTTAAAGTTGACTCGGATTCTGTCTGTTGCCTCAAGCCGGATTCTTAGGTTCCGGTCCGGGAATACAAAGTCCTCCCCATCGTACTTGTCTACTGGCTCTGTAGAGTCAAAAGTCAGGTACCAGGTGTCCTGCCTCTCCATTTGCCATATTCCGATGATGGATCTCAGGTTCAGGAATTCCGTAATAAACGAGGTCACATCCCCCCTGGTCAGCTTCTTCTGAGTGGTTCTCTGGGTCAACTTTAAGGTATGCTCCATAACGACACCCTGCGAACAGTCTAACACCTGCATAGTGACGAAAAGGTAGGTGTTACCTCTTCATCGCCTCCTACGTGAATGAGCGTAGAGCAGTCCCCGCAAACAATATATATACGGGGAAAAAATCAATATTTTGTAGTGTTTTGAGAAACGTTGGTTCTACGTTTTCGGAAATTTAAAGATATTTAATTCCTTCTTAATCCTATCAAGAAACTGGTAATACGTAAAATCTTCAAAGAGGGGCCTTTACATACCCTAAGAATATTACAGAAAAAAGAAGTTAGAAAGACGAAGAAATTGAAAAAATCGACATTTTAATCTAATTTCTGTGACGACCGGAAGTATTGACGACGGAAAGAATATTCATGGTGACATACACAAGTCATTATCTATGATATCTGACAGAGTTAACTTTCATATGTTAAGCTGTTCTGGAGAAATGGAGCGGACAAAGTCCTTTACAAAATTTCGTCTATACAATAATATTAAGAATACTAGAAACTCATTACTAGTAATGAGAAGGTCTTCCGTTATACTACTTCCTGTTTCCATGAACATGTCTTTTCCATCGTCGGTATTAGCCTAAAACTTATGTAGAAACAAAATAACTTAAAAAAATATTTTTTGCTTTGTTTCCTGTTACGACCGGAAGTAATGACGACACATGATTTTTACACGATGCAAATGAACTGTTGACTGACTATAAGTCCTGAAAATTTTAGACTTCAGTCTATTACTGTTGCGAAACAATTGTGAGAACAAATTTTAATTTTGAGGACAGGAAAACACACGACCGGAAGTGAACTGAATAAAATCTCTGAATTTTCTCTTGACTTTTGCAGTATCTACAACATATGTAAAAAACATTTCAAATACTTATCTATAAGTGATATTTATGAGAAAGTTAAACCACGAAATAACGTAGTTTATCTCTTAAAACCGGAAGTTTTAATTTTTTGTTGCCGGTGGAATCTAACATATTTCAAAACAGCGAAAGAGAAGAAATAAAGTGATGAAAGTTTAAATTTTAATAAGAAAAGTTGGAATTTTTGATTTCTTTGATCACTTCCTGTGACGACCGGAAGTGACGGCTTACGAGTTTAACCCTATATGTTTTGCCTACTCACCAAGGTTTATTACTCCTATAAATTTAGTGTCTTAATCTCATGTCGTTTCCGAAATCTTTCTGAAATAAGTTTTCATTTTGAGGACAAGAAAACACGCAACCGGAAGTGAATTTTACTAAGATATTTCACGTCACTCTAGACATCTGCAGTCTCAATAACATATATAAAAATCATTTAAAGAACTCTATCTATAGGCTATATGTAATTAAATACCCTTTTATGTAGTTTTACTCTTATAACCGGAAGTTGTCGTTTTTTTGTTTCGGGTGGGACCAACACATATCGTAACTGTGAAAAAGATAGAATTATATGATGCAAGTCTTATTCCAAAAGAGAAAAGTTGAAATATTTGATTTCTTTGATCACTTCCTGTGACGACCAGAAGTGACGACTGACGCTCTTAACTCAAATGGTTTCGTCTACTTCTCAAGGTCTAATACTCCTATAAGTTTAGTGTCTAAATCTCTTACCGTTTCTGAGATATCACTCGGACAAGTTCTCATTTTGCGGACATTTAAACGCGCGACCGGAAGTGAATTTTACAAAGATATTTGACGTTACTCTAGACATTTGCAGTCTTGATAACATATTCAAAATTCAGTTCAAATACATTGTCTATAAAAAATATTTATGGGAAAGTAAAATACTCAAATTATGCAGTTTTTCGCTTATAGCCGGAAGTTGACGTTTTTGTTTCCGGTAAGACTAACATATTTCGAAACTACTAATAAGATGCAATAATGAGATGCAAAAAAAAATTCAAAAAAGAAAAGTTGAAATTTTCGATTTCTTTGATCACTTCCTGTGACAACCGGAAGTGACGGCTGACGCTCTTAACCAAAATGGTTTTGCCTACTTCTCAAGATCTATCACTCATATAAGTTTGGTGTCTTAATATCTTACCGTTTCTGAGATATGACTCGGACAAAATATTTCTGAAAAAAACGGAAATCGGACATATCTGACGACCGGAAGTGAATTTTGAAAAATATCAAGGATACATTTGTAGGTATTTTCATTCTCTATTATCCCTGAAAATTTCAAGAAAATCCGTCCAGCCATCTCTGAGAAATCGTGAAAAATAGAAAAGGAAAAAAAAAACAAACTAGAAACTCATTACTAGTAATGAGAAGGTCTTCCGTTATACGACTTCCTGTTTGCATGAACATGTCTTTTCCAGCGTTGGTATTGGCCTAAAACTTATGTAGAAACAAAATAACTTAAAAAATTGCTTTTTGGCTTCGTTTCCTGTCACGACCGGAAGTAATGACGACACACGATATGTACACGATGCAAATGAACTGATGATTGACTATAAGTCCTGAAAGTTTAAGACCACAGTCTTTTACTGCTTCCGAACAATTGTGAGAACAAATTCTAATTTTGAGGACAGGAAAACATACGATCGGAAGTGAACTGAATAAAAATCTCTGAATTTTCTCTTGACTTTTGCAGTATCTATGGCATATGCAAAAAACATTTCAAATACTTATCTATAAGTGATATTTATGAGAAAGTGAAACCACGAAATAACGTAGTTTATCTCTTAAAACCGGAAGTTTAAAGTTTCTGTTTCCGGTGGAATCTTACATATTTCAAAACAGCGAAAGAGAAGCAATAAAGTGATGAAAGTTTTAATTTTAAAAAGAAACAAGAGGCCCATGGGCCACAACGCTCACCTGAGTAACTTTGGCCTTGCTGTTTTTCACCCGATTTCCCCTTGTAATACCTATTGTGGCCCCGCCCTACCCCAGGGGTCATGATTTGAACAATTTAGAATCTACACTACCCCAGGATGCTTCCACATAAGTTTCAGCTTTTCTGGCCCAGTGGTTCTTGAGAACAAGATTTTTAAAGATATTTTCTACATATTTCAATGTAAAACTTGGATTCCCTATTGTGGCCCCGCCCTACCCCTGGGGGTCATGGTTTTTACAATTTAGAATCTACACTACCCCAGGATGTTTCCACATAAGTTTCAGCTTTTCTGGCCCAGTGGTTCTTGAGAAGAAGATTTTTAAAGATTTTTTCTACATATTTCAATGTAAAACTTGGATTCCCTATTGTGGCCCCGCCCTACCCCAGGGGTCATGATTTGAACAATTTAGAATCTACACTACCCAAGGATGCTTCCACATAAGTTTCAGCTTTTCTGGCCCAGTGGTTCTTGAGAACAAGATTTTTAAAGATATTATCTACATATTTCAATGTAAAACTTGGATTCCCTATTGTGGCCCCGCCCTACCCCTGGGGGTCATGGTTTTTACAATTTAGAATCTACACTACCCCAGGATGCTTCCACATAAGTTTCAGCTTTTCTGGCCCAGTGGTTCTTGAGAAGAAAATTTTTAAAGATTTTTTCTACATATTTCAATGTTAAATTTGGATTCCCTGTTGTGGCCCCGTCCTACCCCCGGGGGTCATGATTTTAACAATTTAGAATCTACACTACCCCAGGATGCTTCCACATAAGTTTCAGCTTTTCTGGCCCAGTGGTTCTTGAGAACAAGATTTTTAAAGATTTTTTTCTACATTTTTCAATGTAAAACTTGGATTCCCTATTGTGGCCCCGCCCTACCCCCGGGGGTCATGATTTTTACAATTTAGAATCAACACTACCCCAGGATGCTTCCACATAAGTTTCAGCTTTTCTGGCCCAGTGGTTCTTGAGAAGAAGATTTTTAAAGATTTTTTCTACATATTTCAATGTAAAACTTGGATTCCCTATTGTGGCCCCGCCCTACCCCCGGGGGTCATGATTTTAACAATTTAGAATCTACACTACCCAAGGATGCTTCCACATAAGTTTCAGCTTTTCTGGCCCAGTGGTTCTTGAGAAGAAGATTTTTAAAGATTTTTTCTACATTTTTCAATGTAAAACTTGGATTCCCTATTGTGGCCCCGCCCTACCCCCGGGGGTCATGATTTTAACAATTTAGAATCTACACTACCCCAGGATGCTTTCACATAAGTTTCAGCTTTTCTGGCCCAGTGGTTCTTGAGAAGAAGATTTTTTAATGACCAACCCTATTTTTGTCTTTTCTTGATTATCTCCCCTTGGAAGGGGGCTTGGCCCTTTATTTTAAAAATTTAAACTCCCCTTCACCCAAGGATGCTTTGTACCAAGTTTGGTTAAAATTGGCCCAGTGGTTCTTGAGAAGAAGTTGAAAATGTGAAAAGTTTACAGACGGACGGACGGACAGACAGACGGACGGACGGACGGACGACGGACAACGGGTGATCAGAAAAGCTCACTTGAGCTTTCAGCTCAGGTGAGCTAAAGATGAAATTTTCGATTTCTTTGATCACTTCCTGTGACGACCGGAAGTGACGGCTGACGCTTTTAACCCCATGTGTTTTGCCTTCTCACCAAGGTTTATTACTCCTATAAGTTTGGTGTCTTACTTTCATGCCGTTTCCGAGATCTCGCTGAAATAACTTTTCAATTTGAGGACAAGAAAACACGCGACCGGAAGTGAATTTTACTAAGATATTTCACGTCACTCTAGACATCTGCAGTCTCAATAACATATATAAAAATCATTTAAAGAACTCTACCTTAAGTTTAAGCGATCTATATGGGAAAATTAAAAACCCATATTATGTAGTTTTTCTCTTATAACCGGAAGTTGTCGTTTTTTGTTTCCGGTGGGAACAACACATATCGTAACTGTGAAAAAGATACAATTATATGATGCAAGTCTTATTCCAAAAGAGAAAAGTTGAAATTTTCGATTTCTTTGATCACTTCCTGTGACGACCGGAACTGACGACTGACGCTCTAAAACCAAATGGTTTTGTCTACTCCTCAAGGACTAATACTCCTATAAGTTTGGTGTCTAAATCTCTTATAGTTTCTGAGTTCTCGCTCGGACAAGTTCTCATTTTGCGGACATTTAAACGCGCGACCGGAAGTGAATTTTACAAAGATATTTGACGTTACTCTAGACATTTGCAGTCTTGATAACATATTCAAAATTCAGTTCAAATACCTTATCTATAAAAAATATTTATGGGAAAGTAAAATACTCAAATTATGCAGTTTTTCGCTTATAGCCGGAAGTTGACGTTTTTGTTTCCGGTGAGACCAACATATTTGGAATCTACAAATAAGGTGCAACAAAGTGATGAAAGAAAAAAATCAAAAAAGAAAAGTTGAAAATTTCGATTTTTTTGATCACTTCCTGTGACGACCGGAAGTGACGGCTGACGATTTTAACCCAAATGGATTTGCCTACTCCTCAAGATCTATTACTCATATAAGTTTGGTGTCTTAATCTCTTACCGTTTAATAAAAAGAAAAAAAAGTAGAATCACTATAAGGTCTTCCGTCTGAAACGGAAGACCTTAACTAGAAACTCATTACTAGTAATGAGAAGGTCTTCCGTTATACGACTTCCTGTTTGCATGAACATGTCTTTTCCAACGTTAATATTAGCCTAAAACTGATGTAGAAACAAAATAACTTAAAAAATACTTTTTGCTTCATTTCCTGTCACGACCGGAAGTAATAACGACAGACGATTTTTAGACGATGCAAATGAACTGATGACTGACTAACTCCTGAAAGTTTTAGACTTCAGTCTTTTACTCTTGCCGAGCAATTGTGAGAACACATTCTAATTTTGGGGACAGGAAAACACACGACCGGAAGTGAATTGAATAAAAATCTCTTAATTTTCTCATGACATTTGTAGTATCTACAGCATATGTAAAAAAAAACCAAAAACATTTCAAATACTTATCTGTAAGTGATATTCATGAGAAAACTAAACATCGAAATAACGTAGTTTATCTCTTAAAACCGGAAGTTTACAGTTTTTGTTTCCGGTGGAATCTAACATATTTCAAAACACGAAAGAGATGCAACAAAGTGATGCAAGTTTTAATTTTATAAAGAAAAGTTGAAATTTTCGATTTTTTGATCACTTCCTGTGACGACCGGAAGTGACGGCTGACGCGTCTAACCCTATGTGTTTTGCCTACTCCTCAAGGTCTATTACTCATTTAAGTTTGATGTCTTAATCTCATGCCGTTTCCGAGATCTCGCTCAGATAACTTTTCATTTTGAGGACAGGAAAAACATGCGACCGGAAGTGAATTTTACTAAGATGTTTGACGTTTCTCTAGACATTTGCAGTCTGAACAACATATCTAAAAATCTTTTTAAATACTTTATCTACAAAAGATATTTAAGGGAAAGTAAATTACTCAAATTGTGTAGTTTTCCTATTCTAACCGGAAGTTGTCGTTTTTGTTTCCGGTGGGACTGACATATTTCGAAACTACACATCAGATGCAATAATGTGATGCAAAAAAAAATTCAAAAAAGAAAAGTTGAAATTTTCGATTTCTTTGATCACTTCCTGTGACGACCGGAAGTGACGGCTGACACGCTTAACCCAAATGGGCTCGCCTACTCCTCATGATCTATTACTCGTATAAGTTTGGTGTCTTAATCTCTAACCGTTTCTGAGATCTCACTCGGAAAAAATATTTTTGAAAAAAACGGAAATCGGACATATCTGACGACCGGAAGTGAATTTTGAAAAAATGAAAAAAACGCCTCGGGGTATTTTCATTCTCTATCAACCCTGAAAATTTCAGGAAAATCCGTCCAGTCATCTCTGAGAAATCCTGCCGACAAGAAAAGGGGAAAATAATAATAATAATAATAATAACTAGAAACTCATTACTAGTAATGAGAAGGTCTTCCGTTATACTACTTCCTGTTTGCATAAACATGTCTTTTCCAACGTCGGTATAAGCCTAAAACTGATGTAGAAACAAAATAACTTAAAAAATTACTTTTTTCTTCATTTCCTGTCACGACCGGAAGTAATGACGACAGACGATTTTTACACGATGCAAATGAACTGATGACTGACTATAAGTCCTGAAAGTTTTAGACTTCAGTCTTTTACTCTTACCGAGCAATTGTGAGAACACATTCTAATTTTGGGACAGGAAAACACACGACCGGAAGTGAATTGAATAAAAATTTCTGAATTTTCTCATGACATTTGTAGTATCTACAGCATATGTATTAAAAAAAACATTTCAGATACTTATCTGTAAGTGATATTTATGAGAAAGCTAAACATCGAAATAACGTAGTTTATCTCTTTAAACCGGAAGTTTGCAGTTTTTGTTTCCGGTGGAATCTAACATATTTCAAAACACGAAAGAGATGCAACAAAGTGATGCAAGTTATAATTTTATAAAGAAAAGTTGAAATTTGCGATTTTTTGATCACTTCCTGTGACGACCGGAAGTGACGGCTGACGCGTCTAACCCTATGTGTTTTGCCTACTCTTCAAGGTCTATTACTTATTAAAGTTTGGTGTCTTAATCTCATGCCGTTTCCGAGATCTCGCTCAGATAACTTTTCATTTTGAGGACAGGAAAAACACGCGACCGGAAGTGAATTTTACTAAGATTTTTGACGTTACTCTAGACATCTGCAGTCTGAATAACATATCTAAAAATCTTTTCAAATACTTTATCTACAAAAGATATTTAAGGGAAAGTAAATTACTCAAATTATGTAGTTTTCCTCTTATAACCGGAAGTTGTCGTTTTTGTTTCCGGTGGGACTGACATATTTCGAAACTACACATAAGATGCAATAATGTGATGCAAAAAAAAATTCAAAAAAGAAAAGTTGAAATTTTCGATTTCTTTGATCACTTCCTGTGACGACCGGAAGTGACGGCTGACACGCTTAACCCAAATGGGCTCGCCTACTCCTCATGATCTATTACTCGTATAAGTTTGGTGTCTTAATCTCTTACCGTTTCTGAGATCTCACTCGGAAAAAATATTTTTGAAAAAAACGGAAATCGGACATATCTGACGACCGGAAGTGAATTTTGACAAAATGAAAAAAACGCCTCGGGGTATTTTCATTCTCTATCAACCCTGAAAATTTCAGGAAAATCCATCCAGTCATCTCTGAGAAATCCTGCCGACAAAAAAAGGGGAAAAAAAAAAATAATAATAATAATAATAACTAGAAACTCATTGCGAGCAATGAGAGGTCTTCCGTCCGATTCTGAAAAAAGGAAAACTCAAGCTGAAAAAGTGATAATAGAAATTCAGACACTCTGGAGATTTTACCCTGGTCGTCAGCCTGAAAATCCAACGTGCTAACCATTAACCATTCCCCTTTTTGCATCACTTCCTGTCACGACCGGAAGTAACGGCGATACAAGATTTTGTCACGATTCAATAAACTGATGACTGACTATCAGTCCTGAAAGTTTGAGACTTCAGTCGTTTACTGTTGCCGAGAAATAGACCGGAAGTTGACGTTTTATTTCCGGTGGAATCTAACATATTTCAAAACAGCGAAAGAGATGCAATAAAGTGATGCAAGTTTTAGTTTAAAAAAGAAAGAAAAGAAATAATATGAGCGCATCCTCTGATCTAAAAAATAAAACAGGTTTTGTAATCCTCAGAAATAGTTCTATCATTTAATAGTTGCATATTTAAGATCAGAGGTTACGTCCTATATTAAATATCGAAAAATAGCTTTAAAAATTGGCTGTTTTGTAGAAATTTTCAGGATACTAGGAAAATGACGCATTTCATGACGTCTTAATGCATAGGCTAGCCAGAAAATTACGTCATTTTTGATAGATACACAGTCATCAAAGGTCTAAATGATATTTAATGCATTGTCAATAAAAACCAAGCAGTTTCAGTTTTTCTGAAATTCACAGGGCCAAAAAAGGCCCTAAGTGAACCTTGTTCTTTAATATTGAAACTACTACACTAGCGCAATGTACCAGCAATCATCGATGTTTACCTTGCACTCATTCCCTGAAGTAACAAGTGTCAGGCAGGTTAATTTTTTTTCTTATAGTGCGGAATTATAGGATGAAAACTAGCCAGCTAAATTTTGTGCAAGTGCTATTAGATTTACATCGGATTTGTTACTTGAGTTTTAACAATAACTGATAGCAGAGAAAATAATCTGTAACAGATAAAAACTAAAAAAATAAACTATTGTGTTTACTTCCTTTATTCTTAATGCATTCAACTTTCTATTCTATGCAATTCCAAATACAGACATGTCCGTGTAATCTTTTTCTGTACTTCTACACTACTGCATCAGACCATTTGTGAAAGGCGGGTCAAGATACATTATTTCGCGCCAAACGTCACGAGTAAATCTTCGCACCATTTCTTTGAAATGTGTCTTCAATTGAATAAGTGTACGTGATAGCTTCAATGAAATTAAAAAAAAAATATGTTGCTATAGCCTGATTTTCGAGCCTAAGAATGTTTATTTATCACACTGTACATGTAACAAATCGTATACGGGCAAGTAATATAAAGGCAGCGCTGTTTTCTTACACATTTTATATTCCTCTTTACCCCAGAAGTGGACTATTCCAATTAGTAACACATTAATGAAAAGACTGGAATGTTTCGCAACAATACACGTCTCGCCATATGACGCTCAAGGAATCTGATACCTATTATGTTGAGTAACTTGCATCTATAAAGGAATATTACCCTACTAAAATCAAAGAAAAGTATTGAAAAACGTAAAAGTTAAAAAAAATGACTTTTTTAATTCGCTTCCGGTTGCGACCGGAAGTAATCACGACGCACGAAAAGGCAAACCCGCATATCTAAAAGTCATGTTCTATGCTCTCCAACAATTCTCCAGTTCATATCTTTAACCGTTCTTTAGATCTCGCGTGGATAAAATTTCATTTCAAAATCAGAAAAATGTCCATAACTTGGAACCGGAAGCGAATTTCTCCAAAATTCTTACAAATGTAACAGTGACATTTTATAGCGCATTATCCCTGAAAGTTTGATGAAAAACCACTGAATAGTTCTCGAGATATTGCGTGCACAAGATTTGTCTAAAAAATCTATTTTTAAGATGTCTTCTGATGGATAATTTTAAAAACAAATTATATATTAAACATAAGGATAAGAGTCTCTAGTACCCCTCTTAAAATCAAAGAAAAATATTGAAAAACGAAAAAGTTGAAAAAATTATCTTTTTTAATTCGCTTCCGGTAGCAACCGGAAGTACTCACGACGCACGAAAAGGCAAACCCGCATATCTAGAAGTCATGTTCTATGCTCTCCAACAAGTCTCCAGTTCATATCTTTAGCTGTTCTTTAGATCTCGCGCGGATAAAATTTCATTTCAAAATCAGAAAATTGTCCATAACTTGGAACCGGAAGCGAATTTCTCCAAAACTCTTTCAAATGTAACAATGGCATTTTATATCGCATTATCCCTGAAAGTTTGATGAAAAACTACTGAATAGTTCTCGAGATATTGCGTGCACAAAATTTGTCTAAAAAATAATAATAATAATAACTAGAAACTCATTACTAGTAATGAGAAGGTCTTCCGTTATACTACTTCCTGTTTGCATGAACATGTCTTTTCCAACGTCGGTATAAGCCTCAAACTGATGTAGAAACAAAATAACTTTAAAAAAAATACTTTTTTTGCTTCATTTCCTGTCACAACCGGAAGTAATGACGACAGACGATTTTTACACGATGCAAATGAACTGATGACTGACTATAAGTCCTGAAAGTTTTAGACTTCAGTCCTTTACTCTTACCAAGCAATTCTGAGAACACATTCTAATTTTTGGGACAGGAAAACACACGACCGGAAGTAAATTGAATAAAAATCTCTTAATTTTTCTCATGACATTTGTAGTATCTACAGGATATGTAAAAATAAAAAAAACATTTCAAATCTTTAAGTGATATTTATGAGAAAGCTTAACATCGAAATAACGTAGTTTATCTCTTTAAACCGGAAGTTTACAGTTTTTGTTTCCGGTGGAATCTAACATATTTCAAAACACGATAGAGATGCAACAAAGTGATGCAAGTTTTAATTTTATAAAGAAAAGTTGAAATTTTCGATTTTTTGATCACTTCCTGTGACGACCGGAAGTGACGGCTGACGCGTCTAACCCTATGTGTTTTGCCAACTCCTCGAGGTCTATTACGCCTATAAGTTTGGTGTCTTAATCTCATGCCGTTTCCGAGATCTCGATGGGATTACTTTTCATTTTGAGGACAGGAAAAACACGCGACCGGAAGTGAATTTTACTAAGATTTTTGACGTTACTCTAGACATTTGCAGTCTGAATAACATATCTAAAAATCTTTTCAAATACTTTATCTATAAAAGATATTTAAGGGAAAGTAAAATACTCAAATTATGTAGTTTTCCTCTTCTAACCGGAAGTTGTCGTTTTTGTTTCCGGTGGGACTTATATATTTCGAAACTACACATGAGATGCAATAATGTGATGCAAAAAAAAATTCAAAAAAGAAAAGTTGAAATTTTCGATTTCTTTGATCACTTCCTGTGACGACCGGAAGTGACGGCTGACACGCTTAACCCTAATGGGCTCGCCTACTCCTCATGATCTATTACTCGTATAAGTTTGGTGTCTTAATCTCTTACCGTTTCTGAGATCTCACTCGGAAAAAATATTTTTGAAAAAAACGGAAATCGGACATATCTGACGACCGGAAGTGAATTTTGAAAAAATGAAAAAAATGCCTCGGGGTATTTTCATTCTCTATCAACCCTGAAAATTTCAGGAAAATCCATCCAGTCATCTCTGAGAAATCCTGCCGACAAAAAAAGGGGAAAAAAATAATAATAATAATAATAATAATAATAATAATAAACAGTACAATCACTATAAGGTCTTCCGTCTGGAACGGAAGACCTTAATAATAAACAGTACAATCACTATAAGGTCTTCCGTCTGGAACGGAAGACCTTAATAAACAGTACAATCACTATAAGGTCTTCCGTCTGGAACGGAAGACCTTAATAAACAGTACAATCACTATAAGGTCTTCCGTCTGGAACGGAAGACCTTAATGAATGGTAGCAAAATATCAAATCACATCAGGGAAACCGAATTTTATTAATGAAACTCTTAAGAAGTTCCTTATAAGTTGTGAATTTAATTTCTGTGTATTCTACCTGGTTGCTTCGAGGAAGGGGGGGGGTCTTGAACATAAACATGTAAATTTCCATTATTTTGTAGAAAGAATTAAGGCTTATAATTTCGAAAACGTCAAGAAGAGTTGCTTGTGATATGAAGGTCAAGGTCATTTATAAAGAATCCAAAACATAAAAGCGAAAAGAGAAAAAAAGGGGGGAGATGACAATGTCTTCTACAGTTGACAAAAAAAAAAAAGAAAAAAAAAGGGGGAGAATAAAATGCACACACATATCATATACAACCATTTTTATTTAATACAAAGTCGTTTCCATGGCAAGGAAGGTTTTTCTGGCCTATCCCAATCACCAGGTAGGTGTTACCTCTACACCTCCTCCTACGTGAATGAGCACTGAGCAGTCCCCGCAAACTATATATACGGGGAAAAAATCAATATTTTGTAGTGTTTAAGAAACGTTGGTCCTACGTTTTCGGAAATTCTACGATATTTAAAGATATTTAATTCCTTCTTAATCCTATCAAGAAACTGGTAATACGGAAAATCTTCAAAGAGGGGCCTTTACATACCCTATGAATATTACAGAATAAAGAAGTTAGAAAGACGAAGATATTGAAAAAAATCGACTTTTTGATGCAATTTCTGTGACGACCGGAAGTATTGACGACGGAAAGAATATTCATGGTGACATCTACAAGTCATTATCTATGAAATCTGATAAAGTTAACTTTTTATATCTTAAGCTGTTCCGGAGAAATGGTCCTTTATAAAATTTCGTCTATACAATAATATTAAGAATACTAGAACAAAGCTCGTTGCAAAGCAACAATTAAGTCTTCCGTCCGATTTTCAGTATCACTACCTGTAAGATCGGTAAACGAAGGTAAGCCATTCATTATAAAGAAGGATACGACAAAAATAATGTCGATCTGTTTTTCGTATATTTGAATAATTTAAATCTACGCTGATATGCGTGATTTTAAGCAATTTATGACTACTTCCGGTTTGAACGGAAGTGACACTTACGGACAAAAAAATGAGGTTGGAAGTCTTGGGTGATGTTACTCATTTAATTTTATGTAAATATCTCAAAAATAAGTCGTTTCTTGCTACTTCGCGTTTAACCGGAAGTTGTTGAAAATTACAGTACTCGATAGGAAATACAGTCGGACTTCCTCTGTGAGATTCATTATTCTATTTCATGCCAATATCTTTAAAAATAAGATATTTTGACGACTTTCTATTTGGCCGGAAGTGACGTCATTTGACGTCTTTTGACGGTGTCACTAGCTGTTACTGTCATTTTAAACAACTTTGCTTCTTTGATGTGTTACAAATTCTCGATACGTTTTTAGTTATTAAGAAAAAAAAAGTCGGTCCCTCAAGACCCCATATTTTAGGGGCCAGCCCTATTTCCATGATGTCGTGTGAAAGACCTTAGAATTCTGCACTACTTTTGTTCTACATGTTTAAACAAATATTTACAGGTAAAGAGATATTGTAGAAAAAGTATTAGAAATTTTGAAATTCTCGATATGCCTTTATTCGGGTCATAGCGAACGTCGGCGTCCAGCAATTCCGGTGAGAATGAAATACGTTTGTCACATTTACATATATTGTTTTATCATCGCTGTAAATCTCACGTTTCTATCTTAAGCCGTTTTTGAGAAAACTCGCGCACAAAAATCCTCTAAAACTCATTAAAATGCAGAAATATTGGAACCGGAATTGACGTCATCAAAACAAAAAAAAATAAATGTCTAGATTTTTTTATGTTCTATCAGACCTGAAAGTTTCGTTAAAATCGACAAAGCCGTTTCCGAGAACTCGCGTGCACAAAATAGGTGAGAAAAAATAATAAAAACTGTGGAAAAGAAACCTAAGAATAACAAGGTCTTCCGCAGTGGTAATAAGAGAATATATATAAATGAAGAAAACTGCAACTGAGGAACATGATGAGATCTGTGTAAAAAAAAAAATACTGAAACCTTGATACACATTTTAGTTTGAAATACTTCGTTTAAAAATAGTTGATACATTTTCTGTTACAATCATGGTGCTGAAGAATAAACCATTCTACTGTTGAATAAAAATCTCGTTATCAGGATAAAAAATGCACATTTTAAACAGATAATATCAGAATGTAGGAAAAAAATCTGATATTTTACATACTAAAGTTCATACGTGGAATGCCAACCTGAGTACATATTTGTTTATTTAGCATATACATTTGTATTTTATAAAAGTATAAATTAAGTCAAGAGATTGCAGTAACGATAATCTGGAGGGAAGCCCAAAAAAAGGAGACCCCCGAGAAAAAGAGAGAAAAATTAACTATGTTGTGATGTTAGAGCAGTTTTTTTCTTCTTCTTCTTTTTTTTTTTTTTTTTGCTTGTAAGAACGTAATAATATCCTTGGTCTTCTGGTATTCTTTTGTTTTGAAATGTATTTTAATGAAGCTTGGAAATTTGTAAGAATCTTTATTGAAAGAAGTAAAATACAAGGAGGAGTAGACCTTCATATTATTTTGTAGTTTACATCACTGTATCAGAGGACAATGACAGAGAAAAAAAATGAATAATTATAAAACATAAATAAAAAGTTGTACGACCTTTCTTTCAACTAAGATAATGTGTAAAAGGAAATAACTGGGACTTATAATTAATGTTAGTTAAGTGTGACATGTATTCTTAGTTCACATATGTACATACAACAGCAACACCATTTGCTGCGCGAAAAAATACTACCTTATAGTACTGCTTCAATTTTTACAGCTATTACTTGTGCAAAAATGAAAAAAAAAATGTCTTCAAAGTTATTAGATATTTTATAGTGATCAAGCTTATATTACATCATTAACGCCGTCTATCCAAGATCAAAATCACCCACAGGGCATATGTTAAACACCGAAGAGATCTGAACATAAAACTAGAGTTATTCATCCTTGCTTATAATAAATGGTTTAAAAGGCAGCATTTCATTGTATATGCATGTACCTCTACAATTATAAGAGAAAATCCTCACTCCAATGTACATAATCGATAAATTTTCTTTAAATGTAAATAAACTTTTTAGTCTAAATATGTTGACAAAGATAATAAATTAAGCGGAATAAAAAGTTTCCCTTTTAAAACTTAATTCATTATTTTTTCACTCTAGGTACGTTTGATCTAAAATGTCACTTTTTGCAACTTTTTGGGATAGCTTGAATTATCACACAGATGGAGAGACAATTACAGTCAGGCCAACAAAGTTGATTATAGAACATGTTAAAACATCAGAGGAAGGATAAGGTGTCATGGAGGAGTGAGCATCCCCTGTCAACCGGTCTTACCCACCGTGTGCTCATTGTCATGATCGAGCAAACAAAATATCCGTAGACAATGCAGTGTTGAAATAATGGCCTAACAATTAATATGAAAAACGTCAGTCAGAATTCGACTTAATGACAGATTGTATTTTCTGACAGGGTCATTGTATCAACCATAGAACTTGCGAAATTATGACTTTAAATGAGACTAGTCATATCTCTGTTTCATGAACTTGTTTGTCAATAGCTTGCCTCGTTTTAGAAATTGTTCGCACGTGAAGCTGAAGCATTAGGCTATTCTAGTATTGTAATGTACGGAAAAATAAAATTGTATTTAACTTGCTCTCATCCACTTTATACGAATAATTTATACAGATATACGAGATATACTCGTAAATAAAATGTCTTTGTTTATTTTTATGCAGGGATAACGTTGCAATCATCAAAAAAGAAAAAAAAATATTGTTAACCCAATAATGCGGGTTATCTTTTTTCCGCATTATGGCTACCGATATTACTGCAATTTCAAATAATGCATTTTATTGTTTAAAATTACATTAGTATTTGAAGATTAATGTGCCTTTTGCATATAAAAGATTGACATACAAGGCCTAAGACACATTTTTGTATTCTTTTATTGTTACATGTATAAAGAAGAAATATTTTGAATAGTTATTACAAAATAACCCGACCAGCAGAATGGCTATCATGAGTGATCGGAATTTTTGCGATGTGAGTTAAATTTCTGCTTTTTAAAAACATTTTAATTCAATGTTAATTAAATCAATTTATTCTGATCAATAGAGAGTCGGTGCAATTGTGCGTTTTGTCTCTCATTTAAAAGATCAACGTAACTGGTGGTGACAATATCTTCATTTAGTGTACATTACAAATATGTTCTTTTAAGTCTGCGAAAAACTGGTATAGAATTATTTTAAAATTATTGAACAGATCATTCGATTTAAATCTAAAACGTTTGACCTGAATTTAGTGATTTTACTCTCGATGGAACTGTTACCTTTATTGAAATAATAAAAAAATGTTGTCGGAGTAAACATCTAACATAAAACATGCTAATACATTTAGCAGAAGAACTGTTAACATTTAATAAGACACATTAACTAAGTAATGTGGTTGGTCACTAAGTACAGGTAGAAAGTTTGTTACAATGCGGTTTGGAAAAAAAAAATCTTAAAGCATGTTAACAATGGTTGGGTACCATCCTGCTCCTCAGAATTATCCATAAATGTGCCCTTTGCTAGCTAATCTGTTTTCATAGTTTTATAATGTATAATTCTTTTAAAAATATTCTATATGAAAACATTATTTCTATTGATTTGGCCTTTAATTCATAGAAGGTATATATTGTCAATGTTCAATGAAATAACAATACTCATTTTCATTTATATATTTATACCACTTAGCCTGGAATGAAAGATTCCAAATACTCTGGAAAAATTAATTCTCTTATTTGGATATTTGACTAGTGACAGACATTGGTGGCAAATTAAAAACTTTATGACAAAGGGGATGTCATCAACTTTTCTATTTAACATTAAATATTGATGCAAAATATACAATTATCAGCTACAAATGCTGTTTTCTATGGCCCCAACCGTTCACGGTAACTCAGTCGGCAGAGCGCTCGCTTTGTGATCGGAATGTCGTGAGTTCGAATCTCGGCCGCGACTGACGTAAGTCGATAAAAAAATATATATATAGGTAGCAACTGTTCCTTCGCCATGCGCTCTGCACTTTGAAGTGAAAGTTGCGGGTCCTTCGGATGAGACTTTAAAAACCAATGCCTCGTGTCACGGCAGGCGTTGGCACGATAAAGATCCCTCACTGCTCAAGGGCCCTGAGTGCCGAGTAAAGGTCAAAATTTGGAGCCCTTCACCAGTATATGGTGACGTCTCTATATGAGTGAAAAATTCTCGAATGGGACGTAAAACAACATACAATCAATCAATCAATCAATCTTTCTATCTATGGCCCCTCATTGATTGCATTCACAAGAGTATATCCTGACTACATTTATTTTATAAGCCGAGGCAGACTACTTAAAAATTGACATTACATCATAACTTTGACCTGGCTGGCATTTCCTGAATAAATAATCCATTTTTTCATACTAATTTGTCTATGTTTTTTCTCTGTTTACCTGATAGCAACAAAGGGGTGTGACCGGTCGACAGGGATTCCTTCTCCCTAATACAACCTCTGGTGTTCAAATGGTATGTGTTTTCTTGCTCTTAATTTTGTATTGATTTAAAAGATTCTGAACTTGATGTCTCTTCATTAGCTTCCCTATTTCATTATAGACGCTATTTCAACAAGGTAATGATATTATATAGATATTGCATGTAGTTTAGTGTAACATTGAAAATTTTCACCCCAAGAAAACCAAGCCGAGGTTGACAATGGTTTTCGAGGAGTGAAAAATTTTCAATGTTACACTCAACTACATGTAATATTTATCATATTATACTGAATGTTTTATACAAATGCATATAACAGTATATCTTGCGCGCATAAATTCTGCGCAGTGAATATTTTTTGGAATATCACCCGTCGTCAAGCAATGTTGACCGTTGCTACGCTGGAGGGCGTGGCTTCATTATTCAGCGGGTAATAGTGTTTTTTAACAAATGTTTCTCGACGAATCAGATTCAACTAATTAACATGGAAGTAAAATATATTAAGAATGATATACTTGTATTTAGATATAACTTGATGTTTCAAAGAGCATTATATGTTACTTTTATACATTTTAAAACAAGTTGAATAACGCCTTAGTTTTTATTTTGCCGATGTCTACATCCTCTCCGAAGTAATTTCTGACCTGCTATTATTTACCGATTTGTTTATCTGACTTTCCATAACTGATACTTGCAAATGATATATCAATGAAAAAAATCATTGTTTTTCTATGCAATATTCTTATATATAAATGGCAATTTATGCAATTTAAATAAACGTATATTTCTCTTTAATTCTAAATTTGCTACAAAGTATTCTTAAAACAGGTAATATGAAAATGGTGAAGATAACAAACAGTGATCGATCTAAAAAAAATTACAAACAATACGAATCCGTGAACAGTGTAAAAAACACGGACCCTGGAAATTCCAGAATAGAGTTCAGATGTGTAGGAGGAGTTAGCATAACCTGTCGACCAATCACATCCGCCGTGAGCCCTATGTATTGATCAGTACACGGAATATTTCGTAGTCAAATTAAGTATTTTAGTAAATTTATTTAGATTTGTTATTTCTAAAAACAAAGACCCAGCAATAAGTATGAAACACGTCAGCCAAAAATAGACATATATATGTTGTTTTGCTAACAAGATCATTATAACAACCATAGAATTTACAAAATGCTGACTTTCAAAGAGGTTGTTGAAATTCCTTTAACATCAACTTATCTGTCATTAGTCTGCCCCAGTTTAAAAAGTGATCGTCCTTAGAGCATGCTCTTGAGTATTGAATAAGCTGGGAGAGGTAAACACCATATACATAATCCTTCATCGTGTTCATGTTCTTCTTCACCCTATAACTATAGTCCTGCTGGACACGTTATTACTGGTGACGTAAATATAGTTAATAATGAGGACCTTAGAGCACTAATTTTAATAGGTCCTAAATATAGGGAACCCCAATCCTTCAACTGGCGTAGGAATTTCATAAATATTATGGATTCTGTAGAGGATTACGCCAAGTGATGGGCCAGACATGAAAAAGAAGACCTAGACACTTTGTCAGAATGGATTAAATGTATCAGATGTATCTTAAAATCGCGCATTAAAAGATTGAGGGGCAATGTGAGAACCATCTATCCTTCTGTATTCAATAATCCAGAAGTGAAAAAAGAATTAGATAGATTATATGATCAGTACGTACTGGTCCCTGCTGACAAAGCAGGTAACAACATTGTCCTTGTTTTTAAGACATGTCATATTAAATGTATTTTAGACGAACTTGGATTTAATTCTACAAGTGGTATTCCAACTTATACTCATAGTTCTCTTTCTAAGAAAGAAATTCTTCAAAATCATATGTCAGTTTGGAATATTTTTAATATTCCAAACAACCAAAATGAATTTGAATTATCATATCTATATTGGATTCCGAAACTTCATAAAAATCCTTACAAACAAAGATACATGGCGGGTTCCAGTAAATGTTCAACCAAGCCTCTTTCTTTACTCCTCACTAAGATATTAACAGTAGTTAAGGGGAAACTTCAAGAGTACTGTGCAACAATATATTCGAGAAGAGGTGTAAATCAGATGTGGACACTTAATAAATTCCAAGGAACTTTTAGAAAATTTGAAATCACAAGATTTTACCAAAATCAACAGCTTAAAAACTTACGACTTTTCAACTTGATACACAACCATTCCTCACGATAAATTAAAATCCAGGCTTTTGATATCATTGACAGCTGCTTTCTCAATAAAAATGGTTAACTTACCTTGTCATTGGTCGTTTGCAAAATTATTTTGTTAAAAAACATTCTGATTGTACACACAAGTACTCTGAAGTTGACATTAAAAAAGATGCTTGAGTTTCTGATTGACAATATCTATGAGGTTTTTGGAGACCAGGTCTTCCAACAATCTATTGGAATTCCCATGGGTACCAATTGTGCCCCGTTATTAGCAGACCTTTTTTGTTTTCATATGAAGCAGATTTTGTCCAAAATTTTATACGTGAAAAGAAGAAAACACTTGCTGTCGCCTAAAACTCGACATTTAGATGTATCGACGACGTATTGTCAATTAACAATTGTTATTTACATTCTTATGTCGATACAATATATATCCAGGTCAGCTTGAGATAAAAGATACTACAGAGTCTGACGCATCTGTTTCATTTTCGGATATTTTACTTGAAAAAAACGTTAATGGTAATCTAACAACCAAGCTTTATGATAAACGTGATGACTTTAACTTTCCAATTGTCAACTTCCCTTACTTATGCAGCAATATACCTTCATCACCTGCATACGTTGTGTATATTTCTCAGTTGATTCGATACGCAAGAGTATGTTCTACGTATGTACAATTTCTAAAACGAGGTAAATTATTGACAAACAAGTTGATGGAACAAGAATATCAGCAGTCTCGTTTATAGTCATCGTTTCGTAAGTTCTATGGTCTATACAATAACCTTGTCAGCAAATACAATTTATCATTGAGTCAAATGCTGACTGACGTTTTTCATACTAATTGTTAGGCCATTATTTACACACTGAATTGTTGACGGATTTTCCTTATTTCCCGATCATGACTAGGAGCACACGGCGGGTGTGACCGGTCGGCAGGAGATGCTCACTCCTCCATGGCACCTGATCCCACCTCTGATGTTTTGGAGGGCCGTGTTTGCTCTGCACCTATTTTGTAATGTTTAATGGACTTTTAAGCTTGAATACTGTTCGTTATCTCCATATATTTCATGCAAATGATAAAGGAATATTACAACATAAATAAAGTTGACGATGGAAAAGATGAAGTTATACAATTTAATTGTTAGCTGGCCCTTATCATATATAGTCAGTAAAACATTCAAATACGAACTAGATGTGCAGACACATTGGATATCCTTTATTTTGAGTTCACTAAAATATATCGCTTTGACATATGAATGGAAGTAACTATTGTTATTAGATAAACCTTCAATATATCTGAATGTCGGGGCCACAGCAAGTGTTTTCTTCTTCTCATGTAGATGTTTTCGAAAATAATCTGCTTCATAGGAATATAAAAACAGATCAGCTAATACAGGAGGACAATTAGTACCCATCGGAATTCCAAAATTTTGTTTGAAGACCTGGTCTCCTATCTTGTCGATGAGGAACTCCAGCATCCTATTAAAATATCAACTTTAAAATGTCAACTTCAGAGTACTTGTGTGTAAAACCAAAGTGACTTTTAACAAAGTAATTTTGTTGATTACCAATCATTGAAGAAAAAGTTGTTTATAATATCAAAAGCCTAGTCCTTAATTTATCGCAAGAAATAGATGTAAAGGTGTAGAAAAGTAGTACGTTTTAATGTTACTGACTATTGAAAATTTTGGTGATTTTGAATTTACTAAAAGCAAATTTTTGGAGTTGTTGGAAATCCACATCATATTCACAACACTTCTAGAATATGTTGTAGTACTGAAGAGTGTACGTCGAAGAATTTTCCTTTGCAGCAATTGATATTTTTGTGAGGGGTAAAGATAGGAGCTTAGTAGAGCATCTGCCCTTTTATACATTTTCAATAATGAGCTAATGCATTGATGAAATTTTAATAGAAGTTTGTATGTTAATTACGTAAATTAAGCTAGTGTTTTACTACAGTTTATAGTAATAATTACCAGACCAGAACAAAAAGAACAGTACTTTTAACTTTGAAAGTATACTATTAAAAGGTCTTTTTAGGTAATTGTTTAAATGATAATTAAAATTATTTTAAATGGAAAACCACTAGGCACAATTTCATGAGCGTTAACAGAAGGACTATGAGCTTTGAGATTTTCCTTCATATTTTCGATGTACGAGAAAAAAAATATCAAAATGATTCGAGGTTATTTGTATCAAAAAGAATTTTCATGTAAAGTTAAAATCGATGTAAATGTGAAAGATGATATACGACAGTTTTACTGATCGCTTTCGGGCACGCCTGTGTACATGGTGTATGGCTGGTGTAGGGGATCGCACCTTGTATAGTATACAGGTGTGAGGACCAAGTATGAGTACCAGGTCAAGATCTAGACATTACGTAATTTTACATATCTTCTACGGACTGGTAGGCCATCAAATTACACACAACATCCCTTCCTACTGATTTCAAGAATACACCCGGAATACATGTACATTTAGATAGGAATGGCGTTTCACATACCACTCCGAGAATGATAATTACATCCAAAATCTTCTGCATATTTTAATCTTATATTGGAATTTTAATAATTCAATTTTCCTTACTTTCATCACTTTGAACTAATGTACTTCTACGGACAATTTTTTCTGTTCATTTTCCGATGAATGTAATGTCAATTTTAGTAACCGAACTACTTTTCATTATTCATTTTGATACAGCTGTTGTTTGTGTTTGTCATTCCAATAATAGCAGAAACCCGACTGTGTTGTAAACTAATAGTCTCTAAAACGTACGACAATGTTCTTTTCATGATTTAAATTCAGCTTCTGTAAATCTTTTGTTTCTCTCCGTGTGCTTTAAAGGAAATATTTTAATCATATATTTCTATTTTTAAATCATGCAATAAAAATTCTTGTTGAGAAGAAAAAAAGAAAAAATATTCAAATAAATTATTAAGCGAGGTAATTGTTGTCAATGGGTAATGCTGGGGATGGCAAGGGATATAACTCTGTAAAGAAGCACGTGTTTTACGTTTTTTATTTGTAAAGAAAGAATTTACATTGAATTTAGTACAAATTGAAAACCAAACTAGAAAAAAAATTGTTATGTAGGTTATGAAAATTAAATGATAAGAAAGACCTTAGACTAAGTTTTCCTGATGTGAGTGTTATTATCACATTCTCAAGTATTTCGTCTGCACATCAAACTTATACAGGGTATTAACCATGGTAATTGTCACAAGTTGTACGTGTATTTTAAGGTGTATCGACAAGCAAGTTTATTTCTAGATTTTTTTTAACCTGAAGATATCTCTTTCTAATATTCCACTGCACTCCACTCGACGTGTTACCGTTGACCGTTTGCTTACTGACAATAAAGCAAGTTTCTGCATGCTTTATGTGTAATCGCTTTTAAAAATTGCACTTGCAGATTTTCATAGCTCACGTAATCGATAACTTAGTAAATCATTATAAAGACAATAAAACATAACGGGGAACTCTTTATTTTATGACATTTAAAAGAAAATTATACCCGCCTTGTGTACTACAGGCTTTTAGATCCGCTCCCAAGAATCGTGTAATTTTCCAATCGATATATTTCTACGCACCTGTCGGCATATAAATTCCGTGCACAATTTTTTGAGTTACTTTTTTTACTTTTGTCACTTTTTTATGAAAGCCTTCGGCTTTCATAAAGTGTGCGATTCGTTTTTTAGATTCATTTCTCAATGAACAAAATAATTAGTCCCCTACCGGTGAAACCGGAGGGAACTATAGGTTTCCTCTGAGTCTGTCCGTCCGTCTGTCCGTCCGTCTGTCTGTCTGTCTGTCTGTCCGTCTGTCTGTCTGTCCCACTTGGTTTTCCGCACTTTTTTCCTAAACGCTTGTAGATATTGAGCTGATTTTTGTTATGTGAGTGTATCTTGATGAGTTACAGATCAAGTTTGCATTTCGTCCCGCTTCATTGACTTTTGACGGAATTACGGCCTTTTCAATTTTTAGGGGTTTTCCGCAATTTTCCTCTAAACGCTTGTAGATATTGAGCTGATTTTTGGTATGTGGCTTTACCTTGATTAGTTATAGATCAAGTTTGCATTTCGTCCCGCTTCATTAATTTTTGACGGAATTATGGCATTTTCAATTCTTAAGGGGAACCAGATTACACTTGCCGGTAGGGGACTAGTATTGCTAATGCAATACTCTCAGAATGCTTGTTTATATAGTCAATCCTATAATAATTAAAAAAAACTTCATTCATAGCCTCCTCCTTTCCAATAAAATTGAAACTGCGATAGATGCATTCTTTCATTAAATCCCCTAAAAACATGTATATCTAAAATTTACAAAACACTAAGAAAATAATAATTAATATCGAATAGCATATTCAGTATATTACCTTGCATAGTCGTAAAACTATATCACCTACAGTAATTTATATCGAAGATCGTGGCATCTAATAGAATGAACACATTGCTTGACTTTCGCTACATGCACATTAAATAAAGTTCAAGGCTTATATAATGCCATTTGAAAATTGCAATAAAAGTTTAAAAATTATCTTAGATACATGAGAATATATTTTTATTATAAAATTTATTTTCATTTTGTACTTAAAACATTCTAATATTTCAGCTTCTATATTTTCAATATCATTACTCTTACATTTTTTATTTTTCTTTCTTTCTGTTTGGTTTCGTTTTTGTATAATATCGAAGGGAAATAACTCGAGTTTTAGACCAAGACTGTTTTTCACCTATGATCGGTAGGCTGCACCGCGGCGGTGTGAATTACCTGGATGGCCTAACCGCGGGGGCACGCAATTTTAACTTAAGACACCTGTACTAACCGCGATGAGATTCACACCGCGGGGATGCGCGGTAAATGCATAAACCGCGTTGACTGTACTGTAGGTAAAAAAGAATTTAGCATATCAATACAAAGGGTATAACTCAACCCTGTCCCTCTTATTCTCCCTCTCTCACTCCTTAGTTTTTAAATGGATTCTCATAACAAAAGAATGGTGTATATGTTCTTAATACATGAAAAAAAAATTTAGTATTTTGGAACTGTACAAAATACTTTCGGGTCCAAAATTTGAAACCAGGAATTGTTTTTTCTTGTCTTTTTCCCCTTTTCTATATCCACTAGATGTTTACATAAGGCACATTGTGCACTAGGTAGTATTTTGTCATCTGTTTGGCATGTGTACTTGTCTTTTTCCGTCAAATAACGAATATACTCTGCTTCATTTGAACCGATCCTTTTTAATTCTTTTGCTAGTGAACTAGCATTAGCAAAATCCAGACTATTAATATACGTTCCTTTCGGGATATATCGAGTTGCATCGTTTGGTCCATTTATGACAGGAATTAGTGTAGCGCTGTGGATGAAAAGATTACGTAATTTTTCCGTTGTATACTGTTTACAGACTGAATTTTCGAACGAAAAATAGAATTTATAATGTGTTTCAAACAAGGATTGACACTTGGGTAGTCCATCATATTGACGACCACATTTCTTAGTACCACATCCGCCATAAGTATCAACTGTCAAGTATTTACTAAGGTCTTTGACCAAGTTTTCTCTCCTCGAAGGGGTAACACAGTGGCTTGAGACCCAGACTGCGTCTTTTGTTTTATTGATTAATATACCACTGTAGTTTCTCTTCAGAATTTTTTGTCGTTTTTGAAATTTTCCATACAATGAAACACGGATATCTGAATCGTCCATATAAGACATTGACAAATCAAAACGGTCCATCCATTCTTTGTTTGGTCTATGTGTGTGATATGGACTTTCAGCGGAAAAAAAAATCCAAATTTGACCTTTTGTTTTATTTAAAGTACTTTTTGGAATATGTCGGTGGCTGAACACAACAATATCTGCATTGGAAATATTATTCGACAAGATGCAATTCGGGACGCTGCATCTAGAGCTATTATAGAGCTTCAGATACTTGGTAAAGTAGGGCTCCAGATCAACCCAGTATGTGCGATATTTCCTCAGTGGTGGTGATTCTCTGTTCACAGTTTGGATCACTAATCTGTATAAGTTCATTTCAGGGGTTAGCTCTGAATACAGAATTACTACACCTAATATAACGCCGCAAATTACAATCGCCTTCAAATGATTCTGTGATAGAAGGAAAATCTTCATTCTGAAACGGATTCGTATTACTTAAATATGATTAATTGAAATTTTAACATGAAAGAAAGCAAGATTTTATTTCTTATTTTGATTTCCTTTGTTAAGAAAAAGAAAACCCATATTGCTAAAAAAAAACCTTAATACTAACATAGATCTGAATGTTGTAATTCATTTTAATACGATTTGTATATTTAAATTAAAATATAATTGAAAAATGTCAATCATACCTGATGTAGATTTCACATCAAAAAATAATTAAAACCCAATTGTAAAGGACAGTGCACTTATGTAAAGCTCAGGAATGTATCGTCATGTATGTCGGTAAATGGTATTTTTTTTTTTAATCAATGGTTATGACGGTATAGGGTATAAGGTAGATGGAGCGTGAAATATTAATGCAGAATGGTATTTATGTACAGTATATTTGAAACAACATTTATATTTTGTTGCTGGAGAAAAAAATCAATTAGGCTATGTAGCAGGAGGGAAGATCTTATCCTACATTACCATAACAGTAAATACTGATTGCCTGTGTTAAAGAGTCATTTTTAAATGATCATCATTTAAAATAAATGTTTAGCTGCTTGAAGGAAGGCAGGTAAATTAACCTGAGGGAATGCAAAAAAAAAAATGCACTGAAAGTGTATCTATAACATGTCATGGATGTGCCACTGGGAAACAGAGAGTAGATGATGATTGAGGGAAGCTTAGTCATAGCAACAAAGAGCCATAGCTGCCTTACCGACGACACGGCCGACTCAAGAATTTAAAAGGAAATCACCTGTTTCTATTTATAGATATACTGTAACCTTTTCAATTCATGAGCAATCTATCTAATATGATTTGAGGACGAGTGTTGTAAGTATGTCATATGACAATCATTTTACTTGTTCAATACTCTAATTCTGAGACAAAAGATTTAGAAAATCAATAAAAATAAAACAAGTTGCTATGAATTTGCAAACTCTAATAAAAGTTAAGGACTGTCTTTTCCCGAGATACTTTCAAAGTGTAATGTGTATAACATGGAAAAATGTGGGGCTCGAACTCGGGATCACCATATTTACATTTCAGCAATCATACCGCTGCGCCAACGAAGTCCATGATGACAAGTTGATAAATTTAAGACAGATTACTAAATCTTACGATTATATGAGAAGAAAAATTTAATATATATTTTCATCACTTTCAATATGAAGACCACCTTTAACCAAAATTATCTAAAGGGAATGAAGTGCAGACATATCCAAATAAAATTATTTAAAAGTTGTTTTTCTGGTTAAGGGTGGTCTTTGACAACAGTTTGTCATCGTTAGGTGGATACCTCAATATTTACTATTATATATTCTATACAAACTGGATAATTTTCAAATTTATCATATGAGGGAACTATTAACATTAAAATATCATTATTGCGTGATTTGGTTTTACGCATATATAAACTAAGACTGTATGACAAAATTTTGGTTAAAAAATGTATTTAAGAAATCACTAGTAGAGTAGGCGAAAATGCCTATCAAATGCGCTATGGCTCTTTAAAATAAAAAGAATTTCTATAAAAACTGTTGAGAATACTTACTAATATATGCTTATTCGGGTGGGTTAAAAACCCTGTGTTTTCTACAAAAACCTGATTCTCTACATGCCTCTTACATTTTTAGCAGTAGTCCTTTCATATTTTTGCATATGATTGAGTGTGTCTTGAAGATGTGCATAAGGTTTGGAAATTTAGATTTTCATCTTGGGGTGAGTGGGTGGTTTAAAAAAAAAAACGTCGTTTTTCCTAAACACCTGGTTCATTGAGTTCCCTATTACACTTTTCAAAGTAGCCCATTTGTATATTTTTGCAGTAGCCAAATCTTCTTTTGGATGGTGATTGGTGTTGTCCTGTAGATATGCATTACCTTTTAAGGACTTTGATTTTCACCAAGGAGCCAAATGGGGGTCATTTTTTGACAATCTAAAACCTGGTTCTCTGGACTCCTCTTACTCCTTTTATATTTTTCACAGTAGCCCAAACATATTTTGGAATAAAGCTAGGAGTGTCCTGTAAAAGTGAATTTAGGTTACGAAATTTCGATTTTCACCTTGGGGACAGAAGATGAACCTGCGCCATTCAGACAGTTGAAAGGTCACTGAAAGGTTTGGAAATGTCACTGAATGACAGAGCTTTCCCTTTTTTTCTGTTTCATATTTGGATATTTTACACGAAAAAGACGTTAATGGTAATGTTACAAACAAGTTTTATGATAAACATGATGACTTTAACTTTTCAATCGTCAACTTCCCTTACTTATGCAGCAATATATCTTCATCACCTGCATACGAAGTTTATATCTCTTAGTTGATTCGATACGCAATAGCATGCTCTACGTATGAACAATTTATTGACAAACAAGTTGATGAAACAAGCGTATCAGCAGTCTCGTTAAAATTCGTCATTTCGTAAGTACTATGGTCGATACAATGACCTTGTCAGCAAATACAATTTATCATTAAGTCAAATGCTGCCTGACGTTTTTCATACTAATTGTTAGGCCATTATTTACACACTTTATTGTCGACGGATTTATTTTTCCCTTATTTCCCGATCATGACAAGGAGCACACGGCGGATGTGACCGGCCTGCAGGGGATGCTCACTCCTCCATGGCACCTGATACCACCTCTGATGTTTTAGTTGTCCGTGTTTGCTCTGCTCCAAAATTTGAATTGTTTGATGGACTTTTAAGCTTGAATACTGTTCGTTATCTCCATATATTTCATACACTAGAGGCAATCACTTACGTGTTGGTTTTATTGTTTTATGATAGCAACTAGTTATTATAGATATTAATTTTTTTTGCTTGTCAGTTATTTTGCTTGCCAATTATATCGTCCCTTTAAACAGATGCTTTGACGCAATATCTGAAAGCTAGGCCATTATCTCTCTCTCCAAAAAATGCACGCCTTACCGCGGTATCTAAAGCTTTGTAAATAAGATGAAGTTATAGACATGCTGTTGAGCTCATAGTAAAAGAAACTAAAAGGTAGTACATTGAAACCGACTGGTATTTATGTATATCATTCCGTTACAAATCCGGCTGCAATTTTATGTTCAGAATACCAAAGTCATTGTATGGATACCTTATAGAAGAGCAAAATTAATATGTATCATTCATCCGCGCCATATTCCGAGGGAAAACGTCTCGCATGGACGTCTAAACTTTAATTCACTTTTCTTCGGATTTTCCAGTCACTTCAGAAAAAAGATTAAATATTCATAATTATAAGAGACAATTGATTTTAACTGATTTCTTTTTTTATTTTTACATTTTTTTAACCGTATATTTTTGCATTTCACTGAATGTTTTAGAAAAATAAACATTTTAAATAAATTAATCATTAGTTTCGATAAATAATTGCTTATTTATTTATCCTCCATGTGACATCCGCCAAAACTTGTTCACCACTTTATCTCTATTTCTGAATAGATTACCAAAATCGAATGTAGGCTTTTAGTTCAATTCACATTAACTTCTGATCAGGTAAATTTCTATTATAGTTAAAAGACGTCATCTCATAAGTTGCACGCCTTTCAGAAATCACTATTGGCAAAAAGTTTTCATTTACATGTATAAGGATGTTTTAAGTAGTATATACGAAGGTACTTTCATAATATTCAAAGACATACGCAAATATAGATAATACTTTAATGAAGTTGGATTAAGCAGCAATTTTAATTTTTCCTCCTTTTATCACTACGACAGACCATATAAATTACAAATTCAAGTGCTTGTGGTATTCGAGGGACGAACGAAGCAATAAATGAATAATTAAATAAATAATTTTGCAAATAATGCCTTTTTATAATTAGAAGCTTTTTAACACTTTCATATAGTGCAGTGGTACATGTAGACAGTGATACTATGCACACTGTAAGACAAAGGAATGCGTGTGTTGGTTTCGCGATAGCCTTTTTTCCCTTTTCGAGATTGTGGTTCATGAGCACTTGCTTTAGCTACGTTTGCAAAGGAAAAATTTATTACATTTATGTTACTAAATGAACTTTGGACCAACATAGGCAACGTAGGATCTCCAGAATAGCGGACATTCAAAATTGAGGACCTAAAACCTTCTATTAATAATTTGGTCTGATGAGTAAATAAAAAAAATAATTGGGTCGAATTGGCTTAACTCTGTCAGAGCTGTGATGAATCTAAGGGAGTAAATCTGTCAAGATGAAATATTCTTTGCGAATGCACAAGAACAGTTTGAACAAATCTTGAATTCTTCTAAACGAAGAACTAATTTGTCTGAATGGATATCAAATTCGCACGATTGAATATCTATTTCGTCCAAACGATTATCTCATTCGTGCAAACGAACTTGTCCAAATAAATATTTATCTCTCCCAGTCTAGTGATTCTTTCAGTGATAGACATGAGCAGATAATTACTAGCCACAGCTGTCAATTTCTAAAAAAAGAAACAACTAGAGGTTTGAATCTATTTTATTGATCTCCTAAACGCAAAACTACATCCAGATCCATAAATGTTGAATTATCAAATCAATTTTGTCTCCATAACATTATACAGTGTAGTATAGAAAGTTTTAAAATTATCATTGAACAGGTGAAATTAGTTTTGTAATTTTTTTTCTTCCGTCTTATTTTTAGTTTTTCTGCTGTGCATGCATTTGTTTTATACTGAGTGACTATCAAATCAATGGTGATAAGTTAAGTTTGGTATAGAAAGGGTAAAAAATACTAAATACTTATTGCCTAGGCAATAACAGGTCTTCCGTTTTCTTGATTCTTTTGTCAATTGGTTTGAAAAAAAAGAGCTGCAAATGCAAAAACAAAAATGTCCTCCCAGCAGGGATCGAACTCAAAACCTTTGGTTTGTAAGGCAGGCGCGCTAACCACTAGACCACGTATTCCGATGAAAATGGAAGTAGTAAATTAATTGTTTATGAATAAATAGGAATAAAAACACGTGTTCTTTTGTTTGTTATGGAATGTAGTAATCAGTATTGAATAAATTGAGAAACACGATTGGTGTATAATACAAATGCAGATTTTCGCTTTAAAAAAATATTTGAGTTTGTCTATATTTGGAATGCATTGAGTTAATCATTCAGAGCCTATGATGCATTAAAACTGCAGTGTCGAGACTTTGTTTACAAATATATGAAAATGTCGAATCGGGTTCGGATGTGACTGAATATCCTGAAATAATAGGTAAGATTAAAATAAGCATCTCTGTGTGGATTGAATTAAATGTAAGTAGCATGAATCAAAATTTCAGATATGCATTTTAGGAAGAAAAAGGTGTCAATGATAGCGTGAAAATTTATTTGCTAGGAAAAAATCGCTGTTTTTCGACATTCATTCGATTAATATTAATTCTAAATAAAATTGAAATAAATTCCACATACTAGAGAAAGCAAGAATGCTTTATATTAAAATATCATATCATATCAGGAAAATCGACTGCTATTCATAACAACTGAAGAAATAACCGAGAAAATCTTTGATTAATTTTTATGTTCATCGGCACCTAAATTTCAGATACGAAAAAAGATGTAGTGTTTGCCGTAAACATTCATAATTTCTATATACTTTAGAGATTCACCGTCAAACTGTCAGGAAACTTTTTTTTGGTATCTTCTGCAAAACCCCGAAATTTTATGTCGATCCGAGGTGTTATATAAGTTATAGAGAAATATTCTAGGCTGATATTGGTCTGATTTTTTTGTGTGGATTTTTCGGGGGGAGGGGGGAAAGAGGAGTAAATTAATTATTGATTCTGACCTTTTGGTCAAAGGTCAAGGTCGTCAAGGTCAAAGGTCAAGATCAAAGGTCAAGGTCATAGAGAAAATCCCTGAAATAAATTTACTTTCTATGTGTTTTTTTTTTGGTTACTTCATCATGACCGAAATTACTCTAAACAAATAAAATTCTACACCTAAATTATCCCTAAAAGTTTCCATGAAAAACTACTCATGTTTGAAACAACTTCCGGTTTTTTGGCCGGCACTTCCAGTGAAAATAATTGGCATGGTTTTAGTCTATCTAACATCTGCATTAGCCAAACATTTCTGTAAAAAAAAAAAAAAAAAACTTGGAAAATTCACTTTTTTACATCGCTTCTGGTCACGACGGAAACTGACAGCAACGTCCGAATTTCACATAATGTAGAAAAACTGGTGACTGACTATAAGTCCTGAAAGTTTTAGACTTCACTCGTTTACTGGTGCTGAGCAATTAGGTGAATAAAATCTCAATTTGAGGGCAGGAAAATACGCAACCGGAAGTGAATTTTAACATCAATCTAGACATCTGAAGTCTCAATAACATATATAAAAATCATTTAAAGAACTCTATCTATAAGCGATATATATGGTAAAATTAAAAACCCCTATTATGTAGTTTTTCTCTCATAACCGGAAGTTGTCATTTTTTGTTTCGGGTGGCACCAATACATCTCGAAACTGTGAAAAAGATACAATTATATGATGCAAGTCTTATTCCAAAATAGGAAAGTTGACATTTTCGATTTCTTTGATCACTTCCTGTGACAAACGGAAGTGACGACTGACGCTCTTAACCCAAATGGTATTGTCTACTCCTCAAGGCCTATTACTCCTATAAGTTTGGTGTCTAAATCTCTTACCGTTTCTGAGATCTCACTGGGACAAGTTCTCATATTGCGGACATCTAAACGTGCGACCGGAAGTGAATTTTACAAAGATATTTGATGCTGTTCTAGACATTTGCAGTCTTGATAACATATTCAAAAATCAGTTCAAATACATTATCTATAAAAAAATATTTATTGGAAAGTAAAACACTCAAATTATGCAGTTTTTCGCTTAATGCCGGAAGTTGTCGTTTCTGCTTCCGGTGGGACCAACATATTTCGAAACTACAAATGAGATGCAATAAAGTGTTTCAAGAAAAAATTCAAAAAAGAAAAGTTGAAAATTTTGATTTCTATGATCACTTCCTGTGACGACCGGAAGTGACGATTGACGCTCTTAGCCCAAATGGATTTGCCTACTCCTCAAGATCTATTACTCATTTAAGTTTGGTGTCTTAATCTCTTACCATTTCTGAGATATGACTCGGAAAAAATATTTTTGAAAAAATCGGAAATCGGACATATCTGACGACCGAAAGTGAATTTTGAAAAAATGAAAAAATTGTCTGGGGGTATTTGAAGATATTTTCATTCTCTATCATCCCTGAAAATTTCAAGAACATCCGTCCAGCCATCTCTGAGAAATCATGCCGAAAAGAAAAGGGGAAAAAATAATAAAAAGAAAAAGAAGAAACAGTAGAATCACTTTAAGGTCTTTCGTCTGGAACGGAAGACCTTAATAAGAGAATGGCGTGTAAGGTTCACGTCAAAACATGGCTGACGCAAAACAATTCCTGAATTTCCCCCTTCAATTCGAGCATTTCTGCATTGGACAGGGCTGATGGTTGTTTATGAGATGATAAACTATGTGTAAACTTTCTTAGTTTAGCGGAATCATGAACATTTTCGGCGTGATGAACAATTTGTTTACAGTAGTGATGAGGCTTTCGCGCACCTGCGGAGCGGATCCAAGGATTTACAAATTAATCAAATTTAATAGAAATGAAGTTTTAATACTTTTAAATATTATTTAATGAAATGATTAATATGCAAGTAATAGATATACAAGAAAACGCGAAATGCTAATGGATGCAGCTGACAATCACTACTTTCTAAAGATAAATTAATTCTAAATAAAATAATTATAGATTCTATAGACAAAACAGAAGAAGAACTAGAGCAAAGCTCGTTGCAAAGCAACGAGTAGGTCTTCCGTCCTGTTTTGACCGGAAGTGACGTCAACAAGAGAAAGGAATGAGTTTAGACGTCTCCAGTGACTTTAAAATTACAATTTTGCATCAAAACCTGCAAAATAAGCTATTTCTGGCTACTTCCGGTTTGACCGGAAGTGATGTTGAGGGATGATAAATTTGGTTGGATGCTACTGGTTACATAAATTAACTAATAACATGTCGAAAATGGCAAAAATATGCATTTCTGACTACTTCCGTTTTGGCCGGAAGAGACTTATTTGACGACTTTCGACAATCTTATTTACTTCTACTTGTCATTTTGAACAATTTTGCTTCATTGGTGTATCACAAATTCTCAATAGTTTTGGAGATATTGAGAAAACACTTTCAGCCCCTGAAGATCCCTTATCTTAGGGGTCAGCCCCTAATTGTTGATATCAAATGAAAGAGCTGTCTTTCTGCACAACTTTTGTTCTATATGTTTTAACAAAATATTTACAAGTAAAGAGATATTCTTGAAAAAATGCTAAAAATGTTGATAGTCTCAATAAGACTATTTTCGGAGCATACCAAGCGTCAAAGTGCGGCACTTCCGGGAAAAACGAACTACATAGTACATACATGTATTTATGAACATTGCTCTATCATTGTTGAAAATATAAAGTTCCTATTTTAAGTGTTTTTTTAGAAAACGAGCGGACAAAGTGACCCTCTAAAAATTACCTAATCGCAGAAATCTCCGGACCGGAAGTGAGGTCATCAAAATAAAAAAATACATCTAGACTTTTTTTTAATTTTCTACCATAAGAAAGTTTCCTGAAAATCAAACAATCCGTTTCCGAGAACTCGCGTGCACAAAATCGGTAGAGAAAAAACAATAATAAAATTATGCCTGGACATGTTTTTTATTTCTCTGCAAGTGACCTTGAACTTGCCAGAAAGACCTTTGATCAAGGTCATGACACAGCCTCCGTTCATAAGCAATCTCTGTTTCAAGTAAGAGCTTCCAGTGATTTTCTATTACTAAATCATAGCATGAAATAGAAATTAATTTTTTTCTGTCAGTATTCTTGAACTTGACGGAATAACCTTGGGTCGGTGTCAAGACAAACCCTCTATCTCAAACAACCTCTGTTTTAAGAAAAAGGTTCTAGTGAAATTCATATCCCAGACAGGCATTTTACAACTTTTTCTGCCAGTGACCCTGAATTTGCTGAAATAACCTTATTTTAAGTCACCTAAAACCGGCGGACCATAAGCAATCTTTGTACCAAGTGCGAACAAATTACAACCTAGATCGTAATAATACAATTTTGTTTGTCAAAGTCGAAGCAAACCTTTTTGTCACAAGCAATCTCTGTATCAAGTTTGAGCTTCCAGTGATTCTCAATTACAAATAAATGGCTCGGACAAAACATTTATTCTTTCTCCACTGACCTTGAATTTGCTGGAATGACCTTGGATCAAGACCATGACATACCCTAGGATCATTGGCAATCTTTGTACCAAGTATGAGCCTCCAGTTAATCCAAAAAGTCATAGCCTGGGCAAACTTGGAGGGACAGACGGGCAGCTAGACAAGCGGACAGACAGACGGACAATATGATTCCTAATCCCCCCCCCCCGGCCCAGACACTTCGTTTTCGGGGGATATAAATTCCTATGTTAAAGTTTGAACACCCATTCTGATTTGAAAAAAAAATTAAATCTTTACTATTTCAGGGAGATATTATAAGTATGTTTTCTCATTCCGGCACACAGGTTTCTAAAGAATAATTTTTTCCAAATGACCTTTCCAATATTTACTACTTCTATTTCTTAATTATCTTCTGCTGGAAGAGAATGTGGTCATTCATGTGATCAACAACGTTTGGTTGATACTGACCCAGTGATTCTTGAAAAGATAAGAATGAGAGAAAAATTACAAGTACCAGGTTTACAGCGACAACGTCGATTATGCTTACACCGAGAAAGTCAACATCGAAGTCAGAGAACAAACAAATTGTGAGCAGAAAATCTTACTTAGCCTTTTTCATGAGAGATTTGGTACTGACTAAAAATTGAAATTATTTTTATATAGTCAATTTTTTTTTTACGATCGACGTTTTGACGCACCCCCCCCCCCCCCAAAAAAAAATGATTGAAAACTTCGCCTCTGAAGGGAAGCATTTTATCTATTTCCAGGGGGGGGGGGGGGGGTATACGTTTACTGATGAGAGAAAATTTCATCAACTATCAGTTCTATAAATATTAATGATTGCTTCAGAATATTTGGTTACAATTACATGGCTTTTATATTTATTTATACACGTAAGTTAATATCAGCTAAGAACTAAATTACATGTAACATCTGCTATAGACAAAACCAATAAATTTCTAGCTATTTAGGGTTATCTACATATACAGATCTATTTGTAAGAACCACTTTTTATAAAACAAATTTTCGCCAATGATATATTTGGCACTCTATTTAATTACCATTTTATTCGTATGTCAATCAACACATTTTTTAAAAAAAAAACCCAGAGTGCAAAATAAGCGAAACTGGTCAATGAAAATGTTAAAAATCGTGATTCCGCAATCGCATCATCTCGGGCGTTTCCGTCAGAGGTCGGAAAAAACAACCCCGAATGTTTTAACATTACCGGATGTTAAAATTTTATACAAGATGGAGTCGCTTCCTATTTATTAAGGATAGACGGAGTTGAAAGTCCCATATAGCTAATTAGTATATTTTAGGTAAAATCTTTACATTAATATTCAATAAACTTAAACTCAATACTCAACAGATAAAATATCTTCCCTCATTAGGGGAAGATCTTTTATAGTCATTTATTCAAAGTTTGGGAAAGGAGGAGGGGGGGGGGGGGGGAGAGTCTACGTAATACATTCGAAGTTTTTTTTCCCGTTAGTTGGAAAGGTCCGAGAAGTTGCGACTGACTCTATGCGGTAAACGATACAAATAGTTTAATAATTTATGATACAAAGGCTGCCGATTATGATTTTAATAATTGAAATAAAGTTGTCAAAGTGTTTTAATTAAGAATGATAAATTTGTGATATTCAGTAGCTGCACTGACGTTCACTGGTCTGAAAAAAAAAAATGGGATGGATGACCAGAGACTCCGGTCCGTCAATAATTTTTTTTTTTTCGGAAAGCTATATGTACAGTTCTGCAGTTAGATATTCAAGTGATACTAAAATTTTCCCGGTGTGTATCTTTTCCGTCCCAATTGATATTTGCATTCTGAAATTTACAGTTCTGGACATAAGATATAGGTTTATTGTTATCTCGTGTATAACCCGCTACCGATATTTAATCCCACAATAAAATTATGATGTTAGCATACTATACCTAAAAAAGATCATTTACGGGTTTTGAATTAATTATAAAAACAAAATTCATTGCTTTAAAATCTTGAGGTATTTTATTAAAACTCTACTATCAACCCTGTAATATATATAGGCATAGTGCAACACAGAAGTCGCATATGAAGTTCAGACCTTGGTCACGTGACGGAGTTACCTATCAATGTTTAATTTTCAAAATAATAACGAATCATTTTTAAAGTAAGACTGGTCACCCTTATGATTCGGAAGATTCTCTTTAAAAGTTTAAAGTTGGTATAATCATGATAAAAACCTGTGATGAAAAAAATATGACTGGAAATATTTGTGTTGAAAACGGATTAATTTACTGTTTCAAAACGTAGAGAAAGCGCAAAGCTTGTGCGTTTATTGGTTAAATTAAAGTAACCGCAGATCACTAGTCCATACGTAATGAATCACCAAATTAAAAGTAAAATTACACACGGCTGGGAAATAAATTGTTGGTAACGTTAAAACAATTGAAATATGGAGATAACGAACATTTAAAATTTAAGACTGATTAAATGTTTAGCGTTTTGTACTTAAATCAAATCTAAGATATTCAGATAATTTATTTGAAAGATTCGATTTACTTAGAGAAAATAATATTTTCCCGTAAGTCATTGTGTTTGTAAATTAGATTCAGAACAACAATGTTTGATGACTGCGCACTGATTTACATGCACACGACGGACTGCTTTGACCACAAGCGATCGAAGGTTAATGGTTGCGTAATTGTAAACAAACACAAAACCTGGCTAGACGTTTTGGATTAAGACTACATGTAACATGATCAAATTTAAAACAGATAAACCAACATAATCTCAAATATTCGATATTAATAATTGTCCATTAATTGTCGTGTTTACAAAATAGACTTAATACGCCGATTTTTATTTTGTTTACGACTGTGGGTCAATGGATCGCTTCAGATCTTCTCGGCCGCGCGTGATCGAGGGATGGGTTACGTAATGGTAAACAGAATAGAATCTGGGGTTCAGGTGAATGTAAGAATAACGCAGTTAATGATTGTGAATTATTTGACTCTTAAATTTTTTTTCGCGTTTATATTGTTTGCTTTCATATTTAAACAAAGAAAAGATACTTGTACTTTTTTTCTGTTTCTCTCTCTTTCTCTCTTGGAAGGTTCTTTATTTTAAAACACAATAAAAAGAGAAAGTTGTCACCGAATAATCTGAATAGGAACCAAAGAGCACGTTTAAAACCTAATTGAAAAAAATTAGGATACAGCGTTGAAAGATATTATTTATGGCAAGTTTATTTCAGTTATACGCATTAAGAGTTCTTCTTCACTAGCCAAATTAAAACGGGTCCTTCTTTACGGGTCTAGCTTTTTTCCCTACCATACACAAAACTCGAACAAAATAATATTTTCATGAGACAAAGAAGGTATAAAGGAACAACTTTTTATCGACAACCATATCGAAATATTTTCTCGTTTTTGAGTTATAAAGCAAAAACTTTCAAGGGCCCTAGATCCCTAATTTAAGGAGCCAGCTCCTTTTTAGTGGTGTCAAATAAAAGGTAATTAAATTGTGCACAACTTTTATTCTACATGTCTTAATAAAATATTTCTTATTTAAGAAATGATATGAACTTGCACAACTATCGTAAAATATATTAAAACAACAATTTGTTTTTGATAAGTGTCGTTTTTCTCTGATATTTTTTTTTGTTCAGTTATGCTTTAATTGCACATGCAGTTTTCAAATAAAATTCTGTTAACTAATAAATGTCAAGTCAAAAAAGTTATTTTACATTTTTACTATCCTCCCCCTTATACACACGCGCGCGCGTGCCTGACCCAGAATAACAACAACATGAAAAATTTCTCTTAATCTGAAATCAACCTCTGATTGACTTTAAATCTACTAAAGACCCAAAATAAATTTTCATTAAAATGTGCTTGCCTTTGACTCAATTAGTTAATCGCCGAATTTCTGTACAGATGATTGATGGATTGATTATTATTGTTTAACGCCGAGTCGGCAATATTTCAGCCATATTTCGGCGATTAAATTAAGTGTATTTGCCTATTTATGAAGTTTTTGGTTTCTCTGGCGAAAACCAGAAAACAATCTTTTACGGGGTTGTTATCCTTCATACCGGGCACCATTTAACGTCCCATCCGACGGACTCAAAATTTAAAAATATGTAAACAGTTTAAATATATCTACAAAATTCTAAAGTTATATCATTTTAAATTTTGCAGTAAAAATCAGTTTCATGTAAAAGTTCTAAACTTGTATAAACATTAATATTTGTAAAAAGTTCATGCATCGTCTGCACATTATTAAAAAGTCTACTTCGAGTAGGAGAAAAATCGGTACATTCCAAAAGAATATGCCTGATGGAAATTCGCATGATATACATTCTGGTTGCAATTCTCGATTAAGTAAATATTCATGTGTTATTTTTGAATGACAATACGTATTCTGGGAAAAATCACTTCATCTTGACGTTTCAAGCCGAAATCAGATGATTTGCTTACTTTGTTTTCTATAGCATACAGCTTACATGTATCACAAAATTCCTAATAAATTTGCCAGAGTGAATTTACATAAAGTTTAACAAAATATTTCATATCAGTGTATGGCACTTTGAAAAAGGTAACGTCATACTGAAGTGCTGTTTTTGCAGCACTATCAGCTTTGGTGTTTCCAGGGATGCTAATGTGACTTGGAATCCAACAAAAGTCTACTACTTTACCTTGATGTAGTAAAATGATAATATTGAATAAATATATCTAAAACGTATGGTTGTTCGATATTCATATTTTTTATCCATTGTAAGCCAGAGAGTGAGTCCGAGGATATTGTAAATTTGTTATGAGTAGAAGATTTAATATATTCAAATGCAAGTTGAATGGCCTTTGCTTCTGCTCTAAAAATAGTTGCTCCATTAGGAAGCCGTGTAGAAAAAATAACTTTTGTCAATCACTGCAGCTGCTGCCACTTCGAATTTATCTTTTGAACCATCTGTACAAAATTCGACTGAAGAATTCCCAGAATGCTCTACTTCGGTTAATTTCTGTTTTTAAACAAGAGGATTTGTCTCTGATTTCTTAAATTCAGTTAAAAATTTATCCACACTTTGTTTTATCAATTTCCATGGTGGTATTTCGGAATAGTTAATGGGTTTAATTATATCCAAAGGTATTTCAAACTCTCTTACGTGTTTTTTAGATATTGGCCCTAAAGGTTTCACACATGATTCACTTTTATCATACAAATCTTCACACTGCGCATGAAAAACACAATCATAAGCAGGATTTTCGACATTTGCTTTTAATTTTAGAATGCACTGCAAGGCGAGTTCAATCCTTCAGTCAAGAGGCGGCTCATTTGCTTCGACGTGCAAGCCGTCTAGAGGAGAAGTACGAAAGGATCCCAAACACAGTTGAAGGCCTTGATGGTGGATTGCATCAAGTGCCTCCATACAGGAAGTCCTTGCTGATCCATATACAATACAGCCAATGTCCAATTCAGATCCATCATCATGATGCCCCCCATCTCCTACATGCCCACTGGTGGTGGCTGATCATGGGGAATCACTTTTTATTATTATTATTAAGTCTTCCGTTCACAACGGAAGACTTATAGTGATTGTATTGTTTCTTTTTATTATTAGGGTCTTCCGTCTCCAACGGAAGACCCTTCTATTATTCTATTGTTTCTTTTTCACTTTTATTATTATTAGGGTCTTCCGTCTCCAACGGAAGACCCTTCTATTATTCTATTGTTTCTTTTTCACTTTTATAAGGGTCTTCCGTCTTCTGCGGAAGACCCTTCTATTATTCTATTGTTGATTTTTCACTTTTCTTATTATTAGGGTCTTCCGTCTTCAGCGGAAGACCCTTCTATTATTCTTCGGTTTCTTTTTTACCTTTATTATTAGGGTCTTCCGTCTTCAGCGGAAGACCCTTCTATTATTCTTCGGTTTCTTTTTTACCTTTATTATTATTAGGGTCTTCCGTCTTCAGCGGAAGACCCTTCTATTATTCTTCGGTTTCTTTTTTACCTTTATTATTAGGGTCTTCCGTCTTCAGCGGAAGACCCTTCTATTATTCTTCGGTTTCTTTTTTACCTTTATTATTATTCTTTTTTCTTCTTACAAAATTTGTGCAGACGATTTCTCGGAGATGGCTGGTTCGATTTCATTCAAATTTTCATGGTAGATGCGTTGACATCTGAAGTTAATTCCGGCAATTTCGTTAAGTGATATTTACTTCCGGTCGGAAGTTATCGCCCTTTTATCAAAATTTAGAGGACCTCCTTGTCTGCGATGGAACTCAAAAACGGCTTAAGCTAGAGCGCTGAAATTTTCAGTGATGATAGAGGACATGTTGCCATTTTGCACCTGGGTTTGGATATTTTCCGGAAGTGCCTAGTATGGAAGCTCGGTAGGGGTCGAAATTTAGGACACGAATCATGAGTGAATTTTTGAGACATTTTATATCATATCTTTTAAAGTATAATTAATTTGTTAAAACATATTGAACAAAATTTGTGCAGAATGACAAGATCTGTAATATGATATCAAGAAAAAAGCGCTGACTCATCACATTAGGGGCCGATAGGGGCCAAAAGTCTGAAATCGATAACTCTTAAACAAGCATTATTTTGGTATACATTACTGAAGCAAAAATATTTATCTTAACAATTTACAATTATATATTATGATTTTTACCTCGTATGGCACATAATTAGGGGCCACAAGGGGCCAGAATGCTAAATCTTTGACGCTTTATATCTCGAAAAGGGGAAACATTTTGAAAAGCAATATTGAACAAAAGTTGTCTAGAATGATGGTCTCAACAATGTGCACCCTTTGAAATTTTCCTAAACAGCCCCTATAAGGACTTAAAGGGACGGCCCCTAAATATTTCAAGTCTACATATCTCGAAAACGAAACGAAACTTCTGAATACTTGTTGAACAAAAAGTCTTCAGAATTACTAGACCTTTCATGTGATATCAAGAAAAAGGGGCTGACCCCTCAAATTAGGGGTTCAGAGGGGCCAAAAGTCTTTCATCTTTTACTCTTTAACGTTAAATATTTTGATATTAATTATTGAAGCAAAAATGTTCATCTTCACAATCTGCAACTATATATCTTAAAATTTTCATCAAATATTACGTAATTAGGGGCCATAAGGGGCCCGAATGCTTAATCTTTGACGCTTTATATCTCGAAAAGGGGAAATATTTTGAAAAGCAATATTGAACAAAAGTTGTTTAGAATGATGGTCTCAACAATGCGTATCCTTTGAATTTTTCCTAAACAGCCCATATAAGGACTTTAAGGGACGGCCCTAAAATATTTCAAGTCTACATATCTCGAAAACGAAACGAAACTTCTGAATAGTTGTTGAACAAAAAGTCTTCAGAATTACAAGACCTTTCATGTGATATCAAGAAAAAAGGGGCTGACCCCTCAAATTAGGGGTTCAAAGGGGCCAAAAGTCTTTCATCTTTTACTCTTTAACGTTAAATATTTTGATATTAATTATTGAAGCAAAAATGTTCATCTTCACAATCTGCAACTATATATCTGAAAGTTTTCTTCAAATATTACGTAATTAGGGACCATAAGGGGCCAGAATGCTTAATCTTTGATGCTTTATATCTCGAAAGAAGGGAATATTTTGAAAAGCAATATTGAACAAAAGTTGTTTAGAATGATGTTCTCAACAATGTGCATCCTTTGAATTTTTCCTAAACAGCCCCTATAAGGACTTTAAGGGACGGCCCCTAAATATTTCAAGTCTACATATCTCGAAAACGAAACGAAACTTCTGAATAGTTGTTGAACAAAAAGTCTTGAGAATTACTAGACCTTTCATGTAATTTTAAGAGAAAGGAGCTGACCCCTCGAATTAGGGGCTCAGAGGGGCCAAAATCTTTTATCTATAACCCTTTTACAGTAATGTTCATCTTCACGATCTGCTACTGTAAATATTTTAAAATCTACATCAAACATTGCGTTTTTAGGTGTCATAATGATCAAAAGTTTGTTAAACATAACTGAAGCAAATTGTACGTTTTCACTATTTATATATTTATGAACGAAAATCTCAGTCAAATTCCTATCTCATCTTATCAAAAATCGGACGGAAGACCCACTCGTTGCTCGCAACGAGATCGCATCTAGTTATTATTAGGGTCTTCCGTCTTCAGCGGAAGACCCTTCTATTATTCTTCGGTTTCTTTTTTACCTTTATTATTATTCTTTTTTCTTCTTACAAAATTTGTGCAGACGATTTCTCGGAGATGGCTGGTTCGATTTCATTCAAATTTTCATGGTAGATGCGTTGACATCTGAAGTTAATTCCGGCAATTTCGTTAAGTGATATTTACTTCCGGTCGGAAGTTATCGCCCTTTTATCAAAATTTAGAGGACCTCCTTGTCTGCGATGGAACTCAAAAACGGCTTGAGCTAGAGCGCTGAAATTTTCAGTGATGATAGAGGACATGTTGCCATTTTGCACCTGGGTTTGGATATTTTCCGGAAGTGCCTAGTATGGAAGCTCGGTAGGGGTCGAAATTTAGGACACGAATCATGAGTGAATTTTTGAGACATTTTATATCATATCTTTTAAAGTATAATTGATTTGTTAAAACATATTGAACAAAATTTGTGCAGAATGACAAGATCTGTAACATGATATCAAGAAAAAAGCGCTGACTCATCACATTAGGGGCCGATAGGGGCCAAAAGTCTGAAATCGATAACTCTTAAACAAGCATTATTTTGGTATACATTACTGAAGCAAAAATATTTATATTAACAATTTACAATTATATATTATGATTTTTACCTCGTATGGCACATAATTAGGGGCCACAAGGGGCCAGAATGCTAAATCTTTGACGCTTTATATCTCGAAAAGGGGAAATATTTTGAAAAGCAATATTGAACAAAAGTTGTTTAGAATGATGGTCTCAACAATGTGCACCCTTTGAATTTTTCCTAAACAGTCCCTATAAGGACTTAAAGGGACGGCCCCTAAATATTTCAAGTCCACATATCTCGAAAACGAAACGAAACTTCTGAATACTTGTTGAACAAAAAGTCTTGAGAATTACAAGACCTTTCAAGTGTTATCAAGAAAAAGGGGCTGATCCCTCAAATTAGGGGCTCAAAGGGGCCAAAAGTCTTTCATCTATAACTCCTTAACGTTAAATATTTTGATATTAATTATTGAAGCAAAAATGTTCATCTTCACAATCTGCAACTATATATCTTAAAATTTTCATCAAATAATACGTAATTAGGGGCCATAAGGGGCCCGAATGCTTAATCTTTGATGCTTTATATCTCGAAAAGGGGAAATATTTTGAAAAGCAATATTGAACAAAAGTTGTTTAGAATGATGGTCTCAACAATGCGTATCCTTTGAAATTTTCCTAAACAGCCCCTATAAGGACTTTAAGGGACGGCCCTAAAATATTTCAAGTCTACATATCTCGAAAACGAAACGAAACTTCTGAATAGTTGTTGAACAAAAAGTCTTCAGATTTACAAGACCTTTCATGTGATATGAAGAAAAAGGGGCTGACCCCTCAAATTAGGGGTTCAGAGGGGCCAAAAGTCTTTCATCTTTAACTCTTTAACGTTAAATATTTTGATATTAATTATTGAAGCAAAAATGTTCATCTTCACAATCTGCAACTATATATCTGAAAGTTTTCTTCAAATATTACGTAATTAGGGACCATAAGGGGCCAGAATGCTTAATCTTTGATGCTTTATATCTCGAAAGAAGGGAATATTTTGTAAAGCAATATTGAACAAAAGTTGTTTAGAATGATGTTCTCAATAATGTGCATCCTTTGAATTTTTCCTAAACAGCCCCTATAAGGACTTACAGGGACGGCCCCTAAATATTTCAAGTCCACATATCTCGAAAACGAAACGAAACTTCTGAATAGTTGTTGAACAAAAAGTCTTGAGAATTACTAGACCTTTCATGTAATTTTAAGAGAAAGGAGCTGACCCCTCGAATTAGGGGCTCAGAGGGGCCAAAAGTCTTTTATCTATAACCCTTTTACAGTAATGTTCATCTTCACGATCTGCTACTATAAACATTTTAAAATCGTTATCAAATATTGCATTTTTTGGTGCCATAATGATCAAAATTTTGTTAAACATAACTGAAGCAAATTGTACGTTTTCACTATTTATATATTTATGAACGAAAATCTCAGTCAATTTCGTATCTCATCTTATCAAAAATCGGACGGAAGAGCCACTCGTTGCTCGCAACGAGATTGCATCTAGTTATTATTATTTTTATTCTTTTTTCTTCTTACAAAATTTGTGCAGACGATTTCTCGGAGATGGCTCGTTTGATTTTATTCAAATTTTCACGGTAGATGCGTTGACATCTGAAGTTAATTCCGGCAAATCCATAAAGGGATATCTACTTCCGATCGGAAGTTATCGCCCTTTTATCAAAATTTAGAGGACCTCCTTGTCTGCGATGGAACTCAAAAACGGCTTAAGATAGAGCGTTGAAATTTTCAGTGATGATAGAGGACATGTTGCCATTTTGCACCTGGGTTTTAATATTTTCCGGAAGTGCCTAGTATGGAAGCTCGGTAGGGGTCAAAATTTAGGACACGAATCATGATTGAATTTTTGAGACATTTTGTATCATATCTTTTAAAGTATAATTATTTTGTAATAACATACTGAACAATATTTGTGCAGAATGACAAGATCTTTAATATGAAATCAAGAAAAAAGGACTGACTTGTTATATTAGGGGCCGAAAGGGGCCAAAAGTATTAAATCAATAACTCTTTAACGATCAATATTTTGTAATGCATTACTGAAGTAAATGTTTATCTCAACAATTTACAACCATATATTATGATATTCACATCATATGTTACATAAATAGGGGCCATAAGGGGCCAGAATGCTAAATCTTTGACGCTTTATATCTCAAAAGTGGGAAATATTTTAATAAGCAATATTGAAGAAAAGATGTTCAAAATAATGTTCTAAACAATATGCAACCTTTCATTTCTTGCTAAACGTCCCCATTAAGGAGTTGAAGGGCCGGCCCCTAAATAGTTCTTTTGCAATTTTTCTCAGAAACAAAAAAGAATTTCTGACTAGTTGTTGAACAAAAAGTGTTCAAAATCATGAGAGCTTTAAAGTGATATGAAGAAAAAGGGGCTGGCCCTTCATAATAGGGGCTGAAAGGGGCCGAAAGTCTTTGAACAATAACTCTTTAACGATCAATATTTTGTAATGCATTACTGAAGCAGAAATGTTTATCTCAACAATTTACAACCATATATTATGATATTCACATCATATGTTACATAATTAGGGGCCATAAGGGGCCAGAATGCTAAATCTTTGACGCTTTATATCTCAAAAGTGGGAAATATTTTGATAAGCAATATTGAACAAAAGATGTTCAAAATAATGTTCTACACAATATGCAACCTTTCATTTCTTGCTAAACGTCCCCATTAAGGAGTTGAAGGGCCGGCCCCTAAATATATCCTTCGCATATATCTCGGAAAGAAAAAGAATTTTTGACTAGTTGTTGAACAAAAAGTGTTCAAAATCATGAGCGGTTAAAGTCGATATCAAGGAAAAGGGTCTGACTCCTGAAATTAAGGGCCGAGAGGGGCCGAAAGTATACAATCAATAATTCTTTAATGATTAATATTTTGTAATATATTACTGAAGCGAAATAGTTCATCTTCACACTTTTTGTCTAAATAACATGATGTTGATATCATATGCTATGCAATAAGGGACTTTAGGGGCCAGATTGCATAATCGTAGGCGCAATATATCTCGAAAAGGAAGACTATTTTGATAAACAGTATTGAGCAAAAGACTTTCAAAATAATCTTCTGAACAATATGTATTCTTTCAATTTTTGCTAGACGTCTCCGTTTAGGACTTGAAGCACCGGTCCTTAATATTCCTTTTGCATATATCCCGAAAACAAAAAAGAGTTTCTGAATAGTTGTTGAACAAAAAGTGTTCAAAATCATGAGAGCTTTAAGATGATATCAAGAAAAAGGGGCTTACCTCTCACATTAGGGGCCAAGAAGGGCCGAAAATCTTTTTGTTAAACATTACTAAAGCAAAATTGTTCGTCTTGACAATTTATTTATATCATTATATTTGAACGAAAATCTCAGTCAAATTCTTATCTAATCTTATCAAAAATCGGACGGAAGACCCACTCGTTGCTCGCAACGAGATCGCATCTAGTTATTATTATTTTTATTCTTTTTTCTTCTTACAAAATTTGTGCAGACGATTTCTCGCATATGGCTTGTTCGATTTTATTCAAATTTTCGTGGTAGATGCGTTGATATCTGAAGTTAATTCCGGCAATTCCGTTAAGTGTTATTTACTTCCGGTCGGAAGTTATCGCCCTTTTATCAAAATTTAGAGGACCTCCTTGTCTGCGATGGAACTCAAAAACGGCTTAAGCTAGAGCGCTGAAATTTTCAGTGATGATAGAAGACATGTTGCCATTATGCACCTGGGTTTAGATATTTTCCGGAAGTGCCTAGTATGGAGGCTCGGTAGGGGTCGAAATTTAGGATACGAATCATGAGTGAATTTTTGAGACATTTTGTGTCATATCTTTTAAAGTATAATTATTTTGTTAAACCATAGTGAACAAAATTTGTGCAGAATGACAAGATCTGTAACATGATATCAAGAAAAAAGCGCTGACTCATCACATTAGGGGCCGATAGGGGCCAAAAGTCTTTAATCGATAACTCTTAAACAAGCAATATTTTGGTATACATTACTGAAGCAAAATTATTCATCTTAACAATTTACAACTACATATTATGATTTTTACCTCGTATGGCACATAATTAGGGGCCACAAGGGGCCAGAATGCTAAATCTTTGACGCTTTATATCTCGAAAAGGAGAAACATTTTGAAAAGCAATATTGAACAAAACTTGTTTAGAATGATGGTCTCAACAATGTGCATCCTTTTAATTTTTCCTAAACAGTCCCTATAAGGACTTAAAGGGACGGCCCCTATATATTTCAAGTCCACATATCTCGAAAACGAGACGAAACTTCTGAATACTTGTTGAACAAAAAGTCTTCAGAATTACAAGACCTTTCATGTGATATCAAGAAAAAGGGACTGACCCTTCAAATTAGGGGCTCAGAGGGGCCAAAAGTCTTTCATCTATCACTCCTTAACGTTAAATATTTTGATATTAATTATTCAAGCAAAAATTTTTATCTTCACAATCTGCAACTATATATCTTAAAATTTTCATCAAATATTACGTAATAAGGGGCCATAAGGGGCCAGAATGCTTAATCTTTGACGCTTTATATCTCGAAAAGGGGAAATATTTTGAAAAACAATATTGAACAAAAGTTGTTTAGAATGATGTTTTCAACAATATGCAACCTTTTAATTTTTCCTGAACAGACCCTATAAGGACTTAAAGGGACGGCCCCTATATATTTCAAGTCTACATATCTCGAAAACAAGACGAAACTTCTGAATACTTGTTGAACAAAAAGTCTTCAGAATTACAAGACCTTTCATGTGATATCAAGAAAAAGGGACTGACCCCTCAAATTAGGGGCTCAGAGGGGCCAAAAGTCTTTCATCTATCACTCCTTAACGTTAAATATTTTGATATTAATTATTGAAGCAAAAATTTTTATCTTCACAATCTGCAACTATATATCTTAAAATTTTTATCAAATATTACGTAATAAGGGGCCATAAGGGGCCAGAATGCTTAATCTTTGACGCTTTATATCTCGAAAAGGGGAAACATTTTGAAAAGCAATATTGAACAAAAGTTGCTTAGAATGCTGTTCCCAACAATGTGCAACCTTTTAATTTTTCCTAATAAGCCCCTATAAGGACTTAAAGGGACGGCCCCTAAGTATTTCAAGTCCACATATCTAGAAAACGAAACGAAACTTCTGAATACTTGTTGAACAAAAAGTCTTCAGAATTACAAAACCTGTCATGTGATATCAAGAAAAAGGGACTGACTCCTCAAATTAGGGACTCAGTGGGGCCAAAATTCTTCCACCTGTAACTCTTTAACAAAAATGTTCTTGTTCACGATCTGCAACTATATATATCTTAAATTTTTTTTAATCAAATATTACGTTATTGGGGGGCCATAAGAGGGGCCGAAAACCCTTTATTTATAACTTTTTAATGATCAAAATTTTGTGAAACATAGCTGAAGAAATTGTACAAAATTGTATGTTTTGACTATCTATATATTCATGAACGAAAGCTCATTTAAATTCATATCTCATCTAATCAAAAATCGGACGGAAGACCCACTCGTTGCTTGCAACGAGATCGCATCTAGTTATTATTCTTTTTTTTTTCCTTACCGATTTTGTGCAGAAGATTTCTCGGAGATCGCTAGATCGATTTGCTTCAAATTTTCAGGGTTATTGCGTTGCTATCTGAAGTTTATAACGCCGCTTCGGTTTTTAACAAATCACTTCCGGTCAGAAGTTATCGCCCTTTGATCGATTTTTTGATAGACCTTGTGTCTGCACAAAAACTCAAGAATGACAAAAGCTAGAGTGCTGAAACTTTCAGTGGTGATAGAGGACATGTTCTAGTTGTGCACCTTGGTTTTCAAATTTTCCGGAAGTGCGAAGTATGGAAGCTCGGTAGAGGTCAAAATTTAGGACGTGATTTATGAGTGAATTTTAGAGACATTTCTCATAATAACATTTTAAATAAAAGTATTTTGTTAAAAGATATTGAACAAAAAGTCTTTAAAATCACAAGACCTTTTATTTGATATCAAGAAAAGGGGGCTAACCCCTCAAATTAGGGGCTGAGAGAAGCCAAAAGTCTTTCATCTATAACTCTTTAATGATCAATATTTTGTTATAAATTACTGAAGCAAAAATGTCCATCTTAACATTCTGCAACTATATATTATAAAATTTTGATCATATGTTACGTAGTAAGGGGCCATAAGGGGCCAGAATGCTAAATCTTTGACACTTTATATCTCGAAAAGGGGAAATATTTTGATAAGCAATATTGAACAAAAGATGCTCAGAATAATGTTCTAAACAATATACACCCTTTTAATTTTTGCAAGACATCCCCATTAAGGACTTGGAGGGCTGGCCCCTAAATATTGTTATCTATATATCTCTGAGACAAAAGTAAATTTCTGAATAGTTGTTGAACAAAAAGTCTTCAAAATCACAAGACCTTTTATTTGATATGAAGAAAAAGGGGCTGACCCCTCAAATTAGGGGCTCAGAAGGGCCAGAAGTCTTACATTTATAACTCTTTAATGATCAATATTTTGTTATAAATTACTGAAGCAAAAATGTTCATCTTAACATTCTGCAACTATATATTATAAATCTTTCATCATGTGTTACGTAATAAGGGGTCAAAAGGAGCCAGAATGCTAAATCTTTGACACTTTATATCTCGAAAAGGGGAAATATTTTGATAAGCAATATTGAACAAAAGATGTTCAGAATAATGTTCTAAAAAATATACACCCTTTTAATTTTTGCAAGAAATCCCCATTAAGGACTTGGAGGGCTGGCCCCTAGATATTGTTTTTCTATATATCTCTTAAACGAAAGAAAATTTTTGAATAGTTGTTGAACAAAAAGTCTTCAAAATCACAAGACCTTTTATTTGATATCAAGAAAAAGTGGTTGACCCCTCAAATTAGGGACTCAGAAGGGCCAGAAGGCTTTCATCCATAACTCTTAAATGATCAATATTTTGTTATAAATTACTGAAGCAAAAATGTTCATCTTAACATTCTGCAACTATATATTATAAAATTTTGATCATGTTACGTAATAAGGGGTCAAAAGGGGCCAGAATGCTAAATCTTTGACACTTTATATCTCGAAAAGGGGAAATATTTTGATAAGCAATATTGAACAAAAGATGCTCAGAATTATGTTTTAAACAATATTCATCTATTCATTTTTTATAAACGATTATCTCAGTCAAGATCTTGACTAATCTTATCCAAAATCAGACGGAAGACCCGCTCGTTCCTCGCAACGAGAACCATCTAGTTATTAGGGTCTTCCGTCTTCAGCGGAAGACCCTTCTATTATTCTTATGTTTCTTTTTCACTTTTATTATTATTAGGGTCTTCCGTCTTCAGCGGAAGACCCTTCTATTATTGTATTGTTTCTTTTTCTTATTATTATTATTATTATTTTTTTTCCTACACCGGTATCTCAGTAACGGTTCAGTGGATTTTTATGAAACTTTCGGAGATGATAGGGAACGATGTTCCCTCGGGACGTTTTTTTCATTTTTGATGATTTCACTTCCGGTCGCGAAATATGACGTATTTTTGACGTTTTTCTGCAATTCCGGTCTGTCCTACTCTGAAGAAACTGCGCAAAATAGAAATTTGAAATTTTCAGGAATGATAGAATTGTGATCTTGACATGTGCACCTGACTTTTGAAATTTTAAGAAGATGTTTAAATTTTTCAATTTTTAAAGTTAAATTTTTCAAAAAAAAATTTTTAATCCAATTTTGAAATTTTTTATATTGTCAAATAGATCTTGGCGAGAACTTTCCAAAAATGTATTTGTTTTGCATGTGAGTACATTAATAAACAATATATAAGCTCAGGTGTGTTAGGACACTTGAGTGCAAGTGTACTTTTAGAACTTTTCTTTAAAAAATCATTACTCTTTTATTTCTTGACCGATTTTAAAACTTTTTACACCGTCAAATAGATCTTTACGAGACCTTTCCAACAGTATATTTGGTTTTATTGTAAGTGCACTAATAAAGAAAATATGAGCTCAGGTAAATTAGCCTTTTGTTTTGACAGGACATGTCAAAATCATTGTCAAGGATACTGGCGTACGACCGTACTCTTTGATCTTTGGCAGATATCCTTTGATTTCTTTTAAAAAGCATTACTTTTTTATTTCTTGACCAATTTTAGAACTTTATACACCATCAAATAGATCTTTAGGAGACCTTTCCAACAATATATTTCTTTTGTTTGTAAATGCACTAATAAAGAAAATATGAGCTCAGGTATGTTAGCTTTTTTTTTTGACAGGACATGTCAAACTCATTATCAAGGACACTTGTGGATGACCGTACTCTTCGATCTTTGGCGGATATCCTTTTATTTCTTTTTAAAAAATCTTTAATCTTTTATTTCCTGACCGATTTTAAAACTTTTTACACCATCTGATAGGTCTTCCTGTGACCTTTCTTACAGTATATTTGTTTTGATTTTAGGTGCAATTTTAAAGAAAATATGAGCTCAGGTGTGTTAGGGAATTTTGACGGCACATGTATAAGTTATCGATTTTCTTTAGCGACGTTTAATACACAGTGACCTAGAAGAAAGCAAGGACATTCAATTAAGTCTGAAATGGTGATTTCATAATGTACCTGTGATTATGAAAATTTATGTATTCAATTTAAATCATTGAAAGTTTTGAATACTATAATTTCAAATTTTAAAACCTGTAAAATCGTAAGATTTTGATATATCCTCTAATGTTTAAAGCGGTAAGCTCCTATTTGATGAATTTTTATTACAGCATTTAAAACTTCAAAAATTTTCAAATTTGGAATAATTTAAAAGCCTTAAAATATGACATCAAGGGCATCTAAAATAATGAGAACATGAAAGAGAGTGATTTGGAGTCTATTGGAGGTCAAAACTGCTTCCAAAAATGGAGAACATCATACAATGAGGTTGAAATCTCTCAAAGGTCAAATAGAGTGAAATTTAATCGATTTAATTTTTTCAAAAAATTTAAATTAAATCCAAATGTTAAAACAAGGACTGTCTCTGTATTTTGAAGGATGTAGAACATCAAACAATGTGTTTTGAATCTCTAAAAGGTCAAATAAAGTGAATTTTAAACGATTTAAATTTTTCAAAAAATTTAAATTGAATCCGAATGTTTAAACAAGGACTATTTCTATATCTTTAAAGATGGAGAACATCATATAATGTGTTTTGAAATCACTCAAAGGTCAAAAAGACTGAAATTTAAACGATTTAAATTTTTCAAAAAATTTAAATTGAATCCAAATGTTAAAACAAGGACTATTTTTATATCTTTAAAGATGGAGAACATCATATAATGTGTTTTGAAATCTCTCAAAGGTCAAATAGAGTGAAATTTAAACGATTTAAATTTTTCAAAAAATTTAAATTGCTTCCGAACGTTAAAACAAGGACTATCTCTGTATTTTGAAAGATTGAGAACATCATACAATGTGTTTTAAAATCTCTCAAAGGTCAAATAGGGTGAAATTTGAACGATTTAAATTTTTTTAAAAATTTAAATTGAATCCAAACGTTAAAACAAGGACTATCTCTATATTTTGAAAGATGGAGAACATCATACAATTTGTTTTAAAATCTCTCAAAGGTCAAATAGGGTGAAATTTATACGATTTAAATTTTTCAGAAAATTTAAATTGCTTCCACAAACCTAAAAACGCAACAAATGATGTTCTCTTTCTTCAAAATATGTAAGTTGACTTTTGTTTAATATTTCAGCGCAATTTAAATTTTTTAAAAAAATTAAATCATTTAAATCTCACTCTAATTGACCTTTGAGAGATTTCAAAACACACTGTATGATGTTTTCTATCTTTCAAAATACAGGGATAGTCCTTGATTTAACGTTTGGATTCAATTTAAATTTTTTGAAAAATTTAAATCGTTTAAATTTCACTCCATTTGACCTTTGAGAGATTTCAAAACACATTGTATGATGTTCTCCATCTTTCAAAATACAGAGATAGTCCTTGATTTAACGTTTGGATTCAATTTAAATTTTTTGAAAAATTTAAATCGTTTAAATTTCACTTTATTTGACCTTTGAGAGATTTCAAAACACATTGTATGATGTTCTCCGTCTTTCAAAATACAGAGATAGTCCTTGTTTTGACGTTTGGATTTAATTTAGATATTTTGAAAAAATTGAATCGCTTAAATTTCACTCTATTTGACCTTTGAAAGATTTCAAAACACATTGTAGTATGTTCTCCATCTCCCAAAATACAGAAACAGTCCTTGTTTTAACATTTGGATTTAATTTAAATTTTTTGAAAAATTTAAATCATTTAAATCTCACTCTATTTGACCTTTCAGTAATTTCAAAACACATTCTATGATGTTCGCTGTCTTTCAAAATACAGAGATGGTCTTTGTTTTAAGATTTGAATTCAATTTAAATTTTTTGAAAAATTTAAATCGTTTAAATTCCACTCTATTTGACCTTTAAAAGATTTCAAAATACATTGTATGATGTTCTCCATCTTTCAAAATACAGAGATAGTCTTTGTTTTAACATTTGGAAGCAATTTAAATTTTTTAAAAAATTTAAATCGTTTAAATTCCACTCTATTTGACCTTTGAGAAATTTCAAACCTCATAGTATGATGTTCTCCATCTTTAAAAATACAGAGATAGTCCTTTTATAACATTTGGATTCAATTTAAATTTTTTGAAAAATTTAAATCGTTTAAATTCCACTCTATTTGACCTTTGAGAGATTTCAAACCTCATTGTATGATGTTCTCCATCTTTCAAAATGTAAAAATAGTCCTTGATTTTACCATTTGGATTCAATTTAATTTTTTGAAAAATTTAAATCGTTTAAATCTCATCCTATTTGACCTTTGAGTGCTTTCAAAACACATTGTATGATGTTCTCCGTCTTTCAAAATACAGAGATAGTCCTTTTATAACATTTGGATTCAATTTAATTTTTTTGAAAAATTTAAATCGTTTAAATTTCACTCTATTTGACCTTTGAAAGAATTCAAAACACATTGTATTATGTTCTCCATCTCCCAAAATACAGAAATAGTCCTTGATTAACATTTGGATTTAATTTAAATTTTTTGAAAAATTTAAATCGTTTAAATTTCACTCTATTTGACATTTGAAAGATTTCAAAACACATTGTATTATGTTCTCCATCTCCCAAAATACAGAAATAGTCCTTGTTTTAACATTTGGATTTAATTTAAATTTTTTGAAAAATTTAAATCGTTTAAATTTCACTCTATTTGACCTTTCAGTGATTTCAAAACGCATTCTATGCTGTTCTCTGTCTTTCAAAATACAGAGATGGTCTTTGTTTTAAGATTTGAATTCAATTTAAATTTTTTGAAAAATTTAAATCGTTTAAATTTCACTCTATTTGACCTTTCAGTGATTTCAAAACACATTGTTTGATTTTCTCCATCTTTCAAAATACAGAGATAGTCCTTGTTTTAACAATCAAAATCACATCTCATCGAAATCGGACGGAAGACCCACTCGTTGCTCGCAACGAGATCGGATCTAGTTCTTCTTTTTTTTCTCCTTACCGATTTTGTGCAGAAGATTTCTCGGAGATGAATTGATCGATTTACTTCAAATTTTCAGAGTTTATGTCTTATCATCTGAAGTTTGTACCGGCAATTCAAAATTTGAAAAATCACTTCCGGTCGGAAGTTATCGCCCTTTTATTAAAATTCAGAGGACCTCCTTGTCTGTGATGGAACTCAAAAACGGCTTAAGCTAGAGCGCTGAAATTTTCAGTGATGATAGAGGACATGTTGCCATTATGCACCTGGGTTTAGATATTTTCCGGAAGTGCCTAGTATGGAAGCTCGGTAGGGGTCGAAATTTAGGACATGAATCATGAATGAATTTTTGAGACATTTTGTATCATATCTTTTAAAGTATAATTATTTTGTTAAAACATACTGAACAATATTTGTGAAGAATGACAAGATCTTTAATACGATATCAAGAAAAAAGGGCTGTCTTATCATATTAGGGGCCGAGAGGGGCCGAAAGTATTAAATCAATTACTCTTTAACGATCAATATTTTGGTATACATTACTGAAGCAAAAATGTTTATCTTAACAATTTACAGCTATATATTATAATATTTTTGTCATATGTTACATAATTAGGGGCCATAAGGGGCCAGAATGCTTAATCTTTGACGATTTATATCTCGAAAAGGGGAAACATTTTGAAAAAGAATATTGAACAAAAGTTGTTTAAAATGATGTTCTCAACAATGTTCATCCTTTTAATATTTCCTAAACAGCCCCTATAAGGACTTAAAGGGACGGCCCCTTAATATTTCAAGTCTACATATCTCTTAAAGGAAAGGAAATTTCTGAATAGTTGTTGAACAGAATGTCTTCAAAATTACAAGACCTTTCATGTGATATCAGGAAAAAGGGGCTGACCCCTAAAATTAGGGGCTAAGAGGGGCCAAAAGTCTTTCATCTATAACTCTTTAATGATGAATATTTTGTTATAAGTTATTGAAGCAAAAATGTTTATCTTAACATTCTGCAACTATATATAATAAAATCTTGATCATATGTTACGTAATAAGGGGCCATAAGGGGCCAGAATGCTAAATCTTTGACACATTATATCTCGAAAAGGGGAAATATTTTGATAAGCAATATTGAACAAAAGATGTTCAAAATAATGTTCTAAACAATATACACCCTTTTAATTTTTGCAAGACATCCCTATTAAGGACTTGGAGGGCTGGCCCCTAAATATTGTTATTCTATATATCTCTTAAACGAAAGGAAATTTCTGAATAGTTGTTGAACAAAAAGTCTTCAAAATCACAAAACCTTTTATTTGATATCAAGAAAAAGGGGCTGACCCCTCAAATTAGGGGCTCAGAAGGGCCAAAAGTCTTTCATCTATAACTCTTTAATGATGAATATTTTGTTATAAGTTATTGAAGCAAAAATGTTTATCTTAACATTCTGCAACTATATATTATAAAATTGTAATCAGATGTTACGTAATAAGGGGCCATAAGGGGTCAGAATGCTAAATCTTTGACCCATTATATCTCGAAAAGAGGAAATATTTTGATAAGCAATATTGAACAAAAGATGTTCAGAATAATGTTCTAAACAATATACAACCTTTTAATTTTTGCAAGACATCCCCATTAAGGACCTGGAGGGCTGGCCCCTAAATGTTGTTATTCTATATATCTCTTAAACTAAAGGAAATTTCTGAATAGTTGTTGAACAAAAAAACTTCAAAATCACAAGACCTTTCATTTGATATCAAGAAAAAGGGGCTGACCCCTCAAATTAGGGGCCTGGAAGGGCCAAAAATCTTTCATTTATAACTCTATAATGATCAATATTTTGTTATAAATTACTGAAGCAAATATGTTTATCTTAACATTCCGCACACTATATATTATAAAATTTTGATTATATGTTAGGTAATAAGGGGCCATAAGGGGCCAGAATGCTAAATCTTTGACACTTTATATCTCGGAAAGGGGAAATATTTTGATAAGCAATATTGAACAAAAGATGTTTAGAATAATGTTCTTAACAATATACACCCTTTTAATTTTTGCAAGACATCCCCATTAAGGACTTGAAGGGCTGGCCCCTAAATATTGTTATTCTAGATATCTTTTAAACTAAAGGAAATTTCTGAATAGTTGTTGAACAAAAAGTCTTTAAAATCACAAGACCTTTCATTTGATATCAAGAGAAAGGGGCAGACCCCTCAAATTAGGGGCTCAGAGGGGCCAAAAGTCTTTTATCTTTAATTTTAATGATCAATATTTTGTTATAAATTACTGAAGCAAAAATGTTCATCTTAACATTCTATAACTATATATTATAAAACTTTGATCATATGTTCAAAATAATGGGCCAAAATGAGCCAGATTGCCGAATCTTTGACACCTCGAACACGGGGAAATATTTTGATAAACAATATTGAACAAAAGATGCTCAGAATAATGTTTTAAACAATATGCATCCTTTCACTTTTTATAGACGAATATCTCAGTCAAGGTCTTGACTAATCTTATCCAAAATCAGACGGAAGACCCACTCGTTGCTCGCAACGAGAACCATCTAGTTATTATTATTAACGCATTCCAAAATCAAAACAGAAAATCTTCTGTTTTAGGCATTTTGCCCTTAGGTATTGACAAAATCCAACAAAAAACACAGTTTTATAGGATATTTATTGATAAGATTGTGAAAAATCAGCATTTTCAGCAAATCATCTAGTGTCACAAATAAACTGAAAAGTAAATATTTGGAGGAAATATTGACAATTTAGCAAGACCTTACGGGGTAAATTTTCCCCCAAAGAAAATCACTGATTCACATCTTAAAGATAGCAAAAACCTACAGGGTAAATTTCCTCTCAAAAATTAAATTGATACAGTTAACCTACAGTAATTCAAAGCAAAAGCAACCATTTTTTAGATAGCAAGACTTTACGGGGTAAATTTCCCCCAAGGAAGGTATCACTGATGCAGTTTTCACTACTCTTATAAAAAAGAGAACATTACACTTTGAAAATCGCAGAACTCTACAGGGTAAATTTCCTCTCAAAAATGATATTGATGCAGTTTATATACAGTGTTTGAAAGCAAAAGCAACCATCTTGATGATAGCAAGACTTTACGGGGTAAATCCCCCCCCCCCCAAGAAAATCAATATTACAGTATTTATGATTCGCTAACATGGTTAAGATGGCAACGATCTACAGAGTACTTTTTTTCTCACAAATTATATTGATACATTTTATACACAGTATTTCAAAGCAAAAACACCAATCTTGTAGATAGCAAGATTTTACGGGGTAAATTTCCCCCCAAGGAATATCACTGATACAGTATTCACTCTCTTATGAAAGCGAACATTACACATTGAAAATCGCAGAACTCTACAGTGAAATTTCCTCTCAAAGATGACATTGACTAAGTTTATATACAGTGTTTGAAAGCAAAGGCAACCATCTTGATGATAGCAAGACTTTACGGGGTAAATTTCCCCTCGAAGAAAATCACTAATACAGTATTTCTGATTCGCAAACATCGTGAAGATGGCAACAATCTACAGGGTAATTTTTCTCTCAAAAATGACATTGATGCAGTTTATACACGGTATTTCAAAACAAAAATATCCATCTTTTAGATAGCAAAACTTTACGGGGTAAATTTCCCCCAAAAGAATATCACTAATACAGAATTTATGCTTCACAATATCTTGGCGGTAACGAAAATCTACAGGGTAAATTTCCTCTCAAGAAATATTATTGATACAGTTTATCTTATACGTAGAAAACGCGAACATAACACTTCGAAAATCGCAGAACTCTACAGGGTAAATTTCCTCTCAAAGATGATATTGATACAGTTGATATACAGTAATTAAAAGCAAAAACACCCATCTTTTAGATAGCGAGACTTTATGGGTAAATTTTCTACCAAAGAAAATAACTGATATAGATTTTTGATTCACAACATCTTAAAGATAGCAAAAATCTACAGGGTAAACTGACTCTCAAAAATTACATCGACACAGTTTCCATATACAGGTAAACTTCGGTATCTCGACATCGGATATGTCGACAACCTGGGATATGTCGACGTCCTTCCGCGGTCCCCGCAGGATTTACTATATAAAAGATTTGCAAAAACTCTGATATGTCGACCTCGGTAATGTCGACAACCTGGGTTATCTCGACGTATATTCACAGTCCCAAGAGCAAAATTTACCTGGTATATGTCGACATCGGCAATTTTCTGCTCTACTGAACCTGTTTGTCAGATAGGGTCGCTCGTCACGCACGGACGACTCCGGGTATCTCGACATCGTCAAAATTTCACACCTTTCACACCCATGTTTTGACTGCACGCTGCTTAATTAATTCTATAGACTGTGTTTGTGGGTGAATCCCAAGCCCCCTCGGCGTCTTTGTGCGTAAATGTACAGACGGTTATTTATATCGAAACCTAACATAACTTTTAAATTTGAAAAAGGTTACTAAATTACAATGAATAACAAACACACTGAATGATTCAAACTAAGGAATTAAAAGATGTTTTAATGATATTTTGTAGTTAAAATGTATTCAACAGGAAACAGTCCAATTAACGACACGATTGACCGAATCAGCCGTAATTCATGCATCTGTAACATCACTACGTTAGTTAAGATACACAGATCTCTTTAAAAAAATTAATTTTAATGTACATTCTTCCTGAATGAAATAAGAAAAGAAATAACCCGCATTTAATTTTTTCCGTATATCGGATGTCGACTGCATACGGTTCGAAGTTTATAGAGCGCATTTCGTATCCTGTTCTGACGAAAAGGCAAGTTACATGCGAATGCTGTAACTTTGTGCTGAAACTTTGTGAATAAAAAATTTCGATAAAGAACACGTTTTATAAACAAGATTTTACAATAACTTCTTAGATTTTTAATAAAAATAGAGGAAATTCTGAAATATGTTGAGCTACAGTCTATATTGAAGTCATGTACATATAATAAGCTTGTCTGTTTTGCTATGCAGTGAAATCTTGCACGTCAAGTCTCAACTCTGATATCTCGACACCTCGGATATCTCGACATTTTCCGATGGTCCCGTCGATGTCGAGATACCGAAGTTTACCTGTATTAATTCAAATCAAAAACACCAATCTTTTAGAAAGTAAGACTTTACGGGGTAAATTTCACCCAAAGATGGTATCACTAATACAGTATTCAATACTCTTATAAAAGCGAATATAACACTTTGAAAATCGCAGAACTCTACAGGGTAAATTTCCTCTCAAAATTAACATTGATACAGTTTATATACAGTGTTTCAAAGCAAAAACACCCATCTTTTAGATAACAAGACTTTACGGGGTAAATTTCCCCCCAAAGGATATGACTGATACAAAATTTATGCTTCGCAATATCTTGGAGGTAGTAAAAATCTACGGGGTAAATTTCCTCTCAAAAATATTACTGATACAGTTTACATCATACTTAGAAAAAGCAAACATTACACTTTGAAAATAGCAAGTATGTACAGGGTAAATCCTCCCCAAAGAGTATCAATAATACAGCATACACATGTATTATTCAAAGCATGAACAAACATTGCAACTCGATGATCGCAAGACTTTACGGGGAACCCCCCCCCCCCAACAAAGAATATCACTGATACAGTTTATATAATTCACAAAATGAAACAAATACAACTTTTTGAAAAAAACAGAACTTTTCAAGGTAAATTTCCTCTCATAAAATAAATTAATCCTATATATATTGTTTACAGGAAAAGCATACATTACATCTTGATGACAAAAAGACTCGGGGTGAATTTCATATCAAAGAATATGAATAATATATTATTTTTATATTACAAACGATACTTTTATCTAAATATCATGCAAGCTGGAAAAGCTAAATATTAAAGTTAACATAATATTACGCCTTCTAAACATAGAAAAACATACAAAAACATTAAAAAAAACCCTCTGACATCTTTCTTTCTCTGTTAAAAAAATACGATTTATTTGTTTAAACAGCGTCCTCCTTTACTATCTTTGACCGAGGTTCCACTACTATGCTTTTCTCTTGGCTGATACAATAGACAGATTGTAGAGTGCATTTTCCGAAGGAAATCTGGCAACCATATTCTGAACCAAACCATAGTCTCCCTATGGATGAAAATTTAAGTCTCATAAACTTCAATTTCCCAAAGTCTTAGGCTTTTATATATGATTTCTTGACAGATATGACTGGTTTAATATTGCGCACTAGAGTAGATCAAGAGCAGCAGGTGCCTGCTCCGAATTTTTGTAAAACAGTCTTTCTGTTTATATTGTATGGAAATTGCATTCATCTAAAGATCCCCCAACACACACTCATATACACGCATACATTTATAAATGTTTCTTTTGAGAATGATGCTCATGCGTGATATGGGTCTAAATCGTAAGATAATCAAAAAAGTTAAATGCACTTACTATAGTATTGTATTTGTAATAAGAAAAGTTCAGACAGGACATATAATTACATGTATTACTGATGCCCTCTAGGTCCGTCATGGACGTTTTTTAAGGGGAAGTGAAAGAGGTAACTGATGGCATATGCAGATAGTTTTACTGCAACCTAAATGTTGGTTATGGTGTTTAACATTTCAGCTTCAATTATTTCACGTAATAAAGAAAGCAACCAAATTCCGAAATCCTTATGCTTGGGCATTGGAATTGTAGATCAGGAACGAATTCAAATGCAGATACTTCCTAAAACATACATATATCGTGACATATATAAAATTGTATATTTACCTTGATTGCTCAAGATTTGGACTTGAATTTGTATTTCAGTTCCACCACAAAGCAGTCTCTTTTGTATCGAATCGTCGATAAAAGTACACTTTTGAAACACGCTTAAAGTACTTGCGTGCACAAAACTGAGAGGTCATCAAGCCTGGTTTCCTTTCCCTAATTTGCGTGCCCTTTGGCGTGGATGAAACAGGGAACAAGGCAAATGAACGCTGGCCATATCAATACGGCCAATAATATTTAAATTCCCAACTCACTATTCATCATGTAGTGTATATTACAGGGAAACGGACAAATCAACTATACGCATTGCTTTCAAGGAAAATGAGTGAATTTATCCATGGGTGGTTGCGAGAGAGAAATTGAAGTGATCTATTTATCATTACTTTACCGTTTACTCTTCCGCTGCGTGAATTCCAGATGTTAATCAACCCTCTTACTGGATAGCATTGGGTCATGTCATAAAACTGACCTAAGTTAAGATAATTTCTCCATTTTCTCAGCATCCATATCTTGATCTATAAAAAGCACAGGTTGCCCTCCTTAAAACTTGGTGACATTTTACATATACTCTACTGCAATTGCATCATCTATTCATGTGGCAGTTATTATTACTTTACAAAATATGTGGTTTCTAGGATGTGAAAAAATTATGAACAGCTATTCTTTTTTCAGTTGATCTTTCTACACTGACACAACCTTAGGTTGAAAAAGAGAAAAATAAACTAAAAAATAGTTAATGAAAAGCAATATTGATAGAACGTATTCTTGACTTTAAAACTCGAATATATTGTACATCATTTTAAAAATTAAAGAAAAAAATATCCACCTTCTAATTACTTTATATATGCCGGTGTCTACCTTTCCTAGCTGTATTCTTTGCGGAGTATCAGATGTCAAGTGCAAAAATTAATGGAAGAATGATAGACAAAAAATTTAAACATAAGATTTTTTTCATGTACCATAATTACAGTGACGAAATCTATCTACTTCTGTTTATATTTTTATCTTAACATGTCTTTTCCCGAAATTATAACACGTTATATTTTGTATACATGTACATGCGTATATGTACAAATTAAGAGAAATGTACATGTATAAAAAAAACAAAAAAACCTTAGGTATACATGGTAAAGGCCGTGTACCATTATTTTAAACAAGCTCATATCGGCAATCGTACATTTGATAAGTAGAAAGAAGAAAAAAGGAATTCCCGAGTGGTTTTCGAGTATTAATCTCATCTTACTTCTTATTATAACATTTTTTGTGATTAATTTTAATAATTGAATATTTAAACACTGCACATATAGGCAGAATTATTTATGAAAATTTTCAAAGAACAGAATTGTTACTTAGCAGACATTTTCGACAATCGATTATGCCGGAAAGGTCCGAGATGATTGCGAATGTCATAGTCAAGGTCATTCTACTTTAGTTCAAAAACGTATCGTTTACAATGACTTTCTCTATTCCATGTTATACCAAACAACCCGAGCAGCCAAGTATAGATGGCTATCAGATTTTCAACCCATTAGTTAAAGATTAGTAGCAATGTGTGCTCAGCATGTATGCTTTAGTACTCAAAGGCAATGATATCGCATCGCCCATTCCACAGAAGTCGCCATGCAATTCAGTCAATTAATCTAGAAGAAAAAAATTCTTTTACACTTTATTGCTTAGCATGGTATTACAAAATATAAAGAAAGCACAGTTTTTTTTTAATGTTAAGAATGATGTACTCATAAATCATTTTTTTAAATTCGGAATAAAGTTCTTTCAATATTGCTTTTTTAATATCTATTTTTTAAATTTATTTTTTTTCTTTTTTAACTTAAAGGAGTAGCAGTATAGATAGATGAACTTTCTTAGGAAAGGAATAACTGTTCATGAATTTTGTTACATTTTGGAAAAAAAAACATTTTCAACAGTGCAATAATTACTGCCACGTGAATGAATTATGCATATGCGATTGCAGTAGAGTACATGTAAAACAAGTAACTTAGTATAAAGGAATGAAATTCAATGACCTTAAAAAATCACCATATTCAAAGAGGGCAGCTTGTGCATCCCAAGAAATCCCGTCCGATTTAGCTGTGAGCTGAACTCAATACAAGTGCAATTAACGCTAATCACTGATATTCCCCTAAGAGTGATTTGAGACAATTGATGGCAGAATCTTGGAGAGGTGGATCTAAGGAAAAAAAATTACTTTTACAAATATATTCTTCGGATGTCAATGATAATTTTAGCATTCATTTCCTTTGATATGATTAATTATTTTGCTACTACGCATTCTTCTACATTTTTGCATGTGGAATTTATTTCAATTTTATTTAAAATTAAAATTTTCTTGGAATTTAGCGATTTTTTTTTATTATAGCTTTTAAATATTTCTGAATCTAAGGAGAATTCATGATGTGCAAATCCCTCTAATACAGAGCGAGTTACATGTACCCAATACGATGCATATTTCACTTATCCCTTGAGAAGAAGGAAAACACGACCTATTCACACCCTTTCTACTAAGCATTCAAAGGCAACATTTCTCAATATTTTAAATTTTAATTCTTTTCACCACACACTCTCCCTCCGTTCTATGCCTAGATTCAGCCCAATCCACCCGTATACATCATTAGACATATTTAAGGGGGGAAAACTGTGTTTTTAATTGTCACTACTTCCGTGGTCAATGAAATGGGGTAAAATTAGTAACCTATGACATATTTATACCTTCTACCATCAAATGAAGGGTTACAGATTCGAACATTTATTTTAATTTCCTTTTTGTTTTACTTTGTTTATTGTTAACTCGTTTATTTCCTATAATTATATGCTTCATTTTAAATTCATTATTAATATTGAGCCCGTAGGATATTGAAATCATGCCCCCCCCCCCCCCCCCAAAAAAATAGGGCCTCAAATTGTTCTCTGAAAATTAAAGTTTTGAAGCTTTAATTTTACAATCTGTAAAAGTTTGATCCTTCCCTCAACACTGCTGACATCATTTGTCTCACAACACTCGCATGGGTAATATAAAGATTAGCGTTAATTGCACTTTGATTAAATTCAGTCTAAAGCTACACCTGAGAAAATCCACAGAATTTCTCCCAATGCTCTTAGGTTTAATAGATAACAGATTTAGCTGCTGAGAAAAAATAGAAATAACAGCCTAACTAAGGTCAGATTTATGACACGGCCGCAATGCTATCCAATACAACGGGTTGAATAAACAGGACTTCACGCAGCGGGAAAATAAACAGTAAAATGATGAGGGACAGATCACCTCAATTCAATATGTTCAATAATGTTCTTGAAAGCAACGTGTTTATTTTAATTTTTGTGTGAAAACAGTTGATTTTGTTCGTTTCCCTATAATATACCCTACATTCATACTTGGTGGATTGTGCGTTGGGAATTTAAATATTATTGGCCGTATTGATATGCGCGGCGTCCGTTTTCCTTGTTCCTTGCCTCATCCACGCCAAGGTCACAGAGAACACTAAGAAGTTTAGAGAAAGGAAACCAGGCTAGATGACCTCTCAATTTCCTGAACACAAGTATTTTAGGAGTGTTTCAAAAGTGTACTTTTATGACGACTTGATACAAAAGTGACTGTTTTGTGCTGAATGGAACAATTACAAATTCAAGACCAAATCTTGAACAATAAAGGTAAATATACAATTATATATATATATATATATATATATATATATATATATATATATATATATATATATATATATATATATATATATATATATATAAGCAGTATCTGCATTTGAATTTGTTCCTGATCTACAATTCCATTGCCTAGCATGAAGATTTCGGAACTTGGTTGCTTTCTTTATTACGTGAAATAACTGAAGCTGAAATGTTAAACACTTTAACCAACATTTAGGTTGCAGTAAAACTATATGCTCTCAGTTACCTCTCGCACTTCCCCTTAAATAAAACTTTCATGATTGACCTAGAGGGCATCAGTAATACATATAATTATATGTCCTGTCTGAACTTTTCTTATTACAAATAAAATACTATAGTAAGTGAATTTAACTGTTTTGATAATCTTTTAATATTAGCTCATATCACAATTTCATCCCTAGGTGGATTTTGGATGGGTTCAGAATATGGTTGCCAGATTTCCTTTGGAAAATGCAATCTGCAATTTGTCTGTTGCATCAGCCAGTAGAAAAGCATAGAAATGGAACTTCGGTCAGAGATAGGACGCTGTTTAATTAAAGAATAACGGGAGACAAAAGAAAATCTTATTCCTTTAACAGGGAAAGAAAGATGCGAGAAGCTTCACTCTTTTTTATATTTATAAGATATAATATTATGTTAACCTTAATATTAAGTTTTTCCAGCTTGCATGGTATTTAGTTAGAAACATCGTTTGTAATATAAAAATTATACATTCATCATCCTAAAATTTTATGTCATTAATTTTTTTTCCTATGTTTCATTTTTAAATCAGGGAGAAGTAAAATTGTATTTCCTTTTCTTGATATTTTATTATATTACAAGAAATTACTGTTGGAACGATTTTGGAGGTTTTAACAAAATTATAGGGATTAGCAAATCATCATTTTGAAAGTTTTTAGTGATACTAGCAAAATAGTAAAGTGTAGTACATGTACGTTTTAAAGTTATTTTTTGCTTGAAATATGAAATATCAGAGACGTAAAATTTTAAGAAGAAAATTATCAAGTGGAGAAATGTTGGTAATAGGGTGTGTATCGGTTTGTTAAAAATGCAGGGGGGTCATCAAATCTGCAAAATAATTGAAAAGTAACCGTTAAAATTAACTCTAACTGTGAATTATATGCAATTTAAAAAAAAAATGTAGCAAAATTTGTAGACATTTACTTTGTAACATTGATTTCTGCATTGAAAATTAATACTCTATTTCTTAGTTTTGAAAATATGTCAACGAGATGAAGATATTGTAAACTAGTTTGATCAACAAAAAAAAAAAAAAAAAAAAAAAAAAAAAACTGTAGCTACATAATCTCGATATAACGGAACAGTTTGTCAGATACTGAGGAAATTAGCTCCGAATTTTTTTAGTTAAGATAGGGAGGGGGTACTTGTAGAGTCTTCCTATCATCAAGATGTAATGTTTGTTGATTTTGCTTTTTATAAAATACACTGCGACATTGATATTCTTTGAGGGTAAATTAATCCCGTAGAGTGTTGCTAGCATCAAGATTTTAAGTTTGTATTTCCTTTTTTAAATAGGACTTTTTGTCTAAAGACCTCGTTTGCATTTCCTGTGAAAAATGTATACTTTATCAGTGAGATATTTCGGGGGAAGGGGGAATTTACCCCATAGATCGAAACTTGCCATCATCAAGTAGTAATATTGTTCGTGCTTTGAATAATATATTTTATTACTGATATTCTTTAAGATGAAATTTACCCCAGAGAGTCTTTTTGTCATCAAGATGTACAGATGTAATGTATGCTTTTTCTGTAAAAAGTAAGTTCTGTATCAAATTATTTTAAGAGAGGAAATTTACCTTGTAAGGTTCTGTTGTTTTAAATATGTTCGTAATGTTTGTTTTTTCTGTGAATAATATAAACTGTATCAGTGATATTCTTGGGGGGGGGGGGGGGGAGTGTTACCCCCTAAAGTCCTGTTATCATCAAGTTGTAATGTTTGTTCATGCTTTCAATATAATATATAATGTATCTTTGATGCTTTTTGGGGAAAAATTTACTCCGTAGATACTTGCTTTTTTTTAAAGTGTAATGTTTGCTTTTTCTACGTATAATATAAACTGTATCAATAATATTTTTTGAAAGGAAATTTACCCCGTAGTTTTTTGTTACCGCCATGATATTGTGAAGCATAAATTCTGTATCAGTGATATTCTTTTGGGGGAAATTTACCCCGTAAAGTCTTGCTATCTAAAAGATGGGTGTTTTGCTTTTAATTACTGTATATAAAGTGTATCAATATCGTCTTTGAGAGGAAATTTACCCTGAAGAGTTTTCTGCGATTTTCAAAGTGTAAACTTCGCTTTTCCTACGTATAAGATAAATTGTACCAATAATATTTTTTGAGAGGAAATTTACCCTGTAGATTTTTATTACCGCCATGATATTGTGAAGCATAAATTCTGTATCAGTGATATTCTTTGAGGGGAAATTTACCCCGTAAAGTCTTGCTATTATCAAGAAGGTTGCTTTTGCTCTCAAACACTGTATATAAACTGAATCAATGTCATTTTTTAGCGGAAATTTACCCTGTAGAGTTCTGCGATTTTCAAAGTGTAATGTTCGCTTTTTATAAGAGTAGTGAATACTGTATCAGTGATTTTCTTTGGGGGGAAATTTACCCCGTAAAGTCTTGCTATCATCAAGATGGTTGCTTTTGCTTTCAAATACTGTATTTAAATTAATGTTATTTTTGAGAGGAAATTTACCCTGTAGAGTTCTACGATTTTCTAAGTGTAATGTTTGCTTTTTTTAAGAGTAGTGAATAGTGTATCAGTGGTATTCTTTGGGGGAAATTTACCCCAAAAAGTCTTGCTATCTAAAAGATTGGTGTTTTTGCTTTGAAATGCTGTGTATAAACTGTATTAATGTCATTTTTGAGAGAAAAATTACCCTGTAGATTGTTGCCATCTTCACGATGTTTGCGAATCAGAAATACTGTACTAGTGATTTTCTTTGGGGGGAAATTTACCCCGTAAAGTCTTGCTATCATCAAGATGGTTGTTATTGCTTTCAAACACTGTATACAAACTGAATCAATTTCATTTTTGAGAGGATATTTACCCTGTAGAGTTCTGCGATTTTCAAAGTGTAATGTTCGCTTTTATGAGAGAGTGAATACTTAATCAGTGATATTCCTTGGGGGGAAATTTACCCCGTAAAGTCTTGCTATCATCAAGATGGTTGCTTTTGCTTTGAAATACTGTAGGTAAACTGTATCAATGTCATTTTTGAGAGGAAATTTACCCTGTAGATTTTTGCTATCTTTAAGATGTAAATCAGTGATTTTCTTTTGGGGGAAATTTACCCCGTAAAATCTTGCTAAATTGTGAATATTTCCTCCAAATATTTACATTTCAGTTTATTTGTGACACTAGATCGTGTTTCCATTAGAAAAATACTGATTTTTCACAATCTTATGAATAAATATCTTATAAAACTGTGTTTTTTTTTGTTAGATTTTATCAATACCTAAGGGCAAAATGCCTAAAACAGAAAAAAAGATTTTCTGTTTTGATTTTGGAATGCGTTTATTATTCTTTTTTTTTCTTTACAATTTTTGTGCAGAAGATTTCTCGGAGTTGGCTCGATCGATTTACTTGAAAATTTCAGGGAAGATGTATCTTTGTCTGAACCTTATACGTTTTTCTCATTGTTTTGAAATTCACTTCCGGTCGGAAGTTATCGCCCTTTAATCAAAATTCAGAGGACCTCCTTGTCTTCAATGGAACTCAAAAACGATTAAAGCTAGAGTGCTGAAATTTTCAGCGATGATAGAGGACATGTTGCCATTGATCACCTGGGTTTTCAAATCTTCCGGAAGTGCCTAGTATGGAAGCTCGGTAGGGGTCAAAATTTAGGAAGCGAATCATGAGTGAATTTTAGAGACATTTCTTACGATAACTTTTAAACTATGAGTATTTTGTTAAAATATATTGAACAGAAATTGTGTAGAATTACAAGATCTTTTATATGATATCGAAGAAAAAGGGCTGACTTATCACATTAGGGGCTGAGAAGGGCCGAAAGTCTTTGATCAATAACTCTTTAACGATCAATATTTTGTAATGCATTACTGAAGCAAAAATGTTTATCTCAACTATTTACAACTATATATTATGATATTCACATCATATGTTACATAATTAGGATCCGTAAGGGGCCAGAATGCTAAATCTTTGATGCTATATATCTCAAAAGCGGGAAATATTTTGATAAGCAATATTGAACAAAAAATGTCCAAAAAAATGTTCTGAACAAGATGCAACCTTTCATTTTTTGCTAAACGTCCCCATTAAGGAGTTGAAGGGCCGGCCCCTAAATACTTCTTTTGCAAATATCTCAGAAACGAAAAAGAATTTCTGACTAGTTGTTGAACAAAAAGTGTTCAAAATCACGACAGCTTTAAAGTGATATGAAGAAAAAGGGGCTGGACCCTCACAATTGGGGCTGGTAGGGGCCGAAAGTCTTTGAACAATAACTCTTTAACAATGATTTGGAATGCATTACTGAAGCAAAAATGTTTATCTCAACAATTTACAACTATATATTATGATATTCACATAATATGTTACATAATTAGGGTCCATAAGGGGCCAGAATGCTAAATCCCCATTAAGGAGTTGAAGGGCCGGGAATATCTTAGAAACGAAAAAGTATTTCTGACTAGTTGTTGAACAAAAAGTGTAAAAAAAAAAATCATGAGAGCTTTAAGGTGATACCAAGGAAAAGGGTCTGACACCTTAAATAAGGGGCCGAGAGGGGCCGAAAGTATACAATCAATAACTCTTTAATGATCAATATTTTGTAATATATTACTGAGGCGAGATAGTTCTTCTTCACACACTTTATCTTAATAACATGATGTTGATATCATATATTACGCAATAAGGGGTCTTTAGGGGGCCAGATTGCATAATCTTTGGCGCAATATGTCTCGAAAAGGAAGAATATTTTGATAAACAGTATTGAACAAAAGACGTTCAAAATAATATTCTGAACAATATGCACTCTTTGAATTTTTGCTAGAGTGCCCATTTAGGACTTGAAGGGCAGGCCCTTAATATTTCTTTTGCATATATCCCGAAAACAAAAAAGAATTTCTGAATAGTTGTTGAACAAAAAGTGTTCAAAATCATGAAAGCTTTAAGATGATATCAAGAAAAAGGGGCCTACTTCTCACATTAGGGGCCAAGAAGAACAGAAAGTCTTTACTCTATAACCCTTTAATGATCAATATTTTGTTAAACATTATTAAAGCATAATTGTTCGTCTTAACAATTTATTTATATCATTATATTCGAACGAAAATCTCAGTCAAATTCTTATCTCATCTAATCAAAAATCGGACGGAAGACTCACTCGTTGCTCGCAACGAGATCTCATCTAGTTATTATTAGGGTCTTCCGTCTTCTGCGGAAGACCCTTCTATTATTCTATTGTTGATTTTTCACTTTTCGTATTATTAGGGTCTTCCGTCTTCAGCGGAAGACCCTTCTATTATTCTTCGGTTTCTTTTTTACCTTTATTAGGGTCTTCCGTCTTCAGCGGAAGACCCTTCTATTATTCTTATGTTTCTTTTTCACTTTTATTATTATTCTTCTTTTTTTTCTCCTTACCGATTTTGTGCAGAAGATTTCTCGGAGATGAATAGATCTATTTACTTCAAATTTTCAGAGTTTATGTCTTATCATCTGAAGTTTGTACCGGCGTTTCAAAATTTGAAAAATCACTTCCGGTCGGAAGTTATCGCCCTTTTATTAAAATTCAGAGGACCTCCTTGTCTGTGATGGAACTCAAAGACGGCTTAAGCTAGAGCGCTGAAATTTTCAGTGATGATAGAGGACATGTTGTCATTATGCACCTGGGTTTAGATATTTTCCGGAAGTGCCTAGTATGGAAGCTCGGTAGGAGTCGAAATTTAGGACACGAATCATGAGTGAATTTTTGAGACATTTTGTATCATATCTTTTAAAGTATAATTATTTTGTTAAAACATACTGAATAATATTTGTGCAGAATGACAAGATCTTTATCAAGATATCAAGAAAAAGGGGCTGACTTGTCATATAAGGGGCCAAGAGGGGCCAAAAGTATTAAATCAATAACTCTTTGACGATCAATATTTTGTAATGCATTACTGAAGCAAAAATGTTTATTTCAACAATTTACAACTATATATTACAATATTCACATCATATGTTACATAATTAGGGGCCATAAGGGGCCAGAATGCTAAATCTTTGACGCTTTATATCTCAAAAGTGGGAAATATTTTGATAAGCAATATTGAACAAAAGATGTTCAAAAAAATGTTCTAAACAAGATGCAACCTTTCATTTTTTGCTAAACGTCCCCATTAAGGAGTTGAAGGGTCGGCCCCTAAATATTTCTTTTGCAAATATCTCAGAAACGAAAAAGAATTTCTGACTAGTTGTTGAACAAAAAGTGTTTAAAATCATGAGAGCTTTAAAGTGATATGAAGAAAAAGGGGCTGGCCCCTCATAATAGGGGCTGAAAGGGGTCGAAAGTCTTTGAAAAATAACTCTCTAACAATCAATATTTTATAATGCATTACTGAAACAAAATTGTTTATTTCAACAATTTACAACTATATATTATGATATTTTCATCATATATAACATAATTAGGGGCCATAAGGGGCCAGAATGCTAAATCTTTGACGCTTTATATCTCAAAAGTGGGAAATATTTTGATCAGCAATATTGAACAAAAGATGTTCAAAATAATGTTCTAAACAAGATGCAACCTTTCATTTTTTGCTAAACGTCCCCATTAAGGAGTTGAAGGGCCGGCCCCTAAGTACTTCTTTTGCAAATATCTCAGAAACGAAAAAGAATTTCTGACTAGTTGTTGAACAAAAGTGTAAAACATCAAGAGAGCTTTAAGGTGATATCAAGGAAAAGGGCCTAAACCCTTAAATTAGGGGCCGAGAGGGGCCGAAAGTATACAATCAATAACTCTTTAATGATCAATATTTTGTAATATATTACTGAAGCGAAATAGTTCTTCACACACTTTATCTAATTAATTTGATGTTGATATCATATGATACGCAGTAAGGGGTCTTTAGGGGGCCAGATTGCATAATCTTTGGCGCAATATGTCTCGAAAAGGAAGAATATTTTGATAAACAGTATTGAATAAAAGACGTTCAAAATAATATTCTGAACAATATGCACTCTTTCAATTTTTGCTAGACGTCCCCATTTAGGACTTGAAGGGCCGGCCCTTAATATTTCTTTTGCATATATCACCAAAACAAAAAAAGAATTTCTGAATAGTTGTTGAACAAAAAGTGTTAAAAATCATGAGAGCTTTAAAATGATATCAAGAAAAAGGGGCTGACCTCTCACATTAGGGGCCAAGAAGGGCCGAAAGTCTTTAATCTATAACCCTTTAATGATCAATATTTTGTTAAACATTATCAAAGCTAAATTGTTCGTCTTAACAATTTATTTTATCATTATATTTGAACGAAAATCTCAGTCAAATTCTTATCTCATCTTATCAAAAATCGGACGGAAGACCCACTCGTTGCTCGCAACGAGATCTCATCTAGTTATTATTAGGGTCTTCCGTCTTCAGCGGAAGACCCTTCTATTATTCTTCGGTTTCTTTTTTACCTTTATTAGGGTCTTCCGTCTTCAGCGGAAGACCCTTCTATTATTCTTCGGTTTCTTTTTTACCTTTATTATTATTCTTTTTTCTTCTTACAAAATTTGTGCAGACGATTTCTCGGAGATGGCTCGTTCGATTTTATTCAAATTTTCATGGTAGATGCGTTGACATCTGAAGTTAATTCCGGCAATATCGTTTTTTGAAAATCACTTCCGGTCGGAAGTTATCGCCCTTTTGTTAAAATTCAGAGGACCTCCTTGTCTGCGATGAAACTCAAAAACGGCTTAAGCTAGAGCGCTGAAATTTTCAGTGATGATAGAGGACATGCTGCCATATTGCACCTGGGTTTAGATATTTTCCGGAAGTGCCTAGTATGGAAGCTCGGTAGGGGTCAAAATTTAGGACACGAATCATGAGTGAATTTTTGAGACATTTTGTATCATATCTTTTAAAGTATAATTATTTTGTTAAAATATACTGAACAATATTTGTGCAGAATAAAAAGATCTGTAAAATGATATCAAGAAAAAAGGGCTGAGTCATCACATTAAGGGCCGATAGGGGCCGAAAGTCTTTAATCGATAACTCTTAAACAAGCAATATTTTTTTTATACATTACTGAAGCAAAATTATTTTTCTTAACAAACTACAACTATATATTATGATTTTTACGTCATATGTTACATAAATAAGGGCCACAAGGGGCCAGAATGCTTAATCTTTGACGCTTTATATCTCGAAAAGGGGAAACATTTTGAAAAGCAATATTGAACAAAAGTTGTTTAGAATGATGATCTGAACAATGTACATCCTTTGAATTTTTCCTAAACAGCCCCTATAAGGACTTAAAGGGGCGGCCCCTAAATATTTCAAGTCTACATATCTCGAAAACGAAAGGAAACTTCTGAATAGTTGTTGAACAAAAAGTCTTCAGAATTACAAGACCTTTCATGTGATATCAAGAAAAAGGGGCTGACCCCTCAAATTAGGGGCTCAGAGGGGCCAAAAGTCTTTCATCTATAACTCCTTAACGTAAAATATTTTGATATTAATTATTGAGGCAAAAATGTTCATCTTCACAATCTGCAACTATATATCTGAAAATTCTCTTCAAATATTACGTAATTAGGGGCCATAAGGGGCCAGAATGCTTAATCTTTGACGCTTTATATCTCGAAAAGGGGAAACATTTTGAAAAGCAATATTGAACAAAAGTTGTTTAGAATGATGATTTGAACAATGTGCATCCTTTGAATTTTTCCTAAACTGACCCTATAAGGACTTAAAGGGACGGCCCCTAAATATTTCAAGTCTACATATCTCGAAAATGAAACGAAACTTCTGAATAGTCGTTGAACAAAAAGTCTATAAAATTACAAGACCTTTCAAGTGATATCAAGAGAAAGGGGCTGACCCCTCAAATTAGGGGCTCAGAGGGGCCAAAAGTCTTTCATCTATAACTCCTTAACGTTAAATATTTTGATATTAAATATTGAAGCAAAAATGTTCATCTTCACAATCTGCAACTATATATCTGAAAATTCTCTTCAAATATTACGTAATTAGGGGCCATAAGGGGCCAGAATGCTTTATCTTTGAAGCTCTATATCTCGAAAAGGGGAAACATTTTGAAAAGCAATATTGAACAAAAGTTGTTTAGAATGATGATTTGAACAATGTGAATCCTTTGAATTTTTCCTAAACAGCCCCTATAAGGACATAAAGGGACGGCCCCTAAATATTTCAAGTCTACATATCTCGAAAATGAAACGAAACTTCTGAATAGTCGTTGAACAAAAAGTCTTCAAAATTACAAGGCCTTTCGTGTGATATCAAGGAAAAGGGGCTGACCCCTCAAATTAGGGGCTCAGAGTGGTGGCCAAAAGTCTTTCATCTATAACTCCTTAACGTTAAATATTTTGATATTAATTATTGAAGCAAAAATGTTCATCTTCCCAATCTGCATCTATATATCTTCAAATTTTATAAAAAATTTCTTAATTAGGGGCCATAAGGGGCCAGAATGCTAAATCTTTGACGCAAGCTCGTTTAGTAATTATTAATTTCTTTAACCTTTCTGAGCAGAAATCTCTTGAAATGACTCTGTTTATTGGATCTTTCCACCTATCTGTATGACCTTGACCTTTGACCTTGATATATGACCTTCACATTAAGGTCAGAATGTTTACTGAGGAAGTGGAGAGTTGATTACAACTCCCAGTGTGTAACAGGCTTAGGATTATTATATAAACCCCCCCCCCCCTTTTCTTTCGTGGAAAAAAAATGACAGCAGTTGCAACATGCAATATCTCTCTAGAATTGAATTCACACGAAACTTTAGAGAACTGTAGCTGAGACTCCAAAGTAACTTCCTGTAGAGTTTTATGGTCTTTCTCTGAAAAATGTAGAAATTACATTTTTTTTCCGGAAAAACTTCAAAGAAAAAAATCATCCCGAGAGCAATGTGAAATCTTTCTCTTAGTTTCAAATCACACTTCAGATAGATATAAGATTTCAGGGAGTTGTAGCTAAGAACCTACTGGAACTTTCTTAAGTTTTATTGTCCTTCTCTCCCTCTCTCCAAAAAAAAAAAAAGAATAATGAAAATTATCGGCAAACATGACTTTGGGTTAAATTTGAAACTAAGGACATGCATCCAGCTACAGTAGCAGGTTAAAACATAGAACGTAAAGAATTTTTTTTTTTTAAATGACCTTGACCTTTGACCTTGACCCAAAGGTCACAATCAAGCTTAAGGATGTGGAAGTAGTTACAATTGTTAGTTAAAAAGAAACATAAAATAAATAACTCACCCCCCCCCCTTTCTTAAAAAAAAAATCACATCAACAACAACGTAGAATATTTCTGTAAAATTCAAACCAGACCTCGGATCGACACCAGATTTGGTACAAATGTAGTATAGACCTCAGAGAGGTGAGTCTTATAAGTATATAGAAGTCATGAAGTTTCACGGCAAAAACTACAAGTTCTGTTGTGTTTGAAATTAAAGTGCAGGTGAACGAAGAAATGATCTTAACCTTTTATTGGCTATTTCTTCAGATGTCGTTAATAGCATTCGATTCTCCTGATATGATATGACATTTTAATAACGAGCATTCTCTCTTTCTTTAACATGTGGAATTTATTTGATTTTTATTTGGAATTAATCAGTTTCCAGAAATAGCGATTTTCGATATATTAAAAACAATTCTCGCTTTCATTGTCGTGTTTCCCTTCTAAAAATGCATGTTGGGAGTTTAATTTGTGCTACATATATTTAATATAACCCAAAGAAATGCTTATTTAAATGTTTCATATTTATTTCAGGATATTCAGTCAGAAATGCTAAAATCCGAACCCGATCTTTAAAGCTTTCAACAAAGCTACATGTATTTACAAAAAAATCAGCATGCTCACAATATCGATGAATCGGGCCACAGTCCACTAATACATTTTCATTAGGGAACAGTGTTAACGTTTTCTCACGCAACCCGTCCCTTCTTATTTTATATACTGCTTGCAAGTTCAGGAACTATTTCCTTTTGGATTCAATTTAAATTTTTTGAAAAATTTAAATCGTTTAAATTTCACTCTAATTGACCTTTGAGAAGTTTAAAAACACATTGTATAATGTTCTCCACCTTTCAAAATACAGAGATAGTCCTTGTTTTAATGATTGGTTTCAATTTAAATTTTTTGAAAAATTTAAATCGTTTAAATTTCACTCTATTTGAACTTTGAAAGATTTCAAAACAAATTATATGATGTTCTCCATCTTTCAAAATACAGAAATAGTCCTTGTTTTAACATTTGGAAGCAATTTAAATTTTTTGAAAAATTTAAATCCTTTAAATCTCACTCTATTTGACCTTTGAGTGATTTCAAAACACATTGTATGATGTTCTCCGTCTTTCAAAATACAGAGATAGTCCTTGTTTTTACATTTGGAAACAAATTGAATTTTTTGAAAATTTTAAATTGTTTGAATCTCACTCTATTTGACCTTTGAAAGATTTCAAAACACATTGTATGATGTTCTCCATCTTCAAAAATACAGAGATAGTCCTTGTTTTAACATTTGGATTTAATTTAATTTTTTTGAAAAATTTAAATCGTTTAAATCTCACTCTATTTAACCTTTGAGTGATTTCAAAACACATTGTATGATGTTCTCCATCTTCCAAAATACAGAGATAGTCCTTGTTTTAACATTTGGATTTAATTTAAATTTTTTGAAAAATTTAAATCGTTTAAATCTCACTCTATTTAACCTTTGAAAGATTTCAAAACACATAATATGATGTTCTCCATCTTTCAAAATACAGAGATAGTCCTTGTTTTAATGTTTGGATTCAATTTAAATTTTTTGAAAAATTTAAATCGTTTAAATCTCAGTCTATTTGACCTTTGAGAGATTTCAAAACACATTATATGATGTTCTCCATCTTCCAAAATACAGAGATAGTCCTTGTTTTAACATTTGGATTTAATTTAAATTTTTTGAAAAATTTAAATCGTTTAAATCTCACTCTATTTAACCTTTGAGTGATTTCAAAACACATTATATGATGTTCTCCATCTTTCAAAATACAGAGATAGTCCTTGTTTTAATGGTTGGTTTCAATTTAAATTTTTTGAAAAATTTAAATCGTTTAAATTTCACTCTATTTAACCTTTGAGTGATTTCAAAACACATTGTATGATGTTCTCCGTCTTTCAAAATACAGAGATAGTCCTTGTTTCAATCAAAATGACACCTCATCGAAATCGGACGGAAGACCCACTCGTTGCTCGCAACGAGATCGGATCTAGTTATTATTCTTTTTTCTTCTTACAAAATTTGTGCAGAGGATTTCTCGGAGATGGCTCGTTCGATTTTATTCAAATTTTCATGGTAGATGCGTTGACATCTGAAGTTAATTCCGGCAACATCGTTTTTTGAAAATCACTTCCGGTCGGAAGTTATCGCCCTTTTATTAAAATTCAGAGGACCTCCTTGTCTGCGATGGAACTCAAAAACGGCTTAAGCTAGACCGCTGAAATTTTCAGTGATGATAGAGGACATGTTGCCATATTGCACCTGGGTCTAGATATTTTCCGGAAGTGCCTAGTATGGAAGCTCGGTAGGGGTCGAAATTTAGGACACCAATCATGAGTGAATTTTTGAGACATTTTGTATCATATCTTTTAAAGTATAATTATTTTGTTAAAACATATTGAACAATATTTGTGCAGAATAAAAAGATCTGTACCATGATATCAAGAAAAAAGGGCTGACTCATCACATTAGGGGCCGATAGGGGTCGAAAGTCTTTAATCGATAACTCTTAAACAAGCAATATTTTTGTATACATTACTGAAGCAAAATTATTTATCTTAACAAACTACAACTATATATTATGATTTTTACGTCATATATTACATAAATAAGGGCCACAAGGGGCCAGAATGCTTAATCTTTGAAGCTTTATATCTCGAAAAGGGGAAACATTTTGAAAAGCAATATTGAACAAAAGTTGTTTAGAATGATGATCTGAACAATATGCATCCTTTGAATTTTTCTTAAACAGCCCCTATAAGGACTTAAAGGGACGGCCCTTAAATATTTCAAGTCTACATATCTCGAAAACGAAACGAAACTTCTGAATAGTTGTTGAACAGAAAGTCTTCAAAATTACAAGACCTTTCATGTGATATCAAGGAAAAGGGGCTGACCCCTCAAATTAGGGGCTCAGAGGGGCCAAAAGTCTTTCATCTATTACTCCTTAACGTTAAATATTTTGATATTAATTATTGAGGCAAAAATGTTCATCTTCACAATCTGCAACTATATATCTTAAAATTTTCTTCAAATATTACGTAATTAGGGGCCATAAGGGGCCCGAATGCTTAATCTTTGACGCTTTATATCTCGAAAAGGGGAAACATTTTGAAAAGCAATATTGAACAAAAGTTGTTTAGAATGATGATTTGAACAATGTGTATCCTTTGAATTTTTCCTAAACAGCCCCTATAAGGACTTAAAGGGACGGCCCTTAAATATTTCAAGTCTTCATATCTCGAAAACGAAACGAAACTTCTGAATAGTTGTTGAACAAAAAGTCTTCAAAATTACAAGACCTTTCAAGTGATATCAAGAGAAAGGGGCTGACCCCTCAAATTAGGGGCTCAGAGGGGCCAAAAGTCTTTCATCTATTACTCCTTAACGTTAAATATTTTGATATTAAATATTGAAGCAAAAATGTTCCTCTTCAAAATCTGCAACTATATATCTTAAAATTTTCTTCAAATATTACGTAATTAGGGGCCATAAGGGGCCCGAATGCTTAATCTTTGAAGCTCTATATCTCGAAAAGGGGAAACATTTTGAAAAGCAATATTGAACAAAAGTTGTTTAGAATGATGATTTGAACAATGTGCATCCTTTGAATTTTTCCTAAACAGCCCCTATAAGGACTTAAAGGGACGGCCCTTAAATATTTCAAGTCTACATATCTCGAAAATGAAACGAAACTTCTGAATAGTCGTTGAACAAAAAGTCTTCAGAATTACAAAACCTTTCAAGTGATATCAAGAAAAAGGGGCTGACCCCTCAAATTAGGGGCTCAGAAGGGCCAAAAGTCTTTCATCTATAACTCCTTAACCTTAAATATTTTGATATTAATTATTGAAGCAAAAATGTTCATCTTCCCAATCTACAACTATATGTCTTAAAATTTTCATCAAATATTACGTAATTAGGGGGCAGAAGGGGCCCGAATGCTTAATCTTTGACGCTTATATCTTAGATATAAGATATATATTTAGAATGATGTTCTCAACAATGTGCATCCTTTGAATTTTTCCTAAACAGCCCCTATAAGGACTTAAAGGGACGACCCCTAAATATTTCAAGTCTACATATCTCGAAAACGAAACGAAACTTCTGAATAGTTGTTGAACAAAAAGTCTTCAGAAGTACAAAACCTTTCATGCGATATCAAGAAAAAGGGGCTAACCCCTCGAATTAGGGGCTCAAAGAGGCCAAAATTCTTTTATCTATAACCCTTTTACAGTAATATTCATCTTCACGGTCTGCTACTATAAATATTTTAAAATCTTCATCAAACTTTGCGTTTTTAGGTGCCATAATGATCAGAATTTTGTTAAACATATCTGAAGCAAATTGTACGTTTTCACCATTTATATATTTATGAACGAAAATCTCAGTCAAATTCGTATCTCATCTTATCAAAAATCGGACGGAAGACCCACTCGTTGCTCGCAACGAGATCGCATCTAGTTATTATTATTATTCTTTTTTTTCTTTACAAAATTTTTGCAGAAGATTTCTCAGAGATGGCTCGTTCGATTTTATTCAAATTTTCATGGTAGATGCGTTGACATCTGAAGTTAATTCCGGCAATATCGTTTTTTGAAAATCACTTCCGGTCGGAAGTTATCGCCCTTTTATTAAAATTCAGAGGACCTCCTTGTCTGTGATGGAACTCAAAAACGGCTTAAGCTAGACCGCTGAAATTTTCAGTGATGATAGAGGACATGTTGCCATATTGCACCTGGTTTTAGATATTTTCCGGAAGTGCCTACTATGGAAGCTCGGTAGGGGTCGAAATTTAGGACACGAATCATGAGTGAATTTTTGAGACATTTTGTATCATATCTCTTAAAGTATAATTATTTTGTTAAAACATATTGAACAATATTTGTGCAGAATGACAAGATCTGTACCATGATATCAAGAAAAAAGGGCTGACTCATCACATTAGGGGCCGATAGGGGCCGAAAGTCTTTAATCGATAACTCTTAAACAAGCAATATTTTTGTATACATTACTGAAGAAAAATTATTTATCTTAACAAGCTACAACTATATATTATGATTTTTACGTCATATGTTACATAAATAAGGGCTACTAGGGGCCAGAATGCTTAATCTTTGACGCTTTATATCTCCAAAAGGGTAGACATTTTGAAAAGCAATATTGAACAAAAGTTGTTTAGAATGATGATCTGAACAATGTGCATCCTTTGAATTTTTCCTAAACAGCCCCTATAAGGACTTAAAGGGACGGCCCCTAAATATTTCAAGTCCACATATCTCGAAAACGAAACGAAACTTCTGAATAGTTGTTGAACAAAAAGTCTTCAGAATTACAAGACCTTTCAAGTGATATCAAGAAAAAGGGGCTAAGCCCACAAATTAGGGGCTCAGAGGGGCCAAAAGTCTTTCATCTATAACTCCTTAACGTTAAATATTTTGATATTAATTATTGCAGCAAAAATGTTCATCTTCACAATCTGCAACTATATATCTTAAAATTTTCTTCAAATATTACGTAATTAGGGGCCATAAGGGGCCCGAATGCTTAATCTTTGACGCTTTATATCTCGAAAAGGGGAAACATTTTGAAAAACAATATTGAACAAAAATTGTTTAAAATAATGATCTGAACAATGTGCATCCTTTGAATTTTTCCTAAACAGCCCCTATAAGGACTTAAAGGGACGGCCCCTAAATATTTCAAGTCTACATATCTCGAAAACGAAACGAAACTTCTGAATAGTTGTTGAACAAAAAGTCTTCAGAATTACAAGACTTTTCAAGTGATATCAAGAAAAAGGGACTGACCCCTCAAATTAGGGGCTCAGAGGGGCCAAAAGTCTTTTCATCTATAACTCCTTAACGTTAAATATTTTGATATTAATTATTGAAGCAAAAATGTTCATCTTCACAATCTGCAACTATATATCTTAAAATTTTCTTCAAATATTACGTAATTAGGGGCCATAAGGGGCCAGAATGCTTAACTTTGACGCTTTATATCTCGAAAAGGGGAAACATTTTGAAAAACAATATTGAACAAAAGTTGTTTAGAATGATGATCTGAACAATGTGCATCCTTTGAATTTTTCCTAAACAGCCCCTATAAGGACTTAAGGGGACGGCCCCTAAATATTTCAAGTCTGCATATCTCGAAAACTGAATAGTTGTTGAACGAAAAGTCTTCAGAATTACAAGATCTTTCATGTGATATCAAGACCTCTCGTTATTAGGGTCTTTCGTCTTCAGCGGAAGACCCTTCTATTATTCTTATGTTTCTTTTTCACTTTTATTATTATTAGGGTCTTCCGTCTTCTGCGGAAGACCCTTCTATTATTCTATTGTTGATTTTTCACTTTTCTTATTATTATTATTTTTTTTTTTTCCTTACCGATTTTGTGCAGAAGATTTCTCAAAGATCGCTCGATCGATTTGCTCCAAATTTTCAGGGTTGATGCGTTGCTATCTGAAGTTTATAACAACATTTCAGTTTTTAAAAAATCACTTCCGGTTGGGAGTTATCGCCCTTTGATCAATTTTTAGATAGACTTTGTGTCTGCACAAAAACTCAAGAACAACAAATGCTAGAGTGTTGAAACTTTTAGTGGTGATAGAGGACATCTTCTAGATATGCACCTTGGTTTTCAAATTTTCCGGAAGGGCGAAGTATGGAAGCTCGGTAGGGGTCAAAATTTAGGACGTGATTTATGAGTGAATTTTAGAGACATTTCTTATAATAACATTTTAAATAGAAGTATTTTGTTAAAACATATTGAACAAAAAGTCTTCAAAATCACAAGACCTTTTATTTGATATCAAGAAAAAGGGGCTGACCCCTCAAATTAGGGGCTCAGAAGGGCCAAAAGTCTTTTATCTATAACTCTTAAATGATCAATATTTTGTTATAAATTATTGAAGCAAAAATGTTCATCTTAACATTCTGCAACTATATATTATAAAATTTTGATCATATGTTACGTAACAAGGGGCCATAAGGGGCCAGAATGCTAAATCTTTGACACTTTATATCTCGAAAAGGAGAAATATTTTGCTAAGCAATATTGAACAAAAGATGTTCAGAATAATGTTCTAAACAATATACACCCTTTTAATTTTTGCAAAACATCCCCATTAAGGACTTGGAGGGCTGGCCCCTAAATATTGTTATTCTATATATCTCTTAAACGAAAGGAAATTTCTGAATAGTTGTTGAACAAAAAGTCTTCAAAATTACAAGACCTTTTATTTGATATCAAGAAAAAGGGGCCGACCCTCAAATTAGGGGCTCAGAAGGGCCAAAAGTCATTTATCTATAACTTTTTTATGATCAATATTTTGCTATAAATTACTGAAGCAAAAATGTTCATATTAATATTTTGCAGCTATATATTGTAAAGTTTTGATCATATTTTGCGTAATAAGGGACCTTCATTGGCCAGAATGCTAAATCTTTGACACTTTATATCTCGAAAAGGGGAAATATTTTGATAAGCAATATTGAACAAAAGATGATCAGAATAATGTTTAAAACAATATGCATCCTTTCACTTTTATAGAAAAATATCTCAGTCAAGATCTTGATTAATCTCATCCAAAATCAGACGGAAGACCCACTCGTTGCCCGCAACGAGAACCATCTAGTTATTATTCTTTTTTTTTCCTTACCGATTTTGTGCAGAAGATTTCTCGGAGATCGCTCGATCGATTTGCTTCAAATTTTCAGGGTTAATGCGTTGCTAGCTGAAGTTTATAACGCCATGTCAGTTTTTGAAAAATCACTTCCGGTCAGAAGTTATCGCCCTTTGATCGATTTTTAGATAGACTTTGTGTCTGCACAAAAACTCAAGAACGACAAATGCTAGAGTGTTGAAACTTTTAGTGGAGATAGAGGACATCTTCTAGATGTGCACCTTGGTTTTCAAATTTTCCGGAAGTGCGCAGTATGGAAGCTCGGTAGGGGTCGAAATTTAGGACGTGATTTATGAGTGAATTTTAGAGACATTTCTTAAAATAACATTTTAAATAGAAGTATTTTGTTAAAACATATTGAACAAAAAGTCTTCAAAATCACAAGACCTTTTATTTGATATCAAGAAAAAGGGGCCGACCCCTCAAATTAGGGGCTCAGAAGGGCCAAAATACTTTCATCTATAACTTTAATGATCAATATTTTGTTATAAATTATTGAAGCAAAAATGTTCATCTTAACATTCTGCAACTACGTATTATAAAATTTTGATCGTATGTTACGTAATAAGGGGCCATAAGGGGCCAGAATGCCAAATCTTTGACACTTTATATCTCGAAAAGGGGAAATATTTTGATAAGCAATATTGAACAAAAGATGTTCCGAATAATGTTATTAACAATATACACCCTTTTAATATTTGCAAGGCATCCCCATTAAGGACTTGGAGGGCTGGCCCCTAAATATTGTTTTTCTATATATCTCTTAAACGAAAGGAAATTTCTGAATAGTTGTTGAACAGAGAGTCTTCAAAATCACAAGACCTTTCATTTGATATGAAGAAAAAGGGGCTGACCCCTCAAATTAGGGGCTCAGAAGGGCCAAAAGTATTTCATCTTTAACTTATTCATGATCAATATTTTGTTATAAATTACTGAGGCAAAAATTTTTTATCTTAACATACCGCAACTATATATTATAAAATATTGATTATATGTTACGTAACACTCTGCAACTATATATTTTAAAATTTTGATCATATGTTACGTAATAAGGGGTCATTAGGGGCCAGAATGCTAAATCTTTGACACTTTATATCTCGAAAAGGGGAAATATTTTGATAAGCAATATTGAACTAAAGATGTTCAGAATTATGTTCTAAACAATATACACCCTCTTAATTTTTGCAAAACATCCCAATTAAGGAGTTGGAGGGCTGGCCCCTAAATATTGTTATTCTATATATCTCTTAAACGAAAGGAAATTTCTGAATAGTTGTTGAACAAAAAGATTTCAAAATCACAAGACCTTTTATTTGATATCAAGAAAAAGGGGCTGACCCCTCAAATTAGGGGCTCAGAGGGGCAAAAAGTCTTTCATCTATAACTCTTTAATGATCAATATTTTGTTATAAATTATTGAAGCAAAAATGTTCATCTTAACATTCTGCAACTATATATTATAAAATTTTGATCATATGTTATGTAATAAGGGTCACAAGGGGCCAGAATGCTAAATCTTTGACACTTTATATCTCGAAAAGGGGAAATATTTTGAGAAGCAATATTGAACAAAAGAAGCTCAGAATAATGTTTTAAACAATATGCATCCTTTCACTTTTTACAGACGAATATCTCAGTCAAGATCTTGACTAATCTTATCCAAAATCAGACGGAAGACCCACTCGTTGCTCGCAACGAGAACCATCTAGTTATTATTCTTTTTTTTCTTTACAATTTTTGTGCAGAAGATTTCTCGGAGTTGGCTCGATCGATTTACTTGAAAATTTCAGGGAAGATGTATCTTTGTTTGAACCTTATACGTTTTTCTCATTGTTTTGAAATTCACTTCCGGTCGGAAGTTATCGCCTTTTAATCAAAATTCAAAGGACCTCCTTGTCTGCAATGGAACTCAAAAACGATTAAAGCTAGAGTGCTGAAATTTTCAGCGATGATAGAGGACATGTTGCCATTGATCACCTGGGTTTTCAAATCTTCCGGAAGTGCCTAGTATGGAAGCTCGGTAGGGGTCAAAATTTAGGAAGCGAATCATGAGTGAATTTTAGAGACATTTCTTACGATAACTTTTAAACTATGAGTATTTTGTTAAAATATATTGAACAGAAATTGTGTAGAATTACAAGATCTTTTATATGATATCAAAGAAAAAGGGCTGACTTATCACATTAGGGGCTGAGAAGGGCCGAAAGTCTTTGATCAATAACTCTTTAACGATCAATATTTTGTAATGCATTACTGAAGCAAAAATGTTTATCTCAACTATTTACAACTATATATTATGATATTCACATCATATGTTACATAATTAGGATCCGTAAGGGGCCAGAATGCTAAATCTTTGATGCTATATATCTCAAGAGCGGGAAATATTTTGATAAGCAATATTGAACAAAAAATGTCCAAAAAAATGTTCTGAACAAGATGCAACCTTTCATTTTTTGCTAAACGTCCCCATTAAGGAGTTGAAGGGCCGGCCCCTAAATACTTCTTTTGCAAATATCTCAGAAACGAAAAAGAATTTCTGACTAGTTGTTGAACAAAAAGTGTAAAAAAAAAAATTATGAGAGCTTTAAGGTGATACCAAGGAAAAGGGTCTGACACCTTAAATAAGGGGCCGAGAGGGGCCGAAAGTATACAATCAATAACTCTTTAATGATCAATATTTTGTAATATATTACTGAGGCGAGATAGTTCTTCTTCACACACTTTATCTTAATAACATGATGTTGATATCATATATTACGCAATAAGGGGTCTTTAGGGGGCCAGATTGCATAATCTTTGGCGCAATATGTCTCGAAAAGGAAGAATATTTTGATAAACAGTATTGAACAAAAGACGTTCAAAATAATATTCTGAACAATATGCACTCTTTGAATTTTTGCTAGAGTGCCCATTTAGGACTTGAAGGGCAGGCCCTTAATATTTCTTTTGCATATATCCCGAAAACAAAAAAGAATTTCTGAATAATTGTTGAACAAAAAGTGTTCAAAATCATGAGAGCTTTAAGACGATATCAAGAAAAAGGGGCTTACCTCTCACATTAGGGGCCAAGAAGGGCCGAAATCTTTAATCTATAACCCTTTAATGATCAATATTTTGTTAAACATTATTAAAGAATAATTGTTCGTCTTAACAATTTATTTATATCATTATATTCGAACGAAAATCTCAGTCAAATTCTTATCTCATCTAATCAAAAATCGGACGGAAGACCCACTCGTTGCTCGCAACGAGATCTCATCTAGTTATTATTATTAAGTCTTCCGTTCACAACGGAAGACTTATAGTGTTTGTATTGTTTCTTTTTATTATTATTATTATTATTATTATTATTATTATTATTATTATATATTCCTCCCAAATTTTGTGAGCGCGATTACTCAGAGATGGTTGGATAGATTTTTACAATTTTTCACATGATATATGATATATGAAGTTTATATAAAATTCCATTTTTTGAAAAATTCACTTCCGGTCCGAAGTTATGGCCGAATTTCCAATTTCTAAATGGACTTTTGTCCGGTGTTTTTCTCAGAAACGGTTTGAGGTAAAGATGTAAAATTTACAGGAATATTAGATCATGACATTCTCTTTGTTTTGAAGTTGTTTTCGTGTGTTTCCGGTACTTCCTGTCCGAGCCGGAAGTGAACTTGTGTTTTGTCAATTTTCAAATTTCCTGTTTTTAACAGAGGTTCTTCTACAAATACTAAATATATAATTTGTTTTGAAATCAGATTCCACATTTTGTAGATTTTTCGGTACCGTCATTTTCCCTATTTACCTAGTGTGTATACAGTGGGCAAAGAAAGATAACTCTGACTTGTAAGTGAGAATAGAACTTTCGAGATAAAGGCGGAAATAGTATCGATGACGTCAGAGACATATACACTCTCCTTATCAAAATATTTAGACGTTCCATATTCAATCTTCTAAATGTAAGAGTACGTTGGTTACCGCTTCCAGTGCATGTAAAGTTTGAAGTTGCCAGTGAAGTGTAAGTCTGTATTGACAGTTAATTGATTTACACATGAATATATCTAAAAAAAAATTAATATATATGCTAGCTATAGGTAGCTAATTCAATTAAATATATTATAAGCACTGAATATACATTTATAGGCTAGTGATGGACAGGCATGCAGTTTTATCTATCTCGTATACTAAGTTCAGCATACGATAGTTATAAGCCTGCTATAATGCAGACGATTTATTATCTCTATGATTTGAATGCGAAATTATCCCGATCTCCGAGTTTTATTTCCGATATTTAAAAATATTACATACACTCAAAAAAGGAATTAAGCGATAGAAAATTGTAATACAGTACTGTTTTAAAGCCTTTATAAATAAATTGATATCTGCCACTGAAAAGAAAGAAAATCAATCTATAGATTAGATTTGGTTATTACATGTATATTTGATAAAAAGTTGAATTATTTATGACACATGATCTATACTCTATATACCCAAGGAATTATAAAAGATGTGAAAAGGCGATTCTTGGATTCTTGTGAAATACTCAAAGAGTTAAAAAAAAATATGTGATATCGCGATTCTGTGTGAAATAATGCTTCGCTATATGTTTCTTTTGAAAAAAAAAACATGATAAAAAAATTGCACAGGTCTGTTGATATTAGGGATGAGTATACCTGAATGAACACAATTTTATGCAATGATATATAATTATGTACATGCAACTGAACTGACGTCCGTACTTTTCCTTATAATTCATAAAACATAAAACTATCTAATTCCTTTGAAGCCCCCCCCCCCCTTCCCCGGTTTTGATTAATATTTGGAGATGTTCGTGCAGCTAGGCATTTGAATTATATATTCGTTTAAGATTTAAATCTGGAACATGTGGTTATAATTACATTTACATGTATACAGAATTTCATATTCTATAATGGTAGATTAGTCATTATGATACTGAAATGTTCAATTTACATGTCTGAGAGAGAGAGAGAGAGAGAGAGAGAGAGAGAGAGAGGAAGAGAGAGAGAGATTCCCTCTTAATCCCGATCCTCCTATCCATTTACATAGACCAAAAATTAGTTCTATATCAGTGACACCCATTCTTTATTAAATGTTTTCTGATTTCATAGTCAGTCATGGTCACATCCTGTATTTTTTTCTGCTTAAAAAGTATTACACGAAGTGCACGTGTGTTGACCTGTCAATCAAAATAACCTGACGCTGCATGCACTGGAAAAAAGTAGCCTGAGTTCGAAATGATCTTGAAGTATGATCTTTAAGTACATCTGATGCAACAAACTTGTGAAAAAATAAAATAAAATATCTCGGTATTATGAACTTCGATTGTGGGACGTGGAGACCGGTCCTTGGGATGAGATCGCATAAATCGAGGTCTCGTGTCGCAGAAGGTGCTGGCACAAAAAAGATAATTGCCAAAGTAAAAAAAAATTTGCAGTCTCCTCCGGCGAGTGGTGGCGTCTCCATGTGAGTGAAAAATTCTCGAGAGGGACGTAAACAACATATAATAAATCAATCAATTAATCGATTGCTGAATAATTACTGTTATTGAATAATCTTTCTTATAGGTATGCTGTCAAATCTTGATAGCTTTACAAAACTCAGTGACTTTACGTTTAATGTGATACTAACTTAATTCATTATATTTTTTTATAACACCATCACAATTATGCCAGACCATATACACAGTGAAGTTTATGATAGTACGGCGTTCGTTCGTCTGTTTGTTTGTCTTAGAAATGATTGCAAACAATTTTTTTAAACTGCTAATCATCCTTGCTCTATGATATACGTATATATCTCATAGGTGCCAAATGCATTATACAAGATTGATCATGAAAATCAAAGTACCATAAGTACTGAAAGGACTTTTTTCCAGTTATTTTTTCTTTCACAGTTAATATTATATGTATGTGTTTGACACAGAAAAAAGCAAATTCTTACAGATTTAGAAGAACGGAAGACTTTTTTGTTGTCATGGCAACAAGAGTCTAGTTATTATTATTATTCCTCCCAAATTTTGTGAGCGCGATTACTCTGAGATGGTTGGATAGATTTTCACAATTTTTCACATGATAGTAGGCTGATATATGAAGTTTATATAAAATTCCGTTTTTTGAAAAATTCACATCCGGTCCGAAATTACGGCCGAATTTCCAATTTTTAAATGGACTTTTGTCCGGAATTTTTCTCGGAAACGGTGTGAGGTAAAGATGTGAAATTTACAGGAGCATTAGATCATGACATTCTCTTTGTTTCGAAGTTGTTTTCGTGTGTTTCCGGTACTTCCTGCCCGAACCGGAAGTGAACTTGTGTTTGGTCAATTTTCAACTTTTTTGTTTTTTAATATTTTTTCAAGATATATTTATGTATAACAGAGGTTATTCTACAAATACTGAATATATAATTTGTTTTGAAATCAGATTCCACATTTTGCAGATTTTCGGTACCGTCATTTTTCCTTTTTACCTAGTGTGTAAACAATGGGCAAAGAAAGATAACTCTGACTTGTAAGTGAGAATAGAACTTTAGAGATAAAGGCGGAAATAGTATCGATGACGTCGGAGACATATACACTCTCCATATCAAAATATTTAGACGATCCATATTCACTCTTCTAAATGTAAGAGTACGTTGGTTACCGCTTCCAGTGCATGTATAGTTTAAAGTTGCCAGTGTAGTGTAAGTTTGTATTGACAGTTAATTGATTTACACATGAATATATCTAAAAAGAAATTAATATATATGCCAGGTACCTAATTCATGTAAATATATTATAAGCACTCAATATACATTTATAGTAATGGACAGGCATGCAATTTTATCTATCTCGTATAGTAAGTTCATAATACGATAGTTATAAGCCTGCTATAATGCAGACGATTATTATTCTCTATGATTTGAATGCCAAATTATCCCAATTTCCGAGTTTTATTTTCGATATTAAAAATATTACATACACTCAAACAGGAATGGAGCGATAGAAAATTGTAATACAGTACTGTTTTAAAGCCTTTATAAATAAATTGATATCTGCCACTTAAAAGAAAGAAAATCAATCTATAGATTAGATTTGGTTATTACATGTATATTTGATAAAAAGTTAAATTATTTATGACACATGATCTATACTCTATATACCCAAGGAATTATAAAAGATGTGAAAAGACGAATCTTGCATTCTTGTGAAATACTCAAAGAGATAAAAAAAATATGTGAAAACGCGATTCTGTGTAAAATAATGGTACGCTATACGTTTCTTTTGAAAAAAAAAACATAAAAAAATTGCACAGGTCTGTTGATATGTGAGATAAGTAAACCTGAATGAACACAATTTTATGCAATGATATATAATTATGTACATGCAACTGACGTCCGTACTTTTCCTTATAATTCATAAAACATAAAACTATCTAATTCCTTTGAAGCCCCCCCCCCCCCCCCCCCCGTCTTGATTAATATTTGGAGATGTTCGTGCAGCTAGGCATTTGAATAATATATTCGTTTTAGATTTAAATCTGGAACTTGTGAATATAATTACCATTTACATGTATACAGAATTTCATATTCTATAATGGTAGATTTGTCATTATGAAATGTTCAATTTACGTCTGTGAGAGAGAGAGGGGGGGGGAAGAGAGAGAGATTCCCTCTTAATCCCTATCCTCCTATCCATTTACATAGACCAAAAATTAGTTCTATATCGGTCACACCCATTCTTTATTAAATGTTTTCTGATTTCATAGTTAGTCATGGTCACATCCTGTATATCTTTCAGCTTAAAAAGTATCACACGAAGTGTGACACGCACGTGTGTTGACCTGTCAATCAAAATCACTTGACGCTGTATGCACTGCAATTAAGTAGCCTGTGTTCGAAATGATCTTGAAGTATGATCTTTAAGTACATCTGATGCAACAAACTTGTGAAAATATAGAATAAAATAAAAAATAAAATATCTCGGTATTATGAACTTCGATTGTGGGACGTGGAGACCGGTCCTTTGGATGAGATCGTATAAATCGAGGTCCCTTGTCGCAGAAGGTGCTGGCATTAAAAAGATTCCCCACTGCTCAATTGCGATAAGTGCCCAATTATAGGACAAAAATTTGCAGTCTCCACCGGCGAGTGGTGGCGTCTCCATGTGAGTGAAAAATTCTGGAGAGGGACGTTAAACAACATGCGTATAATCAATCAATCGATTGCTGAAGAATTACTGTAATTGAATAATCTGTCTTATAGGTATGCTGTCAGATCTTGATATTATAACTTTACAAAACTCAGTGACTTTACGTTTAATGTGATACTAACTTATTTTTCTTCCAACCGATTTTGTGCACGCGATTTCTCAGAAACGGCTGGGCCGATTTACACCAAACTTTCAGATGTAAAAGATATTCAATTGATCTTGATAGGATTTTTTTTTTTGATGACGTCACTTCCGGTCGTGGGATATTGACGATTTTCTGATTTCCAGAGGGTCGGCTTGTCCTGGAAACTCCTCCTAAACGACTAAAGCTATTGAGTTAAGATTTTCAGTGAAGATAGAGGAAAGATTGTAGATGTGCAATTGGGCATCTATATCTTTCCAGCTCAAATGGAGTTGAAGCTCGCCTGGGCTCGAAAAATAGGCTCACAAACATCTCGCAAAATTTGACACGTTTTCTTTTATATCTTTTTACCTGTAAATATTTTGTTAAAACATGTAGTACAAAAGATGTGTAAAATGATAAGACCTTTCATTTGATATCAAGAAAAAAGGGCTGATCCCTCAAATTAGGGGCTCAGAGGGGCCAAATGTCTTTTACGTATAACTCTTGAACGATCAATATTTTGTAATAAATTACTGAAGCAAAAATGTTCATCTAATCGATTTGCAACTATATGTTTTAATATTTTGATCATATGTTACGTAATAAGGGGCCAAAAGGGGCCAGAATGCTAAATCTTTGACGCTTTATATCTCAAAAAGGGGTAATATTTTGAAAAACAATATTGAACAAAAGATGTTCAGAATAATGTTCTTAACAATATGCAACCTTTCAATTTTTGCAAAACGGCCCCATTAAGGACTTGAAGGGCTGGCCCCTAAATATTTCAATTCAGCATATCTCGAAAACGAAAATAGATTTCTGAATAGTTGTTGAACAAAAAGTCTTCAAAATCACAAGATCTTTCATTTGATATCAAGAAAAAAGGGCTGATCCGTTAAATTAGGGGCTCAGAGGGGCCAAAAGTCTTTCATGTATAACTCTTGAACGATCAATATTTTGTAATAAATTACTGAAGCAAAAATGTTCATCTTATCGATTTGCAACTATATGTTTTAAAATTTTGATCATATGTTACGTACAGTCCCTGAAACGTTCTACTTTCCCATTTTTCCGTTCGCTCACCGTTCGTTCACCGTTCGTTCAGCCTGCGTTCACCGTTCGTTCACCGTGCGTTCACCGTTCGCTCTCCGTTCACAGTTTTGCGTTCACCGTTCACCGTGCGCTCGCGTTCACCGTTCACAAAGCGTTCAGCGTTCGCTCTTCGTTCCGTTCACTTTGCGTTCACCTTGCGTTCAGCGTTCACCTATCGTTCAGTTTTGATTGTCATTCGGAACTCCGAAGTGAAAGGACTTATCTTTTTGTAGGTAAGGAGATACAGGTTTTTTTTTTAAATTTAATAACTAACATATCGTGTTTGAAGAATCATTATTTCATGGGGGAAAATATCTACGATATATATATTTATTATTCTAACTTAGCTGTTAGGTTATTTATTAAATTACTCTGGAAAATAAATGTTGTTATAAGCACATTCTGTACCTATGTAGACCGATGCTGAAATATTAAATTTAACTAAGGGCAATGTGCAAATACTTCAAGCACTGCAACAATTTGTTTTTTTTGTTAAATTAAATGTTTGTGATATAATTAACCAAGTAAAATAATTACGCAGCAAAATTACGAAAATATTTATTTCTAACACGTTTTTTTTTCAATTACTATAGAAAATATAATAGAACTAGTTCTGAGAGTTATACATAGTACTGCGGATATCCTGTTAATTTATTATCTTTGGAGCGAATGAAATTGATAGTGTGGTTAAAGAAAATATTTTTTTTTAAAATGTAATGCACTACAGAATTTTCTCTACTATAATATGTTAAGTTTATAGTTATAGAGAAAAAAATTCTTTCTTCACCGTAACTTTATATGTTTGCCATTCGATATGATTAATACCCCCCCCCCTTTCCCCGTAAATCGGTTACTTAGACAGTACTGTATTTCCAGAATATTTTAATTAACATTTTTAAAAAAAAGTTAAGGTCTTTTTTAGAACAAAAATTTCAGTCTCAAAACAAACATGCATCTAAAAAAGTCACAAAACAATAGTAGTTCAAAATGTACACGTGTCGGCGGTGGTATTTGAAATTGGCAGAGAGTATGTTTCAAATTCAAGTGTTAATGCCCAATGTATCTTATTCATTTATTATTTAAATGTTGGAATCAAATCTAGAAATGATAAAAATAAATGTTATAACTTGTTGGAAATACTCGCACTTCGCCTTCGATGTGACGAAACTTTCACACCTGCACAGTGTCGAATGATTTTGATTGACAACACAAGCACGTGGACTTCGTGTGAACTTGAAGCAGGAAAATAAAAACGAGTATGACTGTCAAACAAATGGATATGATTTGTTGATTAAAAAAAAGTTACTTTCACTGTCTGATATATTTAGAAAAAAAAATTCAGAGTTTTTGTTTGATATAGGTACAAACATTTAGTGAAGCCTGAAAGGAGGGGGGGGGCTAAAACGGAATCTCTCTCTCCCTCTCTCTCTCTCATTTGTCTGTTTAATAAACACTATAACAGCATATTACTTAAATATCGAGTTCTGAAAATTGAATTTATAACAAATAATATGAATATGCATCTTTGTATTATCTTGTCCGAGTATAATCACGGCCATCTACAGATACATGTAGAAATCTGCTCAATAAATCATCATGAAAAATAGAAATGACACAATATATTATTGTAAGTAAGTAAGTAAGTAAGTAATTTATTTATTTATAGTGACATGTGTACATAATTAAATCCTTTGTTTACAAACTGTATAAAATAACAATTAACACCCGGCCCATCGGGCCTATATGCAACTTTAAACACAAAATTGAAATACAATATATAAAGAAAATAAAGAGCACAACGTTAAGGGATAAACAAAAAAAGTAAATAAACATAATTTTGATATATATACATATATGTATTTTGTATGCTAAGATTGGTAGTGTCTGTTATTAGTAGATAAATATGACACTGAAATACATTCTTATTTTCTGAAGATAACGGACTGTCTCCGCAAAAATGAAAAATATAAATATTTTGCAACCTGTCGAGGATAATTTGAAACAAGTATACTTAGTAAATCCATATCTGACCATGCCATTTGATTAAGACCAGTGTTTTCAAAAAGTTTTGAACGATATTCAGAGTACATAGGACAATGCAATAAAAAATGAATTTCGTCTTCTACATTATTTTTAGAGCAAAAGGTGCAAATTCGATCCTCAACAGGTTCCCCATGATATCTACCGGTTTCTATTCGTAGTGGTAAAATGCCACATCTAAATTGTGCTAAAATTGAACGTAAATATTTAGGCATATCAAGTACTACATAATTTTCCCTTCCAAAAGTTGTTTTAAAATAAACGTAAGTCCGCAATTTAGGAATGCTTAAAATCTCATTGCTCCAAAGGTTTGAATAATAATTGTGTATTTTTGATTGAACCATATTTATATTTACCATAAGCTTTGACTCAAAATAATAATCCAGCTCTAGTTGGTGTAATATTTCTTTCAAATCACTGCACCAGTTATTCCTACACTTATTGTAATCAACTTCAAAAACAATTCTTGTAATTCGATCATTGCTAAAGGATAAAACTCTATTCCAGTATCTGATTACATTTATCCAACGTCTATACTGACTGGGAATCCATCCAGTGTCTCCATAAACCCCCAGTGTGGGAGCAAAGCAGTGTACCCCAATAAAATACCGAATCGCTCTATTTTGAATATTATCTATTGGTTGGAATTTTTTGAAACCCCAGACACTGGATGCATAATCTAAAACAGGTATTACACAAGAGTAAAATAGTTTTTCATAAGCATTAAACCTGAAATCTTTATTACTATGAATGGAAGATATAATTTTCCCAAGAGCACGTCCCCCTGCTTTAGCAAGATTTTCTGCATTTTTCATGAAATTACCAGTGTGCGTAAACGTTATACCTAAATACTTATAATTCTCAACTGTTTCTAACTTATTAAGTCCAATAGTGAATTCAAAATTGGTTGCTCTTGACCTTGTTTTATTGAAATGTACGCACTTAGATTTATTGGTGTTTATAAGAACTCTCCAACGTCTACACCAGCTATGTAGTTTATTTAACATATTTTGTAAATCTTCTGGAGACTTGGCTATTAAAGCAATGTCATCTGCGTATAATAAGATAGACAATTTTCGATCTACTAGTTCTATGCCCAAATTAAGCTTATTAATATCCTGTACCAGATCATTAATGAAAATTGAAAATAAGGTAGGTGATAAATTATCTCCTTGTTTAACACCAGTTTTGCACCTAAACCAATTTGTAATCTTATTATTAACTCTTACACAAGATTCTGAACTTTGGTAAATATTTTTTATCGAGTTGTAAATTTTACCATCTATATTATGTAACAAAAGTTTGTAGAGCATCATATCTCTATCGACAAAATCAAAACATTTTTGAAGGTCAATAAATGCAACATAGAGATTTTTATTGTTTTTAACTAAACTATTCAGTGTAAATAAATGATCTTCACACGATCTATCCTTTCTAAAACCATTTTGTTCATCTGCTAGAATGTCGTTATTCTCTAAATAACTCATAATTCTTTTATTCATAAAGGAACTGTACAGTTTACTAATACATGACAATAAGCTCACTCCGCGATAATTCATAGGAAGACGTTTGTCTGAAGAAGGATCCTTAAGAATAGGACAGATTATTGCTTTCCTCCACACCGATGGGATCGTGCTTGCATCAAAAATATGTTGGAAAAGACGACATATTGTGTTAATAACAGCTGGATATTTCAAAACACTGTAAGGAATTTCGTCGAACCCACAAGCGGAATTAGATTTTGCACGCATCACTTTATCAGATATTTCCTGAAAAGATACATCATAATTAATTTCTTCATTACACTGATAAAATTCTTTTTCCATCCGACTTTCTCTGATATATTTATCTGATTTTGATTGATTGTAGTGGTCGTTATCAAATTCTGTACTTCCACACCCGTTGTACAGATTTTCAAAATCAACTCTCCATCGTTCCAAGATTTCCCGTTCGTTAGATATAACATTTCCTTCATCATCCAAAACCTCCATTGGTATGGTGTGTTTATTTCTAGGGCCAAGATTTCGAATTTTATTCCAGAATTCATTTGGGTTTGTTGAGCTCATATCTTCAATAACATTAGCAAATGATTTCTTGTAGGTGTGTTCAGCGCGTCTAAGAGATTTATCAAATGTATCTCGTGCTTTGATATATTCCCGTCTAAGTGCAGATTTGACTTTTCTTTCTCCCTTATATCGTATGAATTTATTTTCTGCTTCCCGCGTAGCGTTCCATAGATCTGTTAATTGGTCAGTCCAGTATGGCTTGCTATGTTTAAAACGTTTATTATTATTACTTGGTTTAACTTCAGGGATCTTGGTTTCCATTTCATTATGAATTATTTCACATAGTTGTTCATAAATCTCGTCAATACTTTCCTGTGTTTTACGACTGTTTTCAATCAGATTAATTGTTGCTATCAGAGCAGACCTTCTCAATTCACTTGACATAAAATCATCTGGAATCCTATGAAATTGAAACCGATTTTGACAATGTTCAATTTTTGGGGTATCAGAAACTAAACAACAGTCGGAGATATTAAATTCACACATGATGACGGAATGATCAGGAAGTTTTGATTTTTCCCCTACAAAATTCAATAGTTCAAATTCCGCCACAATGTTCTGTATAGTTAATACCGTAAAGTTCTTGATTCGTCTAAATACATCTATTGGTACGCATATATAATCTACTACAGATTTGCCCTTCCTTGAAATACATGTGAAGTTATCATGTGGGAATCTACCATTCAATACACAAAAGTTTGCTTCATTAAGAAAGTCAATTAATTCATGCCCGTGTTGATTTACAGTGCTGTCTATAGCTGTTCGATTCGGAATATGATCAATGTCTTGAAGTGTGTCATTCAAATTGCCTATTCTAGAATTTAGGTCACCCATCACGAAAATAGCATCACTTTCACAATTTAGATAAATCTGTGTTAAAAGATGTGTATAGAAACCTTGAGCATCCCGTCCTCTGTTAGAATATTCGGGTGGTAAGTAGCATACAAACACAATGAATTCAAAATCAGAACGACAGTTTTTCAGTTTTATTCCAAGGATACCATCAAATTTTCTGTCAATCACTATTATCTCAAATTGATCTATTAACCATTCCTTTATCAATATTCCAACACCACCCGAAGGTTTCGGTGCATTTACATGTATATCCTTTCTATTATAACCAAACCATCTATAACCTGGGATATCAATAATATTTCCTTCATTTAAATGTGTTTCACTAATGGCTATTATATCATAATTTAGTGCACAAATAATTTGATTTCTGAGTTCCCCATTTTCTTTAGTCCAACCACGGACATTTAAATGACCTAATTTTAGACTGTCAATAGGCCGGGAAAGTCCCTACAGGTGGTTATCGCGATTTTGATCTGGGAAGTCAGGTGGATTGTTTTGTTGTAGATTATGTGTTTTTTTCACGATTCTTCCATTGGATGTTATGCGAAATTGGTTGCCGTTTGGAATCTGATTCAAAATAGTTTTTGCGTTAAGCTCTATCAATCTCTCTGTGTGTGATTTTGAGGATCTAAGAAAGACCGATTTATATGCTTCGACATTCTGCAAATCCCGTTTCCTTCGTAGAACTTCTATTTTCTCATCAACTGAGCGGAAACTAATTTTGACTAGACCGGGTTTGCCGAAAACTCTGTTCTTTAGTCGTGCCGCCGCAACTACTTTTACAGAATCACTTAGGTGTCTTATCATATCGTTAGCAATCTCAAAAATGTTCTCCTCTTCATTCTGCGTAACGTTATTGGCGATTATCGTGAGCTCAGGATCATAGAGTGTGTTCGTATGATTTTTCTTGTTTGTACTAATAACCAATTCTGGTTCGCATTCAGGGCGTTCTATATTCTCAACCCTTTGTATTCTTTCAATAAGTGTGTCAACAGACCGTGACAGCGAATCAATCTGTCCCTGGTGTCTCCCAAGTTCAAGGTCAAAATCTGATTTCATTGCTTTGAATTTGTCGTCAATGCTTGCCATAAACTCGTTTCGAAATTTATCTAGTTTGCTATCAAACGACGACCTGAGTTCTTTTTGACCTTTCTGAAGGCTGCTCACCGCGTCTGCTATAACAGTCATTTGATCAATTATTTTCGTTTCAAAATCTTTATCTTTATCATTCGGTTCTTCCTTCCCACCCGCCATTTTGAGCATTTTGTTAGGGGGCTTTTCAGTTTGCCCGTCTGACGAAAGTCTACGCCTTTCCCTTTCCGATACTTCTGACATTTTCTATTTCATGGACCACAAATATCACACAGGTTGTCAAAAAACACAGATTATACTCACTTTACAAATGTTTTTTCCACACAAAACTCCCGGGTTAAAAACCCTACCTGTCCATCTTAACGCATGCGCTCTTTCTGTTTATTGTATTAAACATTTAAAATACGAGCGTATAAATGCAAAACGTCCACTGACCTTTGTAATTAATTTTTTTTCATTACTTTTCACGAAATCGCCTTGACACGGAGATATATGAATGGATATTACAACCGCTTTAATTCATTGTGTAAGCCCGAAGTTTTCTCTGATTTGTTATCAAATAAGAATAAACATTTTTATTTTCCAACTAAAAAAAAGACATCTTTTATACTTCAGCGTTCGGCAACAATTACAATGTTTTAATGCGATAAAAATCGTGTGATTAAAAACTTAATGCGCATGCATCGTCTTTCTTAGGACAATTTTGGAGAATTTATTTTATTGACTTATTTATTCATTCATTTATTGGTTTACTTATTTATTATTTATTTATTTTTTTTTGGCACCTAACATTATAATACAATAAAATAGTTTCAATGCAAGGAAAAGATCAGAGGCATTCCGAATATATCGTTCATCTTGCGTTCACCGTTCGTTCACCGTTCACTTTGCGTTCGCGTTTGCGCTCCGTTCGCGTTCTGCGTTCGCTCACCGTTCAGCGTTCACACATCGTTCACCAAGTTGCGTTCAGCGTTCACACATCGTTCACTCACCGTTCGCTCTGCGTTCGTTCAGCGTTCGTTCAGCGTTCGTTCACCGTTCGTTCAGCGTTCGCTCACCGTTCAAGTGGGAAAGTAGAACGTTTCAGGGACTGTAATAAGGGGTCACAAGGGGCCAGAATGCTAAATCTTCGACGCTTTATATCTCAAAAAGGGGGAATATTTTGAAAAGCAATGCTGAACAAAAGATGGTCAGAATAATGTTCTAAACGATATGCAACCTTTCAATTTTTGCAAAAGGGCCCCATTAAGGACTTGAAGGGTTGGCCCCTAAATATTTCAATTCAGCATTTCTCGAAAACGAAAATAGATTTCTGAATAGTTGTTGAACAAAAAGTCTTCAAAATGACAAGATCTTTCATTTGATATCAAGAAAAAAGGGCTGATCCCTTAAATTAGGGGCTCAGAGGGGCCAAATAATTTTATGTATAACTCTTGAACGATCAATATTTTGTAATAAATTACTGAAGCAAAAATGTTCATCTCAACGATTTGCAACTATGTGTTTTAGAATTTTGATCATATGTTACGTAATAAGGGGCAAAAGGGGCCAGAATGCTAAATCTTTGACGCTTTATATCTCAAAAAGGGGGAATATTTTGAAAAGCAATATTGAACAAAAGATGTTCAGAATAATGTTCTTAACAATATGCAACCTTTCAATTTTTGCAAAACGGCCCCATTAAGGACTTAAAGGGCTGGCCCCTAAATATTTCAATTCATCATATCTCGAAAACGAAAATAGATTTCTGAATAGTTGTTGAACAAAGTTTTCAAAATCACAAGATCTTTCATTTGATATCAAGAAAAAAGGGCTGATCCCTCAAATTAGGGACTAAAAGGGGCCAATAGTCTTTCATGTATAACTCTTGAACGATCAATATTTTCTTACAATTTACTGAAGCAAAAATGGTCATCTCAACGATTTGCAACTATATGTTTTAAAATTGTGATCATATGTTACGTAATAAGGAGTTACAAGGGGCCAGAATGCTAAGTCTTTGACGCTTTATATCTCGAAAAGGGGGAATATTTTGATAAGCAATACTGAACAAAAGATGGTCAGAATAATGTTCTAAACAATATGCACCCTTTTAGTTTTTGTTAAATGGCCCCATTGAGGACTTGGAGGGGCGGCCCCTAAATTTTTCCAATCAGCATATCTCCACAACGAAAAGAAATCTCTGAATAGTTGTTGAACAAAAAGTCTTCAAAATCACAAGACCTTTCATTTGATTTCAACAGAAAGGGGCTGACCCCTCAAATTAGGGACTCTGAGGGGCCAGAAGCCTGTCATCTATAGCTCTTTGATAATGTTACATAAATCAAAAGAATGAAATCTAATTAGGGAAGTCTATATATTATTAACTTTTAACAAAGATGATAGTCAAAATCATATCTCATCTTATCGAAAAATCGGACGGAAGACCTACTCGTTGCTCGCAACGAGATCTCATCTAGTTCATTATATTTTTTTTATAACACCATCACAATTATGCCAAAACATACACACAGTGAAGTTTATGATAGTACGGTGTTCGTTCGTCTGTTTGTTTGTCTTAGAAATGATTGCAAACATTTTTTTTTAAATTGCTATTGATATACGTATATCTCTTATAGGTGCCAAATGTATTATACAAGATTGATAATGAAAATCAAAGTACCTTAAGTACTGAAAGGACTTTTTTCTTTCACAGTAAATATGATAAGTATGTTTTTTTACACAGAAAAAAGAAAATTCTTACAGATTTAGAAGAACGAAAGACTTTTTTGTTGCCATGGCAACAAGAGTCTAGTTATTATTATTATTCCTCCCAAATTTTGTGAGCGCGATTACTCAGAGATGTTTCGATAGATTTTAATAATTTTTCACTGGATAATAGGTTGATATGTGAAGTTTATATAAAATTCCGTTTTTTGAAAAATTCACTACCGGTCCGAAGTTACAGCCGTATTTCAAATTTTAAAATGGAATTTTGTCCGGCGTTTTTCTCAGAAACGGTCTGAGGTAAAGATGTGACATTTACAGGAGTATTAGATCATGACATTCTCTTTGTTTCGAAGTTGTTTTCGTGTGTTTCTGGTACTTCCTGTCCGAACCGGAAGTGAACTTGTGATTGGTCAATTTTCAAGTTTTTTGTTTTTCAACATTTTTTCAAGATATTATTATGTATAACAGAGGTTATTCTACAAATACTAAATATATAATTTGTTTTGGAATCAGATTCCACATTTTGCAGATTTTCGGTACCGTCATTTTTCCTATTTACCTAGTGTGTAAACAATGGGCAAAGAAAGATAACTCTGACTTGTAAGTGAGAATAGAACTTTCGAGATAAAGGCGAAAATAGTATCGATGACGTCAGAGTCATATACACTCTCCATATCAAAATATTTAGACGATCCATATTCACTCTTCTAAATGTAAGAGTACGTTGGTTACCGCTTCCAGTGCATGTATAGTTTAAAGTTGCCAGTGTAGTGTAAGTCTGTATTGACAGTTAATTGACTTACAAATGAATATATCTAAAAAAATTAATATATATGCTAGGTACCTTATTCAAGTAAATATATTATAAGCACTGAATATACATTTATAGTGAAGGACAGGCATGCAATTTTATCTATCTCGTATAGTAAGTTCAGAATACGATAGTTATAAGCTTTCTATAATGCAGACGATTTATTATTCTCTATGATTTGAATGCCAAATTATCCCGATTTCCGAGTTTTATTTTCGATATTAAAAAATATTACATACACTCAAACAGGAATTGAGCGATAGAAAATTGTAATACAGTACTGTTTTAAAGCCTATATAAATAAATTGATATCTGCCACTTAAAAGAAAGAAAATCAATCTATAGATTAGATTTGGTTATTACATGTATATTTGATAAAAAGTTAAATTATTTATGACACATGATCTATACTCTATATACCCATGGAATTATAAAAGATGTGAAAAGACGATTCTTGCATTCTTGTGAAATACTCAAAGAGTTTAAAAAAATATGTGAAAACGCGATTCTGTGTGAAATAATGGTACGCTATATGTTTCTTTTGAAAAAAAAAAACATGAAAAAAAAATTGCACAGGTCTGTTGATATGTGGGATAAGTATACCTGAATAAACACAATTTTATGCAATGATATATAATTATGTACATGCAACTGACGTCCGTACTTTTCCTTATAATTCATAAAACATAAAACTATCTTATCCTTTGAAGCCTCCCCCCTCGTCTTGATTAATATTTGGAGACGTTCGTGCAGCTAGGCATTTGAATAATATATTCGTTTTAGATTTAAATCTGGAACTTGTGAATATAATTACCATTTACATGTATACAGAATTTCATATTCTATAATGGTAGATTTGTCATTATGAAATGTTCAATTTACATGTCTGAGAGAGAGAGAGAGGGGAGAGAGAGATTCCCTCTTAATCCCGATCCTCCTATCCATTTACATAGACCAAAAATTAGTTCTATATCGGTCACACCCATTCTTTATTAAATGTTTTCTGATTTCATAGTCAGTCATGGTCACATCCTGTATATTTTTCAGCTTAAAAAGTATCACACGAAGTGTGACACGCACGTGTGTTGACCTGTCAATCAAAATCACTTGACGCTGTATGCACTGCAATTAAGTAGCCTGAGTTCGAAATGATCTGGAAGTACGATCTTTAAGTAAATCTGATGCAACAAACTTGTGAAAAAATAGAATAAAATAAAATATCTCGGTATTATGAACTTCGATTGTGGGACGTGGAGACCGGTCCTTTGGATGAGATCGTATAAATCGAGGTCCCTTGTCGCAGAAGGTGCTGGCATAAAAAAGATTCCCCACTGCTCAATTGCGATAAGTGCCCAAGTATAGGACAAAAATTTGCAGTCTCCACCGGCGAGTGGTGGCGTCTCCATGTGAGTGAAAAATTCTGGAGAGGGACGTTAAACAACATACGTATAATCAATCAATCAATCAATCGATTGCTGAAGAATTACTGTAATTGAATAATCTGTCTTATAGGTATGCTCTCAAATCTTGATATTATAACTTTACAAAACTCAGTGACTTTACGTTTAATGTGATACTAACTTAATTCATTATATTTTTTTATAACACCATCACAATTATGCCAAAACATACACACAGTGAAGTTTATGATAGTACGGTGTTCGTTCGTCTGTTTGTTTGTCTTAGAAATGATTGCAAACAATTTTTTTAAAATTGCTAATGATACACGTATATCTCTTATAGGTGCCAAATGTATTATACAAGATTGAAAATGAAAATCAAAGTACCTTAAGTACTGAAAGGACTTTTTTCCAGTTATTTTTTTCTTTCACAGTAAATATGATATGTATGTTTTTTACACAGAAAAAAAGCAAATTCTTACAGATTTAGAAGAACGGAAGACTTTTTTGTTGCCATGGCAACAAGACTCTAGTTATTATTATTATGTTTATTCAGGCAAAGAATCAAATACATTACAATCAAAATACAATTACATTAATAATGTCAATTTGGGATCGCTAAAGAGTTTGGCACATAGCTATCACAGTCACACAATTTCACCCCGAGTATTATCACAGTTATCATTATAACAGATATATACTGATCTCAGAACCAGATCTTATCACACGCAATACAAATTAACACATATTTAATCAATCTTTGCCCAGGAAAGCCCTTGAAAGCAATATATAAAACTTGATTATTTCCAATGGGGTCCTAAGATGTTACAAGTTGATTATATATGACTAAGACAGCATACACAAAAATAAAATTGAACATCACATGATTTTCCTAGCCTGAAAAAAATACAAAGTATTTTTAAAAATTAAACATAGATTCATTAAAATATTATATATAAATACTCTCTTCCCTCCTTCGAGCTTCTTGTGTAAGATGCAACTTGACAGCAGATTGAAAACTAAGCTCTACTAGCTATAGTTTTTACTTCCAGAGGAAGAGAATTCCAGTTTAAAATGCCATGATAATAAAAATTTGAACTGTTGTTTGCTCCAACCCTGGGCACCAGATAATTAATATTGGATGCTCCCCTAGTAGCATTATTATTCGTATCAAATTTCTCATTTAGATAAATTGGTGCCAGGCTATGGTTTATGTTAAAGACAAGATTAAGTCTTAATTGTTTAACAAGATGTGTTTATTGAATCTGAAATATCACAATTTATCCTAGCTCCAGGGTTCAGATTTAAAATGAATCTTATTGTTTTATTTTGAAGAACTTGTAGCTTATTCATCAAAGATTTAGACAGACTTTCATACCATGCAGAAGAGCAATAATCAAAATAGCACTGAATAAGTGCAGAAGCTAGTGTTATCCTTAACCTTTTATTTAATCAATTTCCATTTCTGTATAAAAACTTAAGTCTGGAATTAACCTTAGTCACGATCTCATCCACTATTAGATTGCATTTTAAAAATTTATCAATTGTTATTCCCAGATACTTAACAGACTCACTAGATTTGATAACCTGATTGTGACATTTGACCTCAAATTGACCTTCATTTTTTAACGCGTCTAGGGCCAAAAAGAATAGACTCTGTTCTTCCAAGATGACGATAACTTGTTATGTATGAGCCACTCAGAACACCTCTCAAACACCTTGCCAAGTTTATCTGAGATCACATTAGGGTCTCTGTGTGAGTACAGGATGGCACTGTCGTCTGCATATAGGATAAGTTTACAGTCTGTGTTTATACTAATAGACATATCATTTACATAACATAAAAACAATAGAGGACCCCAAATGCTCCCCTGGGGTACCCCACATTGGCACAAGTAAATTTCTCTGACTTCGAAATAATACCTCCACATTACACCACTTGAGACCTGCCAGTTAAGTATAATTTCAACCATTGGTTGTCAATTCCCATGATGTCTAGTTTATTACATAAAATTTCATGCTTTATTGTATCAAATGCTTTTGTAGGTCTAACATTATTATTCCTGTAAATAATCCTTTAGAATTATTGTCCCTTATATGGTCTAACAAGTGTATTAAGCATGTGTCAGTGGAGTATTTACTTCGAAACCCAGACTGAAACTCATACAACATGTTATTATTATGTAAAAATACCTTAAGTTGACAATAGACACCTTTCTCTAAGATCTTTGATACCACACTTAAAATACTGGTCTGTAATTTCCCACTTGGAGTGGGCTACCCTTTTTAAATAGGGGCTTGACCCTAGCCTGTTTCATACTTTTTGGTACACATCCAGAACTTATTGATTGCTTAATGATTGATGTTATTGGTGATTAAAGAACTTTTGCTCCTTTCTTTGCTGAGAGTTCATAAGACCAGTGCTTTTTGCTGTACTGAGACAACAAAGTTCTTCATACACAAATGATTCAGACATAGGAATTAGAATAAGAGAATTGTTATATAAATTTCGTTTTGAATAAAACTTCTAAAATAATTTAACAAGCATTCCTGAGCGATTTACATAATCCACTGCAGAGAGCAAGTCAGCATCATGTCCTAGAACGCTTCTTACTAAAGAATTCAAGGCTGAAACCTGTAGATGTGACAACGAAAATTCATCCAAGTACCACAAGGCCCCAATATCATTGAAAATCTTGGGCAGATGACTACATTGAACATGACGCTTAATCTTCCTCTCCATCCTTTCAGAGTTTGGAAACGGGCATTTTTGAAAGAAAGGTGAATGACGTTATGTAAAATCCACTGTCACATGGAGATCCGGGTCAAGACTGGCTGGATTGGTGGACTGATCTGTTTCATCGATTTTTGTTTGCTGGACCCTTCATGTGGTGCAGTTTCTAGAGGGCTTAGCAGGTACAGTCTTTGAACGTAACTCAGACCTGACTTGCTTAGATACAGTGGTAAACTAACGATGATCCTGATCCGCCGTGTTGTGTACTACGGACAATTCCGACATTTCACGCACTTTGGAACACTCCTGATCCGCCGTGTTATGTACTACGGATAACTCCGCCGCTTCATGCACTTCGGAAACATTTTCTTCACACTTCTCTCCCACGTCACCTTTGGCTTTTCCAGAATAGAAGGCTCCGTAGCATTCTCACGCACATCAAGATCTGGATTGGACAGTATTCATATTAACACACATAGATGATCAAGTGGCTGATGAGACAGTCGCTGATGGATGCCTCCTTCTTTTCTTAATTGGTCTCGGTCTGTGTAATATAGTGATTGAAGATTCTCATCAACCCACCAACACTGTGCCGGATAAATCTGCCACTTCCAAAGTGGCAAATCAGCGCCCGCCAAACTCTTAGTTTACATAAAATCCATATATACCATGAGATAGACCATCACTTACAGAGTTCAAAACTATCTTTGTTACAGGTGAATCTCACCTGTCAGGTGAGATAATCACCTTTGAAAAGAAAATTCCCATGGGAAAAATGAAGTTCCTATAGGAAAATTAAAATTCCTGAGGGATATTATCAAAATCCTACAGGATTCGATCATTTCCTGTAGGATATTTCAGAATTCCTGCAGGAAATTAATTTACTATGGGAGAATTTAATCTCCTGTAGGAAAGTTATTTCCTATAGGAGAAAGAAAAAATCCCTTAGGAAAGATGTTTCCCTTAGGATTTCCTAAATTCCTATAGGATTTCTTTTTCAGTGAGAAATTCCTATAGGAATATTTCATACCTTTGAAATTTTTGCTTGCTCCTAAGGGAGAAAAATATCCTGTAGGAAATTTTAAATTCCTATAGGACTTATTCTTCTCCTAGAGGAATTTGTTTCATCTATTTGTTCGACTGTAGCAAATTCTTACCAGTATAAAATATTTTGTATCAGAGAAAGAATCATAAAGAAACATCATTAATGTGATTGAAAAACATACTTTATCTTAAAATAATTCCTTCCTGGTGCTTAAAGGCAATTTAAAAGGTTATCTGTGGGGAATTAGTTTGAACACAATGGTAAAAATATGAATAATATTATGTACAAAACAATATTATATCACAGTTGACAATTTCTACTGCTACATACTACTGCAAGACAATTTTATGTCAAAATTTGCATCCTAATTTTGAATAGATTGATAAAAAGGTTGAACTTTATAAAAATACTTGCTGTGGGGCATATGTTACTCTAAAATGCTGAAATAATGCTCGAACCTTAGACGTTTATTGACTTAAGTGTATTCAATATTAGTCAAAACTTGCCTCTGCAAATTACTATCAAGCAAGAGGTTCTTGAGATACTTTACTGGGCATCATATGAAATTGCTAATGTAGCAGAGAACCTGCTGAACTTTGACCTGAAAATCACTAATAAGGGTCATTAAATTATTGATAATTTCAGACATATCTGCTCTCATTTTTTTTTCAATATTTTTGAAACCTTGTTAGTATAGCAAAATCATTTGTTCTAAGAGATAACAAATACTGTTTATTAATTAATTCATAATGAATTACCTCGGTATGTCCCACTTCCCTTGGATCCCCCACTTATAAGAAGAGACCCTTGGATCCACCAATAAATTCTTTGAATCTATGTATGATTCATGTAACATAGATATATTTTCTATATGACTTATTCATATAAAGAATAAACTTTCTTATCTCCCATACAGAAGAGTACCATTGCTATATATATTTCAATATTTATTTCATATTTCTTTTTTTTCTTCAAATTTCCCCTTGAGCCCCCAAATAAACTGGATCCTTGGATCCATCACGTAATTCTATAGAGCTATTTAACTCATTCATCTTAAGCTTAAGTTATGTAGTTGATATAATTTTGTTGAAATCAAAAAATAATTTATGTTATCAGATAAAGGTACCTTCCTCTCACTTTCATTCAACAGCCTGAACATAAGACATTTATATTCTTGAGTCCTGATTAACATATTAAAATCATTTACTTTAAAATAAATTTAAAATACTTCTAATATCTCAAACTTTTAATTCATGACATATTTCCCACTCCCCTTGGATCCCCCTCTCAAAAGATTAGACCCTTGGATCCACCACAAAATTCTCTGGATCTATGTTTGAAAATTTTTTTCTTCAAATTAAATCAATACATATGTGATTAGATGAAGTTCTTCTTCCTTTGGATCCACAACTTAAAATTTAATTGATCCCTATTATCTGTTATCAAATTGTTAACACATGTAATATCTTTGTTTTCAAATATAAGGAAATGCAAATGCTGTTTATTAATTAATTAGTAAATTATGTCCCACTCCCCTTGGATCCCTCACTCAAAAGAATAGACCCTTGGATCTACCACTAAATTCTTTGAATCTATATATAATTCAAACCTTTATATAATATATGACTCATTCATATAAAGGATAAATTTTCTTATCTCCCATACAGAAGAGTTACATAGCTATATTTCAAATTTTCTTTCATGAATATCTCTTTTTTTTTTTAAATTGATAAATTATTTCTCACTCCCCTTGGATCCCTTATTAAAAACCTGGATCATAGGATCCACCACTTAATTCTTTGGAGCTATATAACTCACTCATATTGAGCTTAAAGTTATGTAACTTTGACATTATGTTTAAAACAATACTTTATATTATCAGATAAAGCTAAATTCCTCTCCCTTTTGATCAACAGCTATGAACATAAGACATGCCTGATGTTCTCAATTATTCATAGGTTTAACATATTTATCAAAATCATTTACTCTTAAATATAAAATACTTTTAATATTTCAAATTTTTTAATTCATAAAATATTTCCCACTCCCCTTGGATCCCCCTCTCAAAAGATTAGACCCTTGGATCCACCACAAAATCCTCTGGTCTATATTTGAATATTTTTTCTTCAAATTAAATCAATACATACATTGTATGTGATTAGAAAAAAGTTCCTCTTCCTTTGGATCCACAACTTAAGATTTTTATCCCTTAGGCTAATACCTGTTATTAAATTGTAAACACATGTAATGCATTTTTGATTTTAAATATTATAAGGAAATAAAATTAGAAATTTAAAAAAGGCAGATGAAAGATTTCATTATCACCTCCCATTTATTCCAGCATCTACACTTGTCCGTTACGCACTGACAATAGCATAAAATTTGAGAGCAGTATAAAAAAATTAGGTTAACTTAAAAATCACATTTACACCAACAGCATTGATTCATTTGTTTCCTTGGAACCAGTACCTAAATGAGTGTATGTTGAAAATGGCAGCAGAAGAAATCAAGGTGAAAAACAAAACAATTTGTAAAAAAAAAAAAATAATAATAATAATAATAATAATAATAATAATAATAATTTCTGGTTCTGTCATTTGAGATGTTCATACATAATCTACTAATAATCCTTCCATTTACATCTCCAGCTGATAATATTTTATTTATGCTAACTTTCAGACAATTTATATTATTAAAACAAAAATAAATAAAATTAAATCTGCAATCAACAATTGGATCACTCCCAATTACCCACTGTTCACAAGTAATCTGATTGTATGATATAGGAACTCCTTTCATTGTAAAGAAATAACTTCTGTACAAAATTTAAAAATTGTTTGACTTATCATGTAAAAACAAAGTGTTGATGGACAAATGGATGGACAATGCAATTCTAATTGTGCTCCCGCATTCCATGCAAGGTCCTAAATATCACAAAATAATAAGTATACTACTTCAAAGAAATTAAGGCATATTGACTGAATGCAAGTTAAAAAGTATGGCTGTTGCTTGATTTCTGAAACTTTTGAGGGTTTGAGATAATGAAGATGACATTCGTATTTTTAATTCCAAAAATTGTATCTTTGATATGCATATATGTATCTTTCCAGCTACTTGACTATATATTATTATTATATATTACAATATGTATACTCGTATATATCTCTTGTAGATGCATTTATCAATGATGATACAATTAAGCACTGCTCATTATATTTAAGATCATGCTTGTTCTATCATTTGGATCTTCCTCCTTCTTTGTTTCATGTTTGTAAATCTTTTTTGCTCCTCCGGGGGCCCAAATTGGACTAATAAATCTTGTATTAATCACTTTAAAATATCCCTTGTATATTACATTTTTTAACTGACCAAATCTCAACAGCAATCTTTGTACATCCAAAAAAAAAAAAAAAAAAAAAAAACCAACATGAAACCCAACACACCTAATGACAGTTGACCTAACTAGTAAATACCATTAATTTCATTGTATTATAGAGATTGCATGTATCTATATTGCTGTGTATACATGTGTATATATCTGATGCATGTAGGTCCATTAGAAGCCAGCTAGGACCCAGTCCCAAACAAATCCTTTTAAAATTACCCAAAAATCAAGATGAAAATTCACCGACAAGCACTGTTTAATTCATCAGAAATCTAAATTTCTGGATTGTAATACAGTGTACTTAATTTATAAACTGAGATGTGAATATTAAGAATAAGGATAAACTTTCAATCTATTTTTAGAGTCTTTACTTTGCAGTAGAATGCAACTTGCACAAGATGTCAATATTTCTCCATTTTTCAACTTTTTGAATCTAAAATTCTAATTGAAATGGAATAGGATTTAATTTGTACTAAAAATAGTCAATTAAATCTTGGTAAAAAATTAGATCAACATGCAGTTCTTAGTTAATATAGATACCAAGGTATAGCAATATCCAATCAAGGAAATTGTCTTGCATGTAGCAGAGTAAGCTGTTGAGTTACTTGATATACCTGCAGTCAAACCTTGTTATCTCGAACTCGATGGGACCATATTAAAATCAAACCTAAAAGTATCCAAAGATTTGAGATAACTAAATGTAAAAAACATTAAGAACATGGTTGGGACAGACAACTCGCCTTGACATATCACTGGTATTCAAGATATTGGTGTTTGGGATATTGAAGATCAACTGTATTAGACATCTAGACACTGTTTCCTCTCCTTATTTCAATTTACTTTCACTTATTTTTCTTCTTACTCATCAATTATTTTAGTAACAGGTTAATTAGAGTTGTTGGGTTAAGCAGTCAATAATATATTTTTTAAAATAACTTTTTAACTTTTGATACAGAATTATAAGGCTTAATCCATGTGCGACATTATGTGTTAGCTAAAGGACACACAAATCTCTCCTTATAGATGGACTTTTCTTTGAAATCGTTTTTATTTTTGCTTTTATTTCAGTAGACGAATTTCGTCAACAACCCTAAGCCTCTTACCAATGAAAATGACAGTGAATGTCACATAAATCACATTGTCTTGCCCCATGTATTGGTACAATTTCACCATGATATTATTAATTATTGACCATTTAATCACGTTTAATAATCTGCATATATAACTGCCTTTAGAAATATATTTTTATAGGTAGGCCCCCTACATTACATGTACTGTCAGTAGGAGCAGTCAAATTACCATGTGTCTAAAATCATGTCTGTTTTGTACATAGTCTCTCTCTCTCTTCTTAAACAGGCCCTTGGCTTTCTTTAAAAGTAGAGGAATCCACACCTGTGTTCGTTTAAAGCAACATGCATGTTTAATTGGTGCATGAATAAACTAATTTTATAGTATTATAGACTTTTTTGTATTTCATAAATATTTACATTTAATAGGTTGTGCGTGACAATGTACTACATGTACATATATATTTGTGACTGAGGACCGCGTGTACAGTTGTAAGCTTACATGTAACAGTTAAAGTTTGTTTATGTGTATATACTCACTGATACTTACATCGTGGACAGCTGGTGAATGCGCACGCGAAATGCATCTTGTAATGGAACAGCTGATCACTGAACAGTCGCCTTTGACGGCGTCGAAGTTAGGATTTAGTTCCCTATACCAACCAATAAAAAGTTCTTAATCACATATTTCACATAAATCACAAGTTGCAGCTTCGTATTTAATCCACTGAGAAAACACTAAGCAGTCTAAATTTTGCATGCTTAGTCGCCGATCTTGGTAGTCGGTGCACGTGCTTTTAATTGTCCGATTCCCGGGTGCGTTTGATTTAATGCAATTGTAAGATTACATTTTGAAAGAACGATTTATAATATGTGTTACTGTAGACTTCATGCTGTTTGATGACTGTTCCTAAATACTGACCAGGTCTGTAGGATTTATTGTATACTAGAAAACAAAGCTACTTTATGGATATGCCCCTCATTATATAACAATAATATTGCATATATTATTTATTTATTATATATATTCATTTTGCTTCTCGACAAGGTATTTTTGGTCGGTAGTGCCCTTGAAATGTTTGGATCCCCCCCCCCTTTTCCAAATTGAAATTGCTTCCTATGGGCCTAAATATACAACTATATCATGCGCGGATCCAGGAAATTTTCAGCAGGATCAGATACAATATCGAACTGAGAAATTATTTTGTCAAGCAAACAACTTTCCTTACTATTTCACATGGGGTCTGTGTTTTCTATAAGGAGGGGGTTTTCAACAGTTTAATTAGACTAGGGTTTCAACATTTCCTTACCTCCCCCCCCCCTTTCCCCCGTCGTTTAGATCTGCGATGGCAAACTGCTTAATTATAAATTTTACATCCTTAACGTTGTTTGCAGGTAATTGAACGTGCTGGATTAATAAATTTTTTTTGGTCAATTCCCCTCCTCACACTTTTTTTTGTGGTAAAATGAGATTTCAGTCTTATAGTAATTAAAATTAGTCCCTACGTTGTTGTTATTGTTGTTGTTTTTTTTTAATTTATTTAACATTTTAATTCTGATGCCACGGTCTAATTAAAATTAGCCCCTATACGTCCTGTTATGCCATAACCAAAAAATAAAACGGAGGGGCTAATTTTAATTCGACTGAATGAGAGTTTTGTATGCCTGTCAGATATCTAATTACTTCAAGTAAGTGGTGAATATGACAATACATTATTCTTATTATCATATAATAGCGAACTGATTAACATGATTAAGGGCATTTTGGGAGTGCATTATCATGAGATTTTTTTTCGGATTCACCTCCTTGTAAATGTATTTCGAATGACGGGAAATATGTCACTGGATCCGCCTCTGTTCGGGCACCTGAACCGCTAGATACAGTACTTCTGTGTGTTTGTACTATGAAAATACACGGTATACAGTTCCAATCGATAACAATAGAGGATAGTCTGAAGATGTATACACGGTCCAATTCATTACGGCCGAAACATTGAAAAGGGCAATGATGAACTGAATCTCATGTACATTCTTTCTTTCAAACAGACACTTTCACATGTTTAAATTTGATGAAAAAGCATACAGATATAAAGTAGTATCTACTACTGCATATATATATATATATATAATTATATGAGCAAATTTGAGTGAGACTGATAATTTTGATAAGTTAAAGGGGGCAAAGGTGCAAAGCTTGTTTAAAATGCAATTGAAATTAGTTGTGTTACTATAACATACAACACATTTTTATTTCCTTTACCATGTTTATGCGTAAATAATCAAAATATCATGCACTGGACTACAAAGCTTATTGAACCATTGGCATAATATTCATCATACTGTTACTCAATGCATTTTTTTTTTTTGGTTAATTTTACCACTCCAACATTTTTATCACCATGATCACCACAAGCATTACACCGTGTCACATCTGAAAACAATTCCTAACAAATTAATAAAATAATATTCGATCACACAGGAATGAAAATTATGCTATGCGTATATTACTTACAAATGTGTGTAATTAACAATTGTTGTTACTTAACGGACATATTAGCTTAATAGCCTGTGTGCCACTGACACCTAACATTTTTTTTGATTTTGAAGTTTGGCCTTAAGTTTGTGCTGTACAATATCCCGATGACCTCGAGGCTGACAGTGAAAACACTGATATACAATAGAATGTTGCGACAGTGTATTATATCTCTTAATCGATAATTTGATAAATCATAATTTTAGAATGAAGTAATGAAAAGTAAAGTATCGTTTCAAACACTGTCGCCATGAATTTGTTAACATTACTAAAAAGTCAAACGTATAAGGAAGTCATGTAATTACTGATTTATTCAGAGATTTACTTGTAAATTTCATCGATAAATATATATAAATAATCAAGTTTGTAATCACTAACTGAACCATCTGTAGTTCACCTGGTCCTAACTGCTCAAAGGAGGCTTACCATTTACTGTGAAAACAAAACGATACTAATAAGTTATTTTAAAAGCGTTAAGTCATTTAGGGAACACCTCAAGCGGGGATCACTGCCAATTATCTTATAATGAAGAAAAAATAATTTAACAAAAAAACCCTCTCGCTTTGAAGACATGCAAGTGGTCATTGAATCAAAGAAAACCACAAATATCATGCAATTATTTTAATTTTATTGGCTAAAGCTTTAATCATGTTAATGAAATGATTAAGAGTAACCTATAATTAGATGTCGATACCCCCCCCCCCCACACAATTATAGTCTTTCGTTTTAGTAAATTTTCATTCAGATGCTGGTTAGCCCCCTCCCCCCCCCCTTCCCCCCCCCCCACACACTTCTTGCTGTGTAAGGTTAAACAATGGCGAATTTTCAGGATTTGAAAAACAAGGTACCAAGAAGTAAGAGGAAAGTCCAGCCCCCCCCCCCCCCTTCAATAGGATTTGGATTTTAGGGTTTTTTGTTTTTTTGTTGTTTTTTTTTGTTGGTCAGATGTACTATCTTATATTACACAGCCTGCGTTATTTTTGCAATGCTACCGTGCACTTGCATGAATACAGAACTACCAATATCAGGGTTGTCCCCAAGAATTAAAACAGCAGGGAACACTGAAGGGGGTCTCGGGTTCCTCCTCTACATGTAACACGGGTTTGAGTGCGAATGCCAAATTAACCGGGACATTGCGTCATTAAGGGTACATACATGTACCACAAACGAAAATTAGATGCATGGATTGATATATATTTTTTGACTGATTTTGAATGGAAATGACATAAATAATCAATCCCTAAAATATAAAGAAATCGTAAGTTTTCTTTGGTGCTTAGGTACATTGTAAGCAACTTTGTATCGTTTTCTATCTAATTCTATACAAAATTTAGCACATAATTTTGACATTGTGACAAAATCTTACAAAATTCTCCCACTTTAACCAGAAAATATCATTCAGGTTACCTATTTGAATGTAAATCTATGAGAAATATTGCTAATTTCTGAAGAAAAAAGTTTGTTTGTGTTATTTATCCTTAAAGGCGGGGAAATTCCCCGGCTCCCGGGTCTTAGGGACAACCCTGTCAATATTATGTAATGGCAGGTATCGATTGGGGTGAAGCCGAATTCTTGAATATATGTCTTGGTTTCAATAGGCCGCTATTGGCCGGTAATTCTATAAGGTGTGAATTCAGCCCTGCGGGTGAATTTTGCAATCGATTTTCAATCAAAGGTGTAAGTTAAAAGATCGATAGCATGCGATATTTTTTATCCTTGAATAATTGTACCTCCTATTACATGATTTCCGTGCAATGAAATTAATAGTATTTCCCGGTTTCAAGAATTAAAATACAAATTAATCTATCGAGATGCCAGTATACGCACAATGTCACATAGTTTGCATATCCCGTAACACAAAAGATTTGTTTTGAATACATTAAATGGATTGGAAACAAATTTATATAACTTCGTAAGTTCCTCATAGCATGACATTTATTAAAGGCAGATTCCCCCTCCCACCCCCCCCAAAAAAAAGATAAAAAAAAAAGAAATCAATGGTTTTCTATATTAATGAATTAGTTTAGCCATATAGTTTATTTTTTCATTCAAAGTTTCTCGATAATGTCATATTTATCGGATGTTTATAAAAGCATTTAAGGTCATGGCAGAAAATAAGAATTTTAAACATAGCTAGATTATTTTTTTTTTTTTAAATATGTACAATTTTGTTTAATGTTTGATGTGTTTAGAAATTTGATATTTCTATCATTTACATATGTACAACCAATTAATTGATTAAATCCAGTCTTTTTGAAGTCCGATTTCCTTGTCTCAAAGTTACAAATAAAACTAACGATCCGGTTGGGAAGGGGTGGTGGATCACAGTCACGCTTTCGTGATCGAACTGTGACAATGGCTGATACTGGTAGATATGTTAATGAAATTAGAAAAAAAACAGATTATGTAAAATGTGCTCTTTGAATGTTATCGAAGACGAATTTCATTTTATTTTACAATGTCCTTTTTATCATGACCTTAGATCTAAGTATTTGAAAAAGTATTATTATAAGAAATCCAGTGTTTGGAAATTAATTCAACTTCTAAGTGTACAAAATATAATGGAACTTTGTAACCTTGGAAAATATTTATATCAAGCTTCCACAAGAAGAATGAAACATTTGTAAATTTTTTAAGTATTTTATAATTACAGTTGCCTGTTAGAAAACACGTCCTACATAGTTTACTTCCTATTTATTGATTATGCTCACTCTCATATTGTTATAAAGAAATAAAGAACTTGAACTTGATTATCGGGTGTAAACAGAAGTGAACATCGATAGCAGATATATACACATTGTAGGTTCATCAATGTGTAGCGGATGTGTTCATATAGGATAAGACTATAGGGGAGGGGGTGCTTAAGTTTTTGTTTGTGTACTTTGGTTTGCTGAAGAATAAAAATAAGCAAATTTAGACCAGAACTATAAAGGGTCCAGATTTTCTGTTATATAGTCACAGTCTACGATAATATGAAAAGGTTAGAAAATATCCGAACCCCTTCTATATTGTTATATTTGCTAATTGCTTTATATGTAATTAGGAGCTGTCGAAGATTCAACCCCGTAAATAAAAGATTCTGAAAGCAAAAATCTATTTAATTTAAACGTGAAAAAATCACGGTAATTAATTGATAGGAAATGATGTTTGTATAGAAAATATGTAATATGTACCGTAATAAGGGACAAAAAGCAGATGAGTATCAGTATATTCTAGAATGTCATTTTTTTCAGAATGCCGGAAAAAGCGTCTAAAAAAAAAATACTGTAATAGACCAAATTTATACAAATTTTCAGAATTATTGTCAACTAATGACTCCAGTGTTTTAATTAGATTGTGTAATTATATACCTAAAGTATATGAACAAGTCTGTCCTCAATAATTATTTAATATAACTATGTTTATCTAACTTGTATGTATCCCCGATATTTCACGTGTATCTTTTATATTGTATTTGTATGTAGAACCTCGTGTACCAATAGGTGATTTGAGTGAACAAATTGAATTAAACCGTGAATTTCAAGATCTAAAAATAATATATTCCCCTCTTTAACTTTTATTGTACTGTTTTTCTTTTCTTAAAATGCAGCCTTCCTTAGTTTTTTGTAATTGCAGCCGTACACTAATCTTGTATGTATACAGGACTACCCAATCTCCCAATTAACAGGAAATGGCAGGTATCAGTAGGTGTGAAGCCGAATTCTTGAATATATTCCGGTGACCGCTAGGACAGAAATTCTAAAAGGTGTGAATACAGCCCCGGGGGGTGAATCTTCCAATTGATTTTCAGCCAGAGGTTTGAATACTGGGACATGCCCCTAATTTTTTAATCCCTTGAACTCAGACAACTTCTATAGAATATCCATTTTAACACGATTTCAAAGTTTTTGCACTTATCAATATAGGATAGAAAAGTATTTATCAAGAATTGAATACATTTATCTCCGTATGTTGCACCCCATAACAAAACATGTTTAAAGTTGTATTATCTAGTATGCTACTATTCCGCTTACCAGTCGGACTTCAATAGTTGGCAGGCGTTTGATTATTTTGATACATTTTTAAAAAAAAAAATCTGTATTTTAATTTTCTGGTAACTATAAAGAGTATACTGGGAGAATTATTATGATAAATATTAGAATAATCAGATATTTAATAACTTGCCATATACACAACAAAGAGGACAAAAATGATCATTTTTCATACTTTCCATACGAGTGGGTTTTCTCTCCTTTTTATTATCATATTTTTTTTTTTTAAAAGATTATACTCAAAGTATGCATAATACTATATTTCAGACTTTGGTAAACAAAAACATAGAGCAAAAACACACTGTGCCTAAAAAGTACACTTTTATGACAAAACATTCGTATCTTTCCGAAAAATATTTGAAGTACATTTAGTCAAGCGTCATTTCACTTTTGGGATTTAAATGCCACTGTTTGTCATGAGCTGTGTAACGAAGTTGTTAGCGTGTTAGTCTCTATGAAAAAAGGAGGTGATATTCAGGATGTTTTAAAGAAAAGTTTTGTTTGTCATAATTTAAACCTTTCAATAATAAGAACTTTACTCTAAATATTAAATTTACAAATTAAATATGATTTTTAAACTTTTGACGCTATGGACATTTTGCACGCCTTGTTCGCCCATCTTCTTTAGATATATACACATTATAGAGACTATTAAATGCCCAAAGCACGCCTCTGCCGAAATTCTTGCATCTCCGCATGTAATTCCGGTGGAGAATCGACTAGGCTGGATAGGACGGGTGATTTCGAGCAATAATTCTTGAAAAAGGGATGGATATTTTTAAAACTATTTCACTATATTATTTATTGCAAATATTATTAAATTTCACAGCATGTCATTGAATTAAAGTTTACTCTATCTGTTTTAATAGCAAAGTATTTTCTTTTAACTTTTACAACAGAATATCAAGAATTTAAGTTAACATGATCTGTTTTCATAGCAATGTATAATTTTTAAAATTTTTATTACAGAATATGAAGAATTAAGTTTACATTATCTGTTTAAAAAGCAGTGTTGAAAAAATTAAAACTTTTAACTGAAAATCAAGAATTTTCAACATGAATGAAGGTGTACATTTATTAATCTGTTTTAATAGCAATGTATTTTTCAAAACATTTATAACACAATATCCAGAAATTTCAATTCCCGATTTCGTTGGTCTCAAAATGATACAAAAGAGATGGGGTGTCGGGGGTGTCACACAGTCACCAGGTCAAGTTCGGGTGAACTTCGACAATTGCCTAATAGATAAACATGATGGGTGTCAACAGCAGATATCGTATATATACACTGCACATGTACCAGTCGTTGTATCGATATGAGAGGGAGAGAGAGAGAGAGAGAGAAGGGGGGCCTAGATGCCATCTGGTTGCTATGCTGGATTACTTAAAACTGTTGTTTTTTTCCTTCTTATAAATTTTCCTCTTTTTATTTTTTTATAATCTTCAGGTTTCTACTTACATACCGCTGGTATAATTATGTTTGCTATTTCATTTTGTTCTAATTAAGAACCGGATCTTTCTGAAATAAACAATTAATCAGTCGCTAATTTATGATTTAACAAAAATGAAAGAAGTCGGTGGGTTTTATATTTTGTAAAATTAACCTAAAACATTACAATTTAACACATTTCTTCACAAGCAAAAAAAAAAAAAAATTAAATTTAAAAAAAAAAACAACAACCTTAAATCCATCTCTCAAACGTGAAAAAAAACCTACATGTGTATTTCGTAGTAATGATGATGGGGTCAACGTTTTCTCCAGTCATTTTTTATTTGCTTCAGTATATACTTTTAATAACTCTGCAAATTCCAGGGGGGGGGGGGGGGTCGGACCATCCGACCCCCTCTAGATCCGCGCATGCAGCGTCGAGAGTTATTGAAAGGTCAAGCAAGTAGACTGTGTGTGATATAAAAAATGTGCATGGATATCTGATGCTGACGTTGAAATGAAATCAGATGGATTTTTTAAAGAATTATTAAAGAATGTTTTTTAACTGATATTGAAAATAAAACAAAGAAGAATTCAAATAACATTTGCTTAATACATGTATATATATATATTTTAAAAAAAAAGCGGGGGGGGGGGGGGTGCAACAAAAAGAACGTTTTTCCTCCCGAGATCTCTTTCTGACATATTAATTCTACGTGTTTCTCACGCTGCATTGCATTTCCGACATTTTTGTTTGCATTTCCGACATTTTTAATTTTCATTTCCGATATCTATTTCTTTACATTTCCGGAATTTTTGGAGGGTACTTTTGCGGCATTTAATGTTAACGAAGTAGGTGGAAATAGAATTATAACAGGATAAATATTACATTTATTTCAAACAACATTTTCTGAATATAAACAATACAATACACTGTATATACATGCAACACTAAGTCTAGTTAAAAGTTTTGCATAAGTTAAATGAGCATGCAATTTTTGTTCACCAGATTTAATGTCCACTGAATTATATGTCAGGGACTGCACCGAAAACCAGAATTCCCTCAAGGATTTTGGCTTTATTCCCTCGACTAGTTTCTGTATGTCTTATCATTTCCATCTTAACCTATCTGATCTCAAACTGAATATATGTATCTTGAATTGAAAAGGAGATGAGCGAAAGTTCACAACACTTACATGTGTCCCTGGGTAAACACGTAAAATCATCGTCCCGAATAAGCTTTTTATAAGCCAAGCATTCCTGATTATTTGTGTATCAATGATTATACGATATATTCTTGATTTATTTTTTAACAATTTATATGAGGGAAGTCTTCAGTTCTATTTTCACTGCCTGAAAAGTGCGATATGATAAATGTCGGACATGAAAACTTTAAAATGTCGGAAATGAAAACTATAAAATATCTAAAGTTCGATATTTTAACAAATTCCGAAAATGAAATGCAGCCTTTTCTCAATATCCTGATACTAAGTAGCATCAAAGTATATTCTAGATTTTCGTTCTCCAGAGAATAAAACATTATATGCAATATGAACTTGTTTATGAAAAAAAAATTAGTAGAAATGTGTGTGTCCCATGTAACCCATGGGTATTGTTGACAAGAAAAACCTTATGATGGTCTAAAACAAACTGAGGGGGAAAAAAGATGAATCAAAAAGACAATGATGAAAGTGTATCAACTCGCAGGGCCGTCGCCAAGTTTCTGAAACGATGGGTGCGGGGGAGGGTTTGGGAGTGGTATCCCCTTCTCAGTCAGAAGAAAGAATTATGAATTGGTACCATTTTGCTGGGATCTGATGCAATATAGGGTAATAATTTCTTTACCTATCAAATAAACAAAATAAAGCAGAAGCAGCAATTATTTAAACAGATAAAAAATGAATTTGTTTCCAAACATATTTTCAAGTTTTTTTTTTTTTCAATTTTTTTTTATTTTGGAAAAGGGGGTGAGATCGCACACATCGCTTCCTCCTTTCCGACGCAGCCTTGACTGGATCCCAATTTAAGATTCAAAGTACTGTCAAATTTGCACCAAAAAAAATCCCTAGAAATATATTTCGTTTTCAAAACGAATTACAAACATAAATAATCATGAACTTATACCTTTAGTCATTATATGAAACTACTGTTCGCTGAAAGTCACTATTTTTTTTTAATCATCCGACAATTGCGCGATTCCAAAAATCGCTCAGGTGTAACCCCACCCCCCACCCCAAAAGTTATAACAATAATGATAATAATAATTGGTAATAATAAATAACAAAAAATAAAATTTAAAAACTTACCATTTACATGTATAACATTATACAAAACTATTGACACAAGTCCCTTTTACCCCAGATCCCAGTTGTTTATATAAGCATGTTTTAATGTAGCTTTGTTACAAAATAAATCTTACATACATTTTAAATATTAAATACATTAATTCTTTCATATCTAAATTTTTGCCAAAAAAAGTTTTTGCAATCGCAATTTCTAGGGGACAGTGTTTTTCCGAGCTTGCCGGAAAGGCCCGAGTTTTAACTTTTAGTGTACACTTTCATCCAAGTCAGTAGAGCGCTTTAAACTTAGAGACGAAAACTACCAGAAATGACAGAATGGAAAGCAAGAAATTTGGTTTTCAAGGGTTAATTCATGCAAGTTTTAAATCATTCTGTTTGATTTAGCATGTGTGAATTACTCCATTAACATCACCAGCATGTCAATTCTGCTGTCATTATAGACTGAAGCGACTTTTGTTTAAATGTAAGTATTAGCATGAGGCTGATTGCTTGCAAGCTGAAACAGAAAGTAGACAAAAATTACCTGAAACGTTCAATGAGGACATTTTTGCTAGTGTTAATTGTAAGATTTATTTCTGCAATTGTAGATGTAAACCAATAGATATTTGGAGGATATTTACAGGCTTTTGTTTATAGTTTGTGGACCTTGAACATTCAAACTTCATAAATTGGTGCATTATGCTTGTACATGTACTTGCCAAGTGTTGATTGAATTTTTGAAGAGAAGACAACACATTACATGTAGACTCAATCTTTTATAAGTAGTTATACTAATTAAAAATGTTATGTGGTGGATGGAAAGGAAGGAGATGTAATGAAATTTATTCCTCTTATTTTTCTTTCTCCCCAAGGGAGGTCGAGACAATGGATTTGGCATGTTTGTTGATTTTTCCACCAGTTTTGTCTGTGTGTTTGTCTGTCAGGACTTGTTTTTCAGCCATAACTCTCCAATCCTTGATAGGAATGAAGTCAAATTGTAATATGTTGCTGATTATGATATATACATTTAGTTGTGTAGTGTCATTGATATTGACCCAACATCATATTTCAGACAAAGATCAAGGTCATTGAGGTAAAATTTATATTGACTATAACACTTAAAACCTCGAAGCCTTGACTGAAATTGTCTCAAACTTGAGTAAATGGTTTCACGACGTATTAGACATGTAATGGTCTTACTCTAGGTCATATATCAAGTCAAGCACATCTGCTGTTGCTCTGAAAAAAGTGATGTTTCCTTTTTTTTTTTTTTTTTTTGGAAATTTTACTACATCGATTCATCTTTGATTATGAGAATTAAGGTTATATGCTTCAGAATAGCATCAATGATGGAAATTCAATTTTCATAAATGTTCTTTTAGTTTTTGGTTTAGTTACAGAAAAAAGTGTGATGGTGAAATCAATCAGTTTTCAAGATAGTGGAAAGATACTTTTGTTTTACTTTCCTAATTAAAAAATGAATGAACAGACACATACACATACACACACATTCATACACACACACGTGAGAAGAGAATACAGTTCATACAACATTATCAAAATGGGTATAAGAAGGCACACAGAAAAGGAAATCATATGGACAGGGAGTAATATTGTAAATTCCTAAGGGATTTTTTTTTTCAATATTATCAATCTGAGAAATAAAATAACACATATTAAAAATCCCATAGGAGTAATTTAAAAATTCCTAAGGGAATTTTTATCCTAAGGGAAATTATTTTCCTAAGGGAGAAAAAAATTCCCTTAGGAGAAATTTTTTTTCCTGTAGGACTTTTTTCCTCCTACAGGATTTTTCTTTCTCCTATAGGAAGGTAAATTCCCCTAGGAAATAAAATTCTCCCTTGGTAAATTAATTTCCTGCAGGAATTCTGAAATATCCTACAGGAAATGATCGAATCCCTTAGGATTTTGATAATATCCCTCAGGAATTTTAATTTTCCTACAGGAACTTTATTTTTCCCATAGGAATTTTCTTTTTAAAGGTGATTATCTCACCTGACAGGTGAGATTCACCTGTAACAAAGGTAGTTTTGAACTCTGTAAGTGATGGTCTACCTCATGGTATATATGGATTTTATGTAAACTAAGAGTTTGGCGGGCGCCGATTTGCCGCTTTGGAAGTGGCAGATTTATCCGGCACAGTGTTCACCCTATCTACCCTATATATGCTTTATTGGTTGTTTTGAAAGAAATGACGCCTGGAAATGCCAGAGGTGGGATCAGATGCCAAGTAAGAGTAAGCATCCCCTATCTAGCAGTCACTCCCTCTGTCATTCCTATAAATTGATCAGGAAGACGGAACATTTAGTAGTCAAAAGGCCTAACAACAAAATACAACCCGGTGAAAATTTAAATTTGACTACAAGGTCATTATAACGCAATACGAATTTACGCAATGCGAACTTTAAACGACCTTGTGGAAATTCCTGTAACATCAACTTCTGTCAGTACCCTGCCTCGGTTTACAAATTGATCGTCTCTTGAGTATCCATTAAATTTGGAGATGTTAACAACCTATGAAGGCGATAGCGGGATATTACTACATAAAGGAAAGTTGACGATGGAAAGGTGTTTGTTTGTATGTTGTTTAACGTCGTTCTCGAGAATTTTTTCACTCATATGGAGACGCAACCACTTGCCATTGGAGAGCTGCAAATTTTGTCCTATACTCGGCACTTACGGCCATTGAGCATTGAGGGATCTTTTTCGTGCCAGCACTTACTGCGACACGGGACCTCGGTTTATAAGGTCTCATCCGAAGGACCGGTCTCCACGTCCCACAGTGGGATTCGAACCCGCGACGTAAGGATCAACTCCTTACTTCGCGACTCTAGAGCATACGCTTTAACCACGCGGGCGACCGATGGAAAAGTGAAGTCTTTTCTTTTGTCATAAATTTACAAAAGTTGTCAGTTGTTGGCCATTATAGTCCAATGTCAGTAAGACATCCAAATACGAAAGAGATTTGGCAGACTCTGTTGTGTCATATATATAGCATTTAAGAAAGGACAATACTAAGATATGTCACTGACTCCTTAACAGAGAGTACATTAATCATATAATCAGCGAGATAATTTATTTACGTAAACATTACGTAAACATTATGCTGAATATTTCAGTATTAAGGCAAGTAGAATTATCCAACGATTGAGATATTCTTTTCTGTTATATAAAACGCAAAATGTTGCGCTCTTCAGAAACATATTTTCTCTGTTTTAAAATATGGTACATTTTTAGTCAATGTATTAACAAAATATTAGCTAAAAATTATTCTATTTATATGCATGGAAATGCAAGAGATTTTATTGCAAGAAGTGGATGATACAAAACTTCTGTGTATTGTCCAGCTTGTGAAGTTTGTTTATGTTCCTACAAACATTTTATCAATTGGCATAGTAAAAATTTTAAGGTTTTGCCAACATGTAAGAATATAGCTACGTATGCATTTATTGTTGATACTCATAGTAGTATCTACTTGTACATAATTTACGCTTTTGATATCGTCCCCTAAAGTTTGATTTGTGAGGTTTGTTTTATAATGATGCGTATTTTGATCGTTTTGTCGTTAAAGTATAAATGGTGTGTGAAATAATTTGTCAGTTAAGTAAAGACTAGTTTTATACATGCTTAATTATCTGAATGCCATTGTTTACACTTGTTTTACTTTATTGTTGGGACCTCGTGGTACCTATTGTTTTAGTTATGGCCCACTCCCATGATGCAATGCGCTATGTGTTTATGAAGTTTAGCGTGCGCTGTATTTCAATTATAATTTATTGATAATGCTTGTATAGATATTTAATGATACTAGAAATAGTTGGGCTAGAAAATAAATGTTTCTTTTATTTTTATAACTTTCTCGTAAGCAGGAGAATTTGTTGTGGGAACTAGAGCAGCCCGTCATGTTTTTCATTGGTTCTTGTAATTTACGCGACGTTACTGATTGGTCGCGTTTCATGATGTCATTTTACTACGTTTGTAAACACGAGTTGTAGCAGACAGCAGTGATTTTGACTGATTTTGGGTTGTAGAAAGGTGCGTTACTTTAGTTTGTTAATTTTATTACATTTATTTTGGGAGAAAGACTTTAGAATATTTTGGATGGAGTTGGTCATGGTTTGTTATCAATAAGTAAGTTTATTTACAGCTATTTGCTGAGATGTTAACCGTGATATATCGGTCTGAAATTATTAGAATTATTTTACGGATATTTTATCCGTTGTTAATTCAATTACTGGTTAAATCTACAGTCTCAGTACAATAACAAGTACAGAATACGTAGGTTTTAAGATGGATTTGGAATTGTTGTTTCATAAAAATAAAATATGTGTTCAGAATAAACCATTTATTTGTTAAATTTACAAGAATTGTCTTTATTTCACTTTCGCCTTCAATTTGGAAGTAGAGAGAAAGAAATTAGTTTTAATTTCATTATTATATATCAGTGCGCTTATCCGGTGCCGTTACAGTGTCCAAAAATTTATTTTTACAATAGCTCCAAAACTATGTGGTTTCAAGTGATACTTTCTATCTGTTAATCAATGATATATTTCTAAACTGTAAAAGTTTTAACTTTATATCTCACATAGTATTGGAGCTACTGTAAAAATAAATGTTTGGACATCTTGACCTTCGGCAAATCATTATACCTACTAGAAACTGCATTATATTTCACTTGAAAAGAAACTGATATATTCTTAAATTCTTGATTTATTCTTAAATTCTTGGCAATCAAAATTGCGTTTTTAGTTTTTAATATTTTTTAAAGAGAAACTCACTGAATTACACCATTTTTTCTGCTTTCACATTTCTTTTACACACTGATAAAGTAGAAACTAAATAGTTTCAATTCTAATAGAAAATTATACACACAAATTTTATCTCAAAGAGAAAGAGCCAGGAGTAGAAAAATGGTCCTGTTTTTATGAGTAAAAGAAGCACATTCAAAGAACTGTGGTCCCCCGTTTTAGGTGACTTAGTTGTTGGATGCAGTTATTTACGGTATATTTGTATTGTTTGTGTGTCTTGTCTTGTTTGTCCATCATACAATGAAAAAGCTTTTTTTTTAAAAAAAAAAAATAATAATAATAAAGGTTTTGGTAAACATAAAAAGCTTCTTAAAACTGCATCGAACTTCAAGATCAAGGTCATGAGGTCAATTGACCTACTTACCAAAACTTTTAAGTGTGGCCATAACCTTTACTCCAGAGGAGATAGGACATTCATACTTTTTTGGGAATTGTGCATTACTTGCTCAAGACCTTTGGGATTGTATCATGTTATTTGACCTCATGACTTGATCTTGAAATTGGATGCAGTTTTGAGAAGCTTTTATGTTTGCAATAACCTTAATTCAAAAAATGGTAGCACTTAAGTGTTGCAGTTTTGAAGAAATGTAGTGGTAAGTCCTGCAGTAAGTGGTCGTGCGTTGTCTTGCTGGAAAATTGAGCCATTTCTATGCATGAAAGGAGGCTCAAAAGGTTGCAAAATTTCATCACAATATCACTGGGCTGTGACTGTACCTTGGACTTGTACCAGATTTGTCCTGCAGGTATAATTTGGTAGTTAGTAGCGAAATGCTCTCTGCGGCGTCTATACAACCTTACGCTCCCATCAGGACGCTGTGGTAGGCGTCTGCTCACATATGGAATATGTTGTATGGTACTTAACGAGGAACCGTACCTGCCGGTGTTCAGAATTGAGAATGTAACACATTTCCATTCCCGGGCTAGGTATGTTCTACTTTAATATTATATTTTGCTCAAATATACCGTTATAAATGTATTTTACTGAATATTAGTAATAAAAAGGTTTCCTGTATAAAAAAAATACACAAGTTTTCAATATATCGATTGGTTATTTTTAAAATATTACACATTCTCAAGTCTAATGTCTGACTTCACAATCCGTCACGGTAGCTCAGTCTGTAGAGCGCTCGCTCCGTGATCGGAAGATTGCGAGTTCGAATCTCGGTCGCAACTGACCTAAGTCGTTAAAAGATAGGTAGCAACTGTCCCTTTGCCAAGCACTGGTCACTTGGATTGATTGATTGATTGTATGTTGTTTTACGTCCCATTCGAGAATTTTTCACTCATAAAGAGACGTCACCATATACCGGTGAAGGGCTTCAAATTTTGACCTTTACTTGGAACTCAGGGCCATTGAGCAGTGAGGGATCTTTATCGTGCCAACGCCTGCCGTGACACGGGGCCTCGGTTTTTAAGGTCTCATCCGAAGGACCCGCAACTTTCACTTCAAAGTGCCGAGCGCATGGCGAAGGATCAGTTGCTACCCATTTTATCGACTTAGGTCTGTCGCGGCCGAGATTCGAACTCACGACCTCCCGATCACGGAGCGAGCGCTCTACCGACTGAGCTACCGTGAACTGTATGGGCACTTGGAAGTGAACGTTGCAGATCCTTCGGATGAGACCTTAAAAACCAAGGCCCCGTGTCACGGTAGGCGTTGGCACGATAAAGATCCCTCACTGCTCAATGACCCTGAGTACCGAGTAAAGGTTTAAATTTGAAATCCTTCACCGGTATATTCTGACGTCTTTTCTGAGTGAAAAATTCTCGAAGGGGAAGTTAAAAACATACAATCAATTAATAAATCAAACTATGAAGGAAAAAATGTGCAATTGAATTTTTTTTTCTTATTACATGTAAAGGGAGATTTTGTATCCTATTACAAAAATATGAAACATTTTCCAAAAATATGAATTTAAGGAAAAATTTGTCCGATCTATTGTGAACTACCTTAAATATGTAAAAGTAGATCAAAGTATCGAGAAACCAGCATATTTTCATTTGGATACTTTTGAACAAAAAAATGAATCATATAGGGTTTTGTAATATACCCCTTAACGTTTTTGATGTATATATAAAGATTTTGATTTTTGATGTATGTATAGAGATTTTGGGATTGCAATAGTCATGAAAATCCATGCTGAGTCGCGATCGATGTATGAAGTGAGAACTATTATCTCTTTTCTGGTTTACATTTTGTAATGTACTTTTGAAAAAAAAAAAAACAGAAATGAAACACTGTATGTTGCTAATAGTAATAATATTTAAGGTCTTCCGTTCCAACGGAAGACCTTCTACTGATTCTGATGTAAGATTATTAGGGTCTTTCGTCTTCTGCGGAAGACCCTTCTATTATTCTATTGTTGATTTTTCACTTTTCTTATTATTATTAAGGTCTTCCGTTTCAGTCGGAAGACCTTATAGTGATTCTACTGTTTCTTCTTTTTATTATTATTTTTTTCCCCTTTTCTTTTCGGGGCGATTTCTCAGAGATGGCTGGACGGATTTTCTTGAAATTTTCAGGGATGATAGAGAATAAAAATACCCTTAGGCGTTTTTTTTTCCATTTTTTCAAAATCCACTTCCTGTCGTCAGATATGTCGGATTTCCGTTTTTTTCAAAAATATTTTGTCCCAGTCATATCTCAAAAACGGTAAGAGATTAAGACACCAAACTTATATGGTTAATAGATCTTGAGAAGTAGGCAAAACCATTTGGGTTAAGAGCGTCAGCCGTCACTTTCGGTCGTCACAGGAAGTGATAATAGAAATCGAAAATTTCAACTTTTCTTTTTTGAATCTTTTTTTGGATCACATTATTGCATTTCAGTTATAGTTTCGAAATATGTTGGTCTCACCGGAAACAAAAACGACAACTTCCGGCTATAAGCGAAAAACTGCATAATTTGAGCATTTTACTTTCCCATAAATATTTTTTATAGGTGATGTATTTGAACTGATTTTTCAATATGTTATCAAGATTGCAAATGTCTAGAGTAACATCAAATATCTTTGTAAAATTCACTTCCGGTCGCGCGTTTAAATGTCCCCAAATTGAAAACTTGTCCGAGTGAGATCTCAGAAACTGTAAGAGATTTAGACACCAAACTTATAGGAGTATTAGACCTTAAGGAGTAGACAAATCCGTCTGGGTTAAGAGCGTCAGTCGTCACTTCCGGTCGTCACAGGAAGTGATCAAAGAAATAAAAAATTTCAACTTTTCTCTTTTGAAATGAGACTTACATCATATAATTGTATCTTTTTCACAGTTACGATATGTGTTGGTCCCACCCGAAACAAAAAACGACAACTTCTGGTTATAATAGAAAAACTACATAATAGAGGTTTTTAATTTTCCCATATATATCGCTTATAGATGGAGTTCTGTAAATGATTTTTATATATGTTATTGAGACTGCAGATGTCTAGAGTGACATGAAATATCGTAGTAAAATTCACTTCCGGTCGCGTGTTTTCTTGTCCTCAAAATGAAAAGTTATTTCAGTGAGATCTCGGAAACGGCATGAGAGTAAGACACCAAACTTATAGGAGTAAGAAACAATGGTGAGAATGCAAAACACATAGGTTAAAAGCGTCAGCCGTCACTTCCGGTCGTCACAGGAAGTGATCAAAGAAATCGAAAATTTCAACTTTTCTTTTTAAAATAAAAACTTGCATCACTTTATTGCTTCTCTTTCGCTGTTTTAAATACGTATGATTCCACCGGCAACAAAAACTTTAAACTTCCGGTTTCAAGAGATAAACTACGTTATTTCGTGATTTAACTTTCTCATAAATTTCACTTATATATAAGTATTTGAAATGTTTTTTTTTTACATATGCTGTAGATACTGCAAAAGTCAAGAGAAAATTCAGAGATTTTTATTCAGTTCACTTCCTGTCGTGTGTTTTTCCTGTAATCAAAATTATAATTTTTTCTCACAATTGTTCGGCAACAGTAAAAGACTGAAGTCTAAAACTTTCAGGACTTAAAGTCAATCATCAGGTCATTTCAATCGTGTAAAAATTGTGTGTCATCATTACTTCCGGTGACAGGAAACGAAGCAAAAAAGTATTGTTTTAAGTTATTTGGTTTCTACATAAGTTTTAGGCTAATACCGACGTTGGAAAAGACATGTTCATGCAAACAGGAAGTAGTATAACGGAAGACCTTCTCATTACTAGTAATGAGTTTCTAGTTAAGATTTTCCGTTTCAGACAGAAGACCTTATAGTGATTCTACTGTTTTTTCTTTTTATTATTATTATTATTAGGGTCTTCCACAAGATGAAACACTTCCTTTAAGTTTGGCTTAATGGTGGCTTTATAGGTCCTTAATGATGGTTTAATGGTTGTCTTTAAGTCACCATTAAGCACCTTTAAGCTACATTTAAGTAATAAATACACCACCATTAAGTAACCATTAAGCCATCTCAAAGTCCTTAATGGATGCTTAAAGGTAGCTTAATGGTGGCTTAATGGTGGCTTATAGGTGCTTAATGGAAGCTTCTAGACAATCGTTAAGTCACCATTAAGCCAGACTTATAGGTGCTTAATGTCCAAACTCCATTAAGCTACCATTAAACCACTTTTAAGCCACCATTAAGTCACCATTATGCAGTCGATAAAACTGCTTTTACGGGTTAAATATTATTTTTATAATGATTTTCTCACAAAAATTATAAATTTCGAGTTTATACATTTGTTAATTCAGCGAAAATAATGTAAAAGAAAGAAAATTAAAAAAAATAAATGAAAAAAAAAAAAAATTCCAACAGGATTCGATCCCACGACCTTTAGATTGGAGGGCGAACGCTTTAACTACTGAGCTATCGAATCTGTTGAAATTCAAGTGAAATATAAAACCTTTATTTTTAACAAAACTTGTTTGGAATGGTTACAGGTACCGTACATGTATTTTTTTTTCTGATGTTTATATTTATTAATCAATAATACGAAGAATTATATTTATATATATGTATATATTTAAAAAAAGAAATTTTGATAAAGTTTTATATTAAGTTAATGTTTCTTAACCGTGAACCGGAGTTCGGTGTGATGGTGTGAAACAACTTTTTGATTTTAAGTAACTGAATTCCTCGTTCTGTTATTCGCCGATTTATAAGCATGATAAGATTGAAATTTCACAGATATAACAAAATTTTGTTATTAAAAAGGAATATATCATCGAAAGAGAACGATTGGGGAAAAAAACAGATTATAGTTCTTATAAATATGCTGCGGATATTTACGATTTTTTACAATATTTGCGCAACAATTAAGTTATTAAATATTTTTGTAACATATCTTCAGTTTTAATTCTTTTTATATCATCATGGGTATCAAAATAATTGTCTTTTTGTGTACAATCATAATTTCTAATTTGTTATATGCTTGCGTTAATTTTAAGTTTTGTAAAAAATAGATCATCAAAATCTATCACTGTACGTTCCCGTGTATAGTTTCCTGTTAATTGACCGGGAACTGGTGGGGACACCTAATTAAGGTCTATTGTCTAACTAGTCGATATACTGTACACTGATTATTTTACCCCGCTTCTCAATGTGTATAAATCTGGTCGGATACCCTGTTTAATCTGATCGGCTGTTCTTCTGAAAATTGATTTTGAAATAACAATCATTGAAGACCGACTATATTTTGATCAATTCTTACTTCAGCATTATTTTAAATAAATTCTTACTTCTGCATTATTTTAAATAAATTCTTACTTCTGCAGTATTTTAAAAGAAAGGAAAAAATAACGGCACTTAACCACGAATTAATTCAAATTATTCATGAATTAATTCAAAGATTGGCAATATAATCTATACCTATATATTTTTTTTTTATATCTTAAACTTTTCTCTACCCAAAGAAAAATTAAGAGACAGAGATATTCCAGAAGAAAATGACATTTCCTATGAATTCGGCAGTGGAACGTGGCTCTCCAAACACGAAAGAAAAAATATATATGTGATTTTTTTTTAAATTAATATATATTATGTATTTATGGATAAAAATAATTTTAAAACAAGTATTCAAACAAACTGATTTTAGGGAGCGAAAATTTTAAGGCATTTGATGAAGCTGTTCTCAGTTCCCGAGTTTATACGCATTGACAAAGATGTTAGAAATAGCGAGAAAAAAATTATGAATTGAATAAGTATTTGCGGAAATGATACTGAAACAACTTCAAACTTAACAAGTTAGTTTAAAGACTTGATACTGGATGCGTTAAGGCGGTTTCATTAAGTTTGGACATTAAGTCACCATTAAGCTGCAGCTTAAAGGTGGCTTAATGGTAGCTTAATGAAGTTTGGACATTAAGCACCTAGAAGCTGCAGCTTAATGGTGGCTTAAAGGAATTAATTTCTATAAGCCACCATTAAGCTACCATTAAGCCACCATTAAGCGATTGCTTAAAGATGGTCTTTCGTCCTGTGTTCCGTCTTCTGCGGAAGACCCTTCTATTATTCTATTGTTGATTTTTCACTTTTCTTATTAGGATCTTTCGTCTTCAGCGGAAGACCCTTCTATTATTCTTCGGTTTCTTTTTTACCTTTATTATTAGGGTCTTCCGTCTTCAGCGGAAGACCCTTCTATTATTCTTAGGTTTCTTTTTTACCTTTATTATTATTAGGGTCTTCCGAGCTTCCGATTCGGAAGACCCTTCTGTTATTCTACTGTTTCTTCTTCTTATTTTTTTTTCCCGCAAATTTTTGTCAGCTGATTTCTCGGAGATTTTTCGCCTGATTTTTATGAAACTTTCAGGAAAGAAACATTATGTTAAGGCCTTAAAACGTTTTTTTTCAATTTTTTGATTTACGCCTTTATTGAAGAGTTATTGCCCTTTAATTGATATTTGGAGGGTCTTGTGTCCGGCTGAGATCTTGGGAACTACGTAAGATAGTTGTATGAAAATTGTAAGAAAATGTAGCTAATGTATTGTACTCGACTAAGTCGTTAAAAATATTGACTAAACTTTTCAAATTTGTTATTTGATGGCAAATTTTAAGAATTTTTTTTCATTAAATTTTGTTGCTTTTTGTATAATAACTTTTAAAGTAAAAATATTTTGCTAAGACATATAGAAGAAAAGTTGTGTGAAATAACAAGGGCTTTCAGATGAAATCAAGAAAAAGGGGCTGGCCCTTATATTTAGGGGTCAGTACGTCATTAATGTCTTTTTTGAAATAGCTAAAAATGTTGACATTTTCAACAAAATTTTTATTTCATACTATCTAGAATACTAAATCTTTTTATTTGCCAGAAAAAGAAAAAAATCATGCTTTATTTAAAGCTTTTTTTACGAAATGAATTTCATGTAAATATAAGAACAAGTTGTCTACAAACTAAAAATAGATCAACGCGTACATGCCTTGTCAGGACCTAAATGTGTACAATTATTACTATATGACGGCTTTCTGTCATGCTGGTACTGAAATGTGCCTATATATTTGTCACTTTAAACACCTATCTAATTCCTAAGTTGCAATATCGCAAATGTTTTGGTTTGATCGCACTGGATGTAAACATTCAACGGCATTGTGGGTAGGGGACCAGCATGGCGGCATTTGTCAACGAACCAAAAATTCGCACTGTATGTTTGACATTGATTGCGTATGTAGGCATGCATTATTCAATCCGCAGTTAGGCTTATGTGCAGATTAACATTTCTGAATACGTATATGGAGCATTAGTGTAAAGAAGGATTTATTCTGAGTTTTTAAACTGAAGATCTTGTGTGCGATTGCGAGGAAATTCTGACGACAGAGTATTTGTGTAACGAGTAAGAAAAGAGTTATCAGTGATGTGTTATAGTGTCTATGTCATTCCTGTGAAGTATGAACGATTCAAAAGAATTAAGGTAAGATTTTTTTTATGTAATTAAATTATTTGGAATATACACAGATTGATAAATGCCAGCACGCACATGACATACATGTATACACTGATCAGCTGATGTTATCTATGTTATAGTACAGACTCAAACTGTAAAAACTTTTACTACAATAGCTTGTCATGCTAATTAATACTTTATTAGATTTTATTTCACAAAGAATTTGAAATAATTGATTTTAAGTTGTAAATTAAATTCAGATGGTACAGTTCAGCAGCAGTGATCATGGTGATAAGATTAAGAAAAAATAGTGTATATTACGTAGAATACCAAACTTCGTTTTCATTGTGGAGTTTGGTTATGAAATTTATTTTGAGCACAATGCAACTGTATGTTGGGTAGTACATGGCAGACACAAATGATAAACAAAAACTTGTAGGTTTGTTAATGGATAGTTTTCATGGGCTGTGTAAATTTCACAGTCATGGCAGTGAATACTCTAAATATAGCTATAATCGCTGATGTCGTAACTATTTGGCAATGATTTAATAGTTTGTATGAAATTTGGTGTGAAGTCAGTTATACCAGCTTGTAAACAGCGAATGACATAATCATGATAATTATTATGGTATGTGTAAACTACATTGAATTATTTGTTTGTTAGTTGTTTAACGTCCCTCTCAAGAATTTTTCATTCATATGGAGACAACACCACTTGCCGGTGGAGAGCTGCAGGTTTTGACCTATGCTCGGCACTCAGGGCCATTGGGCAGTGAGGGATCTTTTTCGTGCCAGCACCTACTGCGACACAGGACCTTTGTTCATACGGTCTCATCCAAAGGACCTGTGTCCACGTCCCACAGTGACATTCGAACCTGCGACATAAGGATCAAGTCCTTACTCGGTGACTCTAGAGCATTCGCTCTTACCCCTGCGCCAAGCAGGGGACCTACATTGAATTAAGTTAACTAATTAGGTATCCAAATTTATTTTTAGTTATTTGTTTTCTTTAAATCTTCACTCGCGGTTTCACTCTCCCTAGCATCTATGCCAGCACCTACTGAAACACGAGACCTGGTTTTATATGGTTTTATCCATAGGATATGTATCTTTGTCACTCAGTGGATTTGAACCCATGAACTGGAAGTATAAAGGGTTATGTCCATTTGGACTAATTATAGCCATAGGTTTTATTAGTCAGAATGAAAATGTATTTGCCTGAAACTAACAGACTAATGTAAGTGTCGAACCTTGCGCAGTAAGGATCAGCTCCTTCTTTCACAACTCTAGAACAAAATGAGAAAATACTCTTAGCAACTATGCCACGTACATGTACTTTATTCTTGAAAACAAAAAGGCATAGGTTCAACAATACACTATCCAAAATACTTTAAATATTGCCATATACATGTCAGAATTTGATATTTTGATTGATTGTATGTTGTATTAAAACTTATTTGAGAATTTTTCACTCATCAAGAGAATTAATTTAAGTTACGGTTACCATATACTGGTGAAGGGCTTCAAATTTAGACCTATACTTGGCACTCAGGCCCATTGAGCAGTGAGGGTTCTTTATTGTCCCAGCATCTACTGTGGGGTTTTTAAGGTCTAATCTGAAAAATAAAGAACTGTGACTTTCACTTCTGATGATGGGCGCTTGGTGAAGCAATTTTCAATACCTATATCAGGGTTGTCCTTTATATGACCCGGGGGCCGGGAAATTTCCCTGCCTATAATGACGTAATCTCGCAGTTACCTTGGAATTCCCCCTCATCCCCCTGTTAAGGGAGGAACCCCAGATCTCCTTCTGCTTTTTCTAATGTCCCCTGCTATTTTTAGCTCATTTGAGCTGAAAGCTCAGGTGAGCTTTTCTGATCACCTGTTGCCGTCATCTGTCCATCTGTAGACTTTTCACATTTTCAACTTCTTTTGAAGGTCCCCTGCTATTTTTAGCTCACCTGAGCAGAAAGCTCAAGTGAGCTTTTCTGATCACCCGCTGTCCCTCGTCTGTCTGTCTGTAAACTTTTCACATTTTCAACTTCTGATGAAGAATTACAAGGCCAATTTTAACCAAAGTTGGTACAAAGCATCCCTGCGTGAAGGGGGTTTAAATTGTTAAAATGAAGGACCTAGCCCCCTTACAAGGGGAGGTAATCATGAAAAGACAAAAATAGGATGGGGTCATTAAAAAATCTTCTTCTCAAAAACCACTGGGCCAGAAAAGATTAAACTTACATGGAAGCATCCTGGGGAAGTGTAGATCTATTCTAAATCATTCAAATCATGAATGCTAGGGATAGGCTGGGGCCACAATAGGGAATCCAAATTTTACATTTAATTAGAAATATATATGTAAAATCTTCTCAAGAACCACTGGGTCAGAAAAGCTGAAACTTATGTGGAAACATCCTGGGGTAGTTTAGATTCTAAATTGTATAAATAATGACCTCTGTGGGTAGGAAAAAGTTAAATTTATCCACTTCTGTATTTTTTTTATCACATTCAGAAATGATTGCAAGTCAACTTCTATATTATAGAATATTATACTTGCACAAATAATTTGAAATAAAGCACATAAAATTTAAATATGTCTTTGACCTCATGCTTCATTTATTTGTTGCAAAATTTCATAACATTTTCTTATTGTTATTTTCTATGAAATCTTTTGGTTTTCTTTGAGATAGGAGTGACAGTCAGTTGATAACTGAATGAAATTGATACCATCTTGGCCAGGATTTGTCAGAAGAGCATTTGCTGGGATATGACAAAGAATAAGCAACATGGTAAAACATCATATATCTTAAATGCCTTCTAAGCAGTAAAGCTAGCCTTTAGAGGAAATTTTCAAAAGAAGTATTTATACTTGATAAACATTTGGTTTAGAATTTATATGTTGCACACTGTTTAAAATTAAATGAGAATTTCTAATTTCTTTTAGGCAGGGATTGACATTAAAGCTTGCCCGGTACCAGTGAAAAAAATTACGAACAAGTGAATATTGCTGGGTACTTGTCTGATTGTACAAGTGCATTTTAATGAAAAGAAGTCTTAAAATAATAAAAAGAATGACTGTTCAACGTTTACCGGTAGTTCAAAGATGGAAGAAGTATGTACATAATACCAAACTTCGATTTTGATATGGATCGCTATGTAGTTGAGTTCACATTCGATCGGGATCAAAGTTCACTTGTTGCATACTACACTGCAAAGGCATGGAATTTACAAAGTTTGGATTCTGTTTGATGTTGACAGTCCATTTATGTTGTTGTTTAAGGACAGAAATTCTAGATGAAATTTTGTGTTATGTATTTGTTGTATATATCAATAACATCATGAATCAATCAAGCACATGTAATGGAATTCATTTAAGTTTTCAAGTTGAAAGTATTTGATCTTTATTGAAAATTTTTTGGACAAGTGAAGTTGAAGTTCGGACAAGTAAATGTCTGGGTCACTTGTCCGAATGGACAAGTAGGAAAAAAAATTAATGTCGAGCCCTGTTTTAGGTGTAGCTGTATGTCTTCTGATGAATAAGTGAATGTGAAGTTTGATTGAAAGCATGACCATTTGCCACACGAACATTAGTTGGAGATGATGAAAAAATAAGCTGGTAATCAGGCACATTATCATCGTCATTATTGCTTTTATACCCTTTGGTGTGTAGGACAGCAACAAACTTTCCACTCTTGTCTATCATGGCCAGCCTCATCAATGATGCATGGCATTGAATCAGACACAGAGAGACAACAATCCTTTATCTAGTAATATGTACATGTTAGGCCTTAATTCAAGAAGAGTGACATGTAATGAGTGTAATTTTTTAAATGTATAATTTTATTTATGAGAGCTTATAAACCATATTATAATAAATGTGTAAACATGCTTGTTGTTTTTTTGCTCCATAGCTTATATAGGACAATGTGCATGTATAATGTACAGCTTTCAAGTATTATATTAAAATGATGCCCAATCAAATTTCAAAGACAACAAAGAACAAAGCAATAACTGCTACAACTGCAACCTATTGTACTTTTTTTTTTTTTAGCTCAGCTAAATTCCAGTTCATCATATGACTGGACAATGATAATGAATTTATTTCCTATCTAAGCATATAATTAATAACTAAACCTGGATAAAATTTATATCCTATGTAACCAAAGAAATGACTGGCCCTGGATAACAAATTCTTCTCTAGTGTTTCTATTTACTATGTGCTATTATGCATTTACTGTGCATTGTAACATCACATTACTCATGTCCTTCAAACTAATTTAAAAACTCTGTGTACCCAAATTCACACCAGGCTTGCTAACCAACATATCTGATGTTAAAAGTTAGATGCATGGGTAATAATGGACTTTATCAGGGGGAGAAAAATGCATATTATTTTTTTTTTTAAATGAATTAGGTAATTTATAATGTTTAAGACATGTAGACAATGTTTCCAGAAAATACAAAGTCATGACAAGGCTTCTATGTTGTTGAGTTTTACTAATCATGGCTAATATTATGCCATGTTGTAAAAGGATGGGACAATTTTAAAGTTTCACAGTGTACAATTTTAAGAGGATAAAAATGATTAATTTAAATGGAACAATATCAACACAATCTTTTCCACCAAAGTAATAACTATTAATTTGTAACAAAGAACAACTATATTTTTTTTCTCGATAAGACTTTCACTCTTCATAATTTATGCAGGGACCTATATACTTATAAGTTTATTGGTCTCTGATTTATGCAAATGTTGATGCTCAAAGAATTTATTTCAGAATTCTGTAAATTAATTAACATTTTGATTAATCCAGTTACACACTATTTCAATTGATTTGGTTTTTTCAAAAGAAAAAGGTTTTCAATTAGTTTTGCAGCAGCCTGAAATAACCTAGCTAATGGTCATTTGCATATTAAAAATGAGAAGTGATGTATTTTTTATCTGAAGTCTTCACCCTATTAACAATATAAATTCATGTATGAAAGAAAATATCCGCTGCAGACACCGGTTAAAATAGAGAAGTATATTTCTGTTAGACCATTTACAAATACGAAGTAATTTTGTACGAGTTGGCAAATGTGCGCCATTCGGCACACCTCTGTCGAGTTAAAGGGTACCGATTTGGGAATTTTCCTAAGCTAAGCCTTTAGAGGTGTTCCGATCACTGTGTCTCTAACATAAACTCAAGAGGTGGTCCGAAAGAATAAATTTTCCATAACAAATACGACTAAATCCAGCGAAGAGACACAAATTTGTTTACCATATTGTACAGATTATTATATGACTGGTGAATCTTGCACTTGTTGCTGTTATGTGACTGGTGAATCTTGAATTTGTTGCCATAAAGCTTTCAACTATTCTTGAGATATAGAAGTGTAAGTCAAGCGATAAAATCATCAATTGTCAAAAAAAAAATTTCGTCTGGCATTTGTACTTCGTTTGCTATCATTTAAGCGGTAATAGCGGGTTCGATATAACCCTATATAAAGCTACATGTATGTAGCTTGAATTATGAATGAAGCTTTAAGATCTCTAATTGCAATATATGCAGATATGTGAGAATTCTGTGGTCAATTTTTTTTCAGAGTGGAACTGTGGAAGTAACTATCCCTATTTCCACATGAATTATTTTTTCTCAATTCCGCAATTTTTTTGTTGATATATTTTCTTTTCCTTACATTTTAGCAAAATACGATTCTTTAACCTTTCAATAATTTATTCTGATGCTAAAAGAAAAGTTTAATCAGTCAACTTTCAAATGATAAGCTGAAAATTTTCAGAATGGGACACTTCTTGAAAAGTAAATAGGTTCAGTATAATCAGAAGATAAGGTCCAAATTATGCAGAATTTCATCACGATATTAAACAAAAAGGTGACGTAGAATTAATGTCTAAAACTGTGTACAAGTAATCAGGCCCTGTCTTTAGCGTATTTTACGGAGACGAGAGGGGGTGGCTTATAAACTTAATAGCTTTATACAATCCTTCAATTATAAATAGTTTGAGCTCTCAGCAGTTTGAAATATTTATAAAAGTTGCGTATAAATTAAAAAGAAAATGATTGATCGATTTCACAATCGAAACTTGATTGACTTTTTGCAGAATATTACGTAAATCAAAACGCAGATTAGGATTCGTCAGAAATGCAACAAAAAAGAATGGAAAATTACATTCAAATGATTTCTAGGCCGTTTTAAAATAACGAGGAAAAGAGAAAAGAATAACTTTTCAGTGCTGTTAATAATTGTTTCTTAATTCGTTACATAAATACATAAAAATTAAATATTATCTGAATACGATTTATAATTCAATTTTATCAAGTAAGCGTCAGGAAGAATAATTTGTTATCACGTCCCTCAGTTCATTAGCCACTGCCAATTTTATTAATGGCATCATTTTTAATAGTATTTATCGGGAATTATGCTCCTAGATAAAAAAAAAACCCTTCTTTACAAACGTTCATTTTACCTGATTGAAAAACATGCGGGCTTAATACGAACTAATTCTTTTTAATAAGTTCGAAGAAAGTCCAAATATGTTCATTCAAATATGTCGAAACAGACTGTCCTTGTTGATGATTCGATGATTCAAAGTGATATAAAGATTCTCAGCCTCTTACAACAGTATGTAGTATTTTTAATTATGGAGCAGAGGTGTGGGGATTTCATAAAGCTCCAGATGTAGAAAAAATACAAAGTCCCTTTTGTAAAAAGTTACTTCGTTTAAAAAAAAGTGCCTGTAACAATCTTGTGTATTTCGAACTTGGAAGAATGCCTATGAGGGAATCTAGAAAATTGAAAATTATAAAATATTTTTTGAAACTAAAGGGGACACAAAATATTCTACTAAAATTATGCTTGGAAGAAAGATTAAGGAATAATGATAGTTGGATCAGAGATATTCAAAATGAACTTAATAAACTGGGACTTGGCTATATATTTGATGCAGATTTCAATGATAATACTTACATGTTAGTAAAACAAAGATTCCTTGAGGTGAATAATCATACTATGATTTCTAATATTTGTAGCAATGCCCGTAGCCCGCTATACCAACATTTGGTTGATAATTTTGGTATACAATATTACTTGCGTAAACCTATTAATTATATGTACAAAATACAAATTGCTAGAATTAGACTATCTGCACATAATCTAAATGTTGAAACTGGTAGATATGTTAAGGTGATTCGAACCTGTCGCCAAAGTAATTGGATTTTTTTTTTAAATGATAAGAATGATAGAAGAGGATTTCCTGACTTGTATAAAGACAATTTCGATATGGGTCAATGAGTTCGTTTCCATGGCAACGACCTCTGAACATGAGAGTGTTGAACCTGCCTGCTGCTGTAAAATAAACAACTCGTAAACAAAATCAAAATTAAAAAATACAAAGATTTTTATTTCAACTGTATTTTTATATCATGGAAATAAAAGATAATGACATTGTCTTTCTCTAAAATAAGTAACAGTATTGAAATACTTGAAGATGTGTAAAAAAAAATAATCCGAATTTCCTCAGACTGCTTTTAAAAAGTCATTTTCAGCATGACTTTAAAATTATAAAATGGCTAAAAATCATGCCAATAGTAATTGGAATTTTTTCTTTTAACTTTCTTTGAATAGCAGTGATACAAGGCTTTAAAACTTGAAAAAAAAAATTGGTAGGTTCATGCGTCGACAAAAAAGATATAATCATCTGTGCTCTGGTCTTGCTCAAATTTTAGCCATTTCAAAAAAATATTTTAATAAATGAATAGATAAACACCAATAAATCTTTAAAGTTTGAATAAAATAATCAATAACATTTTGGAATTTATAAGTTCTGAACATCTGAGATAAAAGTATTCAATGTAATGATCATAACCTTTAAAAATCCTTAGAACAATCTCTCAGTTCGAATTTCCTCTGATATATGGAAACTAAATGCTTTTTACATGTATGCTATGTCATCTTTAAGTGGAAAAAAAATCCGATTCAAAAAATTAAAAGCATTTAAAACCACACATTCCAATCGATATTTTTACATTATATGTAATATAAACATAAAAATCTATTCTTTTTTTAAAAAAAAAAAACAAAAAAAAAAAAACAAATTTACCTTCTGTCCAGTAATGCATATATATTTGCATGTACAGTTGTACTACTGTATAATTCATTATTACTGCTTTTCCTGGCAAATAGCATTCAGTCATTATAATATACTATACATTGTCATTTATTTTCATGTTAGCCCCCGTTCACACATAGACGCCGCTTCTACTACGATCAAAATGTGGCCGAAAACGTGGCCGATCGTGACAAATCGCAGGAGAAACGTAGTGGAGTCTTCATAAGCGCAGTATGATCGCGGTAGGGTCTTCATGATCGGAGAGCTCTACGCTCTCGCCACGCTTATTTTGAACATGCTCAAAACAAGCGTAGCGGGATCGTGGCCAACAAGAATCGGGGTAAAGTCGTAAAAACAGCGTAGTAGAAGCGCCGTAATCGTACAAGCAGCGCGGAAGCATCGTGGAGAGATCTTCGTGATCGTAGTAAAAGCGCAGTAAAAGCGTAGTACAGTCGGGAACTTATCAAGTACGCTCCTACAACGCTCCCACTACGTTCTAACTACGTTCCCACTACGATCTCTCTACGTTCCTGATGATCCTACGAAGACCTACAATGACCTTACGCCGATCATACCACGACCTATCAGGCGGCAGTTTGTTTTTATAGCGCTGATATTTGAAAAAAGCATCATCTGTCAACTACACGTAAAGGGTGACACTATACTTGACGGTCATTTGCAGTTGAGACTTCGAACTTTTCACTCTTGTTACAGATTGAAAATGCCCCGTAAACCCCGTGGTAAAGGCCGTGAAAAATCTGCGGTTGCAAGCTCTGTGACCCAAGATCTTGAAAATCCTGCAGCAGAAAATCCTGAGGCCGGGAAAGAGCATGACGAACCTTCGACCGTTGAAGCTGATGCCCTTCCGTCCACGGAAACCCCTCAGCCTGATGATCCCTCTATTGAGTCTCAATTCAATGAAGAAGAAAGTAGAAATGTTCTACAGCAGAAACGCAGGAAAATGCAGACAGATCTTACAGAGGACCAGGAGCAGGCTATGGTTGAATGGCTCAGCACACATCCAATCCTTTACAACAAAAAACTAAAAGGGTATAAAGAAACCCAGAAGAAAGAATATCTCTGGAGGGAACAGGCTAATCTGCTTGGTAAAGACGTTGACATCCTCAAAACCT